>NW_018742484.1:4398865-4998865 GCF_001683475.1 Chenopodium quinoa
TTCAGCCAAACCCATTCACCAACACAAAAGGACCTCTTAAACCTCTTTCTGTCAGCCTAAACTCTTATTCTGTTATGAGCTTTTGACAAATTTTGCTTGAGTATGGCTAGCATATTCTTTCTTCTCTACATTCCCCTGTCAACAGCTTCAATCTGAGACTCTATTGGCAAGTATGGCAAATGGATGGGAGGGGGCTGTCCATAAACCACCTCATATAGGGTCATACCTGAGGCTGAATGGAAGTGCGTATTATACCACCATTCAGCTAGTGGTAAATACTTGCACCACTCTTTTGGAGAGTCACTTGTAACACACCTTAGGTAAGTCTCAAGGCACCTATTCACCACCTTAGTCTGGCCATCTGTCTCACGGTGATAAGCAGAAGATAATAGGAATTCTGTAACATGTAGGGAAAACAACCCCTTCCAAAATTGGCTAAGAAATATAGCATCCATATCACTCACTATGCTCCTAGGCTATCCATGAAGTTTGAAGACATGGTTAAGGTAGTATTGAGCAACTTCAACAGCAGAGAATGGGTGTTTCAATGCCATGAAATGAGCATATTTGCTCAATCTGTCCACAACTACAAAAATGATATCCTAGCCCATGGACTTAGGTAAACTAGAAATGAAGTCCATGGAAATGTCAGTCTAGATGCTCTCAGGTATTGGCAAGGGCTAAAGTTTTCCAAGCTTGCAGAGGTGTCATACTTTGAAGCCTGGCAAACTTTGCATTTTCTAGGTCAACTGACTGACTTCCTTAGCCATTCCCCTCTAGTAGAATAAACCATGTATTCTTTTCAAAGTCTAATCTCTGCCGGAGTGGCCTGCCTCCAAGGAGGAGTGCTACCATTACACTAGTTGTTCCCTTAGCTTCATGTCTGGGCCAACAACAATCTTCCCTTTTTTTCTTGAGCAGCCCCTCTTAAAGAGTAAACCTTGAAATGTTAGGTTTTCCTTCACTTAGAGAGTCAAAAATTGATTGTATGTTATCATCCAAAGCATAGCTGGCTTTGATAGAGTCTACTAGGTTAGAGTCTACTACTGAAATTGCAAGAAACAAGACCTCTAATCCCTGGACCCTTGATAGAGCACCAGCTACAGCATTTGACTTTCCCTCTTTATATTGGATTTCACAATCAAAACCCATCAATTTGGACAGCCAAAATTGTTGAAAGGGTGTTGATATTTTCTGTTGAAGCGGCCATTTAAGACTTTTCTAGTCAGTTTTCACAATGAAGTGTGTACTAGACAAGTAATGTTCCTACTTTTGCACAACAAAGACCATAGCAAGCAGTTCCTTTTCATAAACTGACAGCCTTTTCCACTTAGGACCTTATGCCTTACTGATGAATGCTAGAGGATGGTTATCCTGCATTAAAACTGCCCTTATTTCCGTCCTTGAGGCATCAGTCTCCACAACAAAGACTTTATTGAAGTCTGGGACTGCTAGGACAGAAGCTTGTGTGAGAACTACCTTTAATGCCTCAAAAGCTGTCTGAGCTGCGTCTGTCCAAGCAAATGCCCCTTTTTTGAGAAGGTTGGTTAAAGGTTTGCTGATTGTAGCATATCCTTTGACAAACCTCCTATAGTAACCTGCCAAACCCAAGAAGGACCGCAGATCCTTTACAGAAGTTGGAGTAGGCCAGGAGTTTACAATAACTATCTTACTTGGGTCTGTTTCTACTCCTTTGCCAGAAATATAATGGCTAAGATACTCCACCTTAGAATTTGCAAATGAGCATTTGCTCATCTTTGCAAAAAGGGAATTTTGCCTCATGATTTCAAACACTTCCATAAGGTGCTGCCAGTGTTCTTGTATGCTCTTGCTGTACACTAGTATATCATCAAAAAATACCAGAGCAAACTTCCTGAATACAGGCCTAAAAACTTCATTCATCCAAATCTAAAAAGAAGCTGGGGCATTAGTCAAACCAAATGGCATGACTAAGAATTCATATGCCTTGAATGTGTATTGAAGGTTGTCTTATAGACATCATTAGGGTGAATTCTCAGTTGGTGATAACCAGCCCTAAGGTCCAATTTGCTGAAGACTGATGAACCAGCCAACTCATTAATAAGCTCTTCAAGAACAGGGATAGGAAACTTATTCTTTATGGTTTTTCTATTAAGCTCCTTATAATCCATACAAAGCCTCCATGTACCATCCATCTTTCCCACCAAAACTACTGGTGAAGCAAATGGGCTAGCACTGCTTTGAATCACACCTCTTTCAAGCATATCTTGAATTAACTGTTCAATTATGTCCTTCTGCCTTAGGGGTTATCTGTAAGGCCTAATATTTCCAGCACTGCTTCCTGGTTCAAGATGTATTTGATGGTCCAATACCCCTCTCAAAGGAGGTAACTTAGTAGACTCTTCAAATACATCATCATATGTGAGTTTCATCTGCTCTAGCTCAGAACAGTGGGCTGCCTCTGTACCAGATACATGAACCAGGCCTGGTGGCACTTCACCACTCAACTAAGACACTTGAATTAAGCACACTTGGGCTGCCTCATTCAGAAATTTGTCAGCCAACCCCTTCTCACTAACTTTCAGCCTTTTACTGGGAATGCCTTTCAACTCAACCCAATCCTTATGGACAGAAAACCTCATTGTCATTTGTTTAAAATTCCAAGAAATGCTTCCTAGAGTGCTTAACCATTATAAACCTAGAACCATGTCACAACTTCCCAAAAGAATAAGGAGGACATCAACAGTAAAGAGTTGCCCCCCTAACATCTAAGTAAACCCTTTACACATAGATGCACACATCAATTGATTGCCATCTTCCACTATCACAGCCATATCAGGAATGGTTTCACTTTTACAACCAATGTTGTCAGCTATGTGTATGTCTTGAAAATTGTGGGTACTCCTTGAGTCAATTAATACTTGTAAGGTTTCGCCCATAGTGGTAGCCTTGACCCTCATGGTGTTGAAATTCTGATTCCCAGTCAAAGCATTCAAAGATATCAGATGATCTGTATCAGTCACCTCTTCCAGCTCAGTCAGAGTTACTGCAGCTATATCCTCCTCATCCATACAAGGCACTTCAACAGTGAATAATTGAGGCTCTTTAAATTGACATTGATGGTTTCTATTATAGGTTGCATCACAGTAATAACACAGCCCTTTAGCAATCTTCTCAGCTCTTACATCAGCTGGAATGAATTTGGTCTTTGGGGTGGGTTTAGTGTTGATTTTTGGTAAAGGAGAGGTGGTTGGCAGAGGTAAGAGTGGTGGTTTGGAAGAGTTTTGGGCGGATATTGTTTGATAAGGTTTAGTGGTGGTATATTTTGGACGGTTTGATATGTTTAGAGAATCAGACTCTTGCTGGAATCTAGCATATTCAATAGCTGCTAAAATGGTTTGGGGTTTGAAAGCTTTCACAAAGGGTCTGAGGCTTGGTTTCAGTCCACCTATAAAGCTCTCAAGCAAATACTTATCTGGCAACATATAACCAACTTGAATCATGATTGATCGATCTCAAGTTTTCAAAGTCATCCACATAATTTTCAATACTACCATGCTGCTGTAATTTATTAAACTCCTCAACCACATTAATGCCTTTGTCATCTCGAAACCTAGAAGCTCGGTCTATAACAAAATCATGCCAATCAACATTACTTCTAGTAGCTAGGTAACTAGACACCCAATTTTCTGCCTTATCAAACATGTATAAGGATTCTAGATCAACTTTCTGTTCATCAGGTATCTTACACAAGCTAAAGTACTTGCAGCATTTCTTAATCCAAGCCTAGCATTAATACCATCAAACTTCGGGAATTCGAGTTTAGGATTATAGTCAAACCTTGGTGGAGGAATGCGTTCATCATGCTTGGTAACAGGTGTACCAATACTCAAGGACTACATCATTTGCTTCAGCTCCTCAAACTTCTGATCAGTAGCCACATTTTGAGCTTCTAGCTGGCTCTTAAGTGCTGCGATATGCTCCTCCATTTTACCAACTCGAGTAGATACAGTCGGTGCCAGTGTAATCAGAGTAGGGCAGGTTTGCTCTGATACCAATATTAGCGTGACAGTGCAATGGTTGATATTAGCTACTGTATTTGTAAGCTAATGGCAGAATAATGAAAATCCAGAACAATGTTGAGAAGAAGAAGGAGAATAAAAGAGAAAGAGAGAAAGGGAATTTGTTATTTCATTTCTTGCATTATGCATGCACCTCACAGCCCTTATATACAACCATGGCAACAGCAATACAGCTCATCAAATCCCACAACTAATTAAAACTTAGATTATTTTCATAACAACTTTTATTCCCTACTAACAATCTTGAGGAAAAGGACAAAATAACCCTTTTTGATTACCAAAAATAGAAATATTAGAATATGTCCTATAACAGTTACCTCCCGGTGCAGTAGACAAGAAGTGATCTCCTCCAGGATAAGCAGGACACCGGAGTTTATGTGCACTCACAAACCCGACTGAAACTCAGAATACTTGCCCAAAATCAAAGGAGTATTTCTTGTAAAGTGAAAGAGGATTTCTGATTTTGTGTGTATATTCAAAATTGGGAAATATATATAGCAATCGATGGAAGGATATGGCAACAACCTATAAAAAGGAAAACAACCAGCATTTTAAGAGGAGTAACTTCCTCTTAATGAGATAATTAAGGGGTTACACCAATGGTAATTGATGAGCGTAACTCCCAAATTAACAACGAACATAACTCAAACGAATAGACCATGAATATTGTTATAGATACAATATTCCAATAATAATAAACCGTCAAAGAATAACGGGTGCCAAAAGATAAGATGCCCATAACTTACTGACCGCTACTCAAACAAGTAGCGCAAAACTACTCCAAAGAATAAACGACACAAAGTTTTGACAATTATCAAAGTAGGACTCTCTCTTTCATTTTTTCTCACCTTTCTTTGTGTTTCACTCAAGAACTTCCAACAATCCCCCACAGGTTCGAAGATGTGAAAAGAAAAGAAAGAAAGAAAATTGATTTTGGGCAAAACAAAACAATTGCATAAGTGTCAATGTCTTGCACTATAAGTGTGATGTATGTGAGACATTCAGATGGTGCAAGGGTAATGTGAATCAAAATGTCCCGTCGAGTTATGAAAATCAAAGTAGGGGAAGGATAGACACGCATGGAAGTGAGATCGTGTTGAAGCAAGAGTTGAAGGAGCTCAAGAGAAGAGTAGCAAAACAGCAAAAGATAGTAAATGCAGCAATAAAAATAGGAGTAATTATGTTTATGGTTATTGTATTTTTAGCCTTGAAATGATTAATGTACAAAATATTTCATTACTTACATAAGTTGCACTTGAATTGCTAACTTCGTTTGTCAAACAATTATGGCTACATAATTGTGCAATAGTTGTATTACATAGCTTGGAAATTTCAGAAACATGTTTATGCCAAAATAACCAAGTAGTTAACATTTTTTTCAAATACAACCTGATACTTAACACTTAAGATTTATAAGTTTTCACCAAAAAAATACACATCAAGCCTGGCAGCTTCAAGGATGCTGATTATCGGCCTTTCTCTTCTTCCCCTTTCTGTTGCCTTGCTATGAAGTGGATGCTGCATTTTCTACCTTTTTTGTTGCTACCTTTCTTGCCTTACAGGTTAAGGCATTGTATCTCAGTTCTTTGCAAAGACTGCATTTGTTGTTCTTGTGCCTCTTTCCTCTCTTTGCTTCATGAGGGGCTCTTCTACTCTGCTTAGCTAGTCTGCCTGCACTTCTTTTTCCATGGGGTGGTGCAATTTCAGGCACATCAAGTGATGGCCAGTGAGTTGGATCAGTCATGGGGTGGGTGTGGTCTACATAAGTCAGTTTATATGCAGCCCCCTTGAAGTATGGTGACACAAAATTCATGGGTTCAAGTCTTTGGTTGTAAATGACCCCAAGACCATGCTTGCATGGTATCCCTGATCCTTGCCATTTCCCACACCCACAGGGCATATTCCCAAGTGTGATAGGGAACTTGACATGGCCATCCCTAGCTTCAAATTCTCCACCACCAGTTGCTGTCACATGACAGAACCTAAACTCATCAGTCCTTGTCTCCAATGCCCCTTTAGCATACTCTGTCAGCTCATTAGGTTCCATATCAATTGCTTTATCAAACCTCAAACCCATCCTTTTCATGCACTAATTCCTGACAACTGATTTATTCCCAAAAAAAAACCAAGTAGACAAACATATCACAATTAATATCAGAACATTGGGCAAGAAAAATGCCATTTTGCATGCATTGAATTTGAAAAATTAGGCACAACATTTTATCTTCCAGTGGTGTCAGCACATACATATCTCTATTGGACTTTGTAATTGCATTGAATGACTCAACAAAGTTTGTCGTGTTATGATCACAACAAACTGTTCTATCAAACTTGGGCACACTCCATTGTTCTTCCACCTTTGTCAGATACTCAAATGTTGCTGCATCATACTCCTTAATCTTACATATTGCTTTTCTATACACATATTAATTGTATGTATTTTCTGCAATCCAAAAGAGCTTATGAAACTCTGCCCCACTCCATCCTGCAGTCTTACAATTTGAGTACCAATGCTAGCAACATATTATCCTAGTTGCTCTTGGGAACACCTCAAACAAAGCTGATTCAACACCCTTTAAAAAACATGGCAAAGTTAGATAGTGGAGCTCAACATTACCAACAAAAATTTAAGAAAAGGAGAAACTTACCCTCATCCTGCCACTTATAAAAGTCCAGTCATCCTTTTGAGATCCATACTGAGCAAATAAGCACCTTAAGTTTCTGAAGAAATAAGTCCATGAATCTATGCTATCTGTGTCAACAATACCATAGGCTAACACAAAAATCTCATTATTCCCATCAATTGAAACTGTAGTTAGCATAATCCCTTTGTATTAGCCACTTAGATGTGCACCATCTATTCCTATGATAGGTCTGCAACCACCCAAGAATCCTTTGACCTGAGCTGCAAAACATATGAAACAAGCCTTGAATTTGAAACTCTGATCCCTATTATCAGTCCATGTAACAAGATCATATGACCCCGGATTTGTGGCCTTTATCATCTCTGAATACTTTGGTAGGACTGCATAAGACTGACCAAAACCACCATGTAATTTCTCCTGCCTAAAGTCTTCATTTTGTATAACAACCTCAACTTGACATGGATCATGTACCTTTCCATTCACACTCTTTGTAATGAATCAACTGGAATCTCTGGGTTTGCCTCCAAGTCTTGTAATAAATGTCTACAAAGCCATGCTGGAGAGACCATATGATTCTCTTCCAGCCTCCCACAAGTTGCATGTTCTCCTTCTAGCTTCTTTATAGCCCAGCTTACTTTATCTTTCAGAACTGCTGCATGAATCCTCCAATTGCAATCACTGATCAAACACCTTGCTGTGTATCTTTGATTTTCAGCATATTCAACTAAAACAGAGAACCCTTCTTGTATGCAGGTAATCTTTGAATACCTCAAGAAAATGTGTTTTGGTTTCAAAAATCAACCATGGTTCAAGTTCAATGGACCCAAATGGTAAGTGAGACCATACTTTACCATTTATGTACATCTTATCTAAAACATGAAACCCATCTAAGTAATCCTCAAAGGTCTTCTCAGGGATATTATCAGCTAGATCTTCTTCTCCCACAACGTAGTCATCCTCAATCTCCAAGTCCGTATCAAAATCAGCCTCAACATCAGAAACTTCATAATCATCAGAAGGCGAAGCATCAGACTCAACATCACTTTCCTCAACAGGCATAGGTTTTTTGCTCCTAGTATTCACTTGCCTCCCTGCTCCTTTTTTTTTCCCAACCACAACACCATACTTATTTGTTGTGCTTCTAGGCACCCTCCACTCTTTGGGTTTAATTCTAGTTTGTTCTCTAGTTTGGGTTGGTTGCCTTGGTGCTCTTGATGTTGGTTGTGGTGGTGGTGGTGGAGGTGGTGTAGGCTGTCTGGCTTGGTGTGTTGGTGTTGGTGTTGGTGGTGGGGAAGGATACTCTTGGGAAACATTTGGTGGTGGAGGTGTTTGTTGTCTTAGTTGAGTGGACTGTGTAGGTTTTTTTCTTCTTCTTTGGAGTTAGTTTTTTTCTTCTTATAGTTTTTTTGGTTGAAATGTTTCTTTTTGTGAGGTTTGAGGTTGAGAATCCCCTGGAAATACCTCATCAGCTGCTGGGGTAGCAAACTCCCTAGCATAGTCAATCCCGTCATCATATGCATCCACAGCAGGGACCTCTACAGCCATAGTAAATGACTATTGGAACAAAAACTCCTCCTCAGCTTCTGCTGCCTCTGCTTTTCTCTTACTCTCTTCCTCCGATTCATTAGCCTAATTTTTTCAGCCCTGTTCTTCAAAGTTTTTGCCCAACTAGCTTCTGCAGACTGAAAGATAAGATATGGTGTTTATGTCTCTTCTATGAACAATTCTATTTCACCCTTCCCTTCATTCCACTCCCACATTTTCAACATTGCCCCATCATCAACTAACTCTAACTTACGATTAGTTCTAGGTTTACTCACAAACATGGTGAAGTATTTAGGGAGGAAAACATTCTGCTTCACTGAATCCTCAAACAAATATACTCAAACAACTCCATCAAATTGGTCTTACCAATGTCATCCACCCTCACATCAAAAGAACCACTTGGAGAACGAACTAACAGCCACAATTCACTCATCCTAAGAATGAATGATAAACAACAACATTTAGCAACAGCATATTGCATCACAGTCCAAACAACAATTCGCATACAACATATCAAACTCAACTTTCATATAATTCAAATTCGCATACAACAGATCAAATTTAACTTTCATATAATTCAAATTCAAATTTAATAGCATAGCAACCAACTGACATATATGATCATTGTCGACGAAACCCTAACCCTAACTCAATTTCGCAAAAAAACAACAAAATCAGAACTCGAAATGCAAATCGATAAGGATAGTAATACCTTGCGTATGCTTAATCCAGCCAGGTGCAAACTTTGTGCGAAATTCACTGACGAACACCACGCTCTCTCTAAAGCCTCGTCAAACTGCTTCTTTGTTCAATCATAAGTCCCAATTTGCTTTCCTAGTTGCAATCTACTTTACACCTTCGAAAGTTTGAAGCTTTTTGATTGATTTTTAGGAGTAGCTTCAATGGAAAACGGAAATGGGGGGTCAATTTTTTCGAAGTGGAAATGTGATGTTTGGGAGAGTCAACCCTATCAATGGCGATAGTTGCATGTATAAGGGCATATTAGTAAATTACCCCAAACGACAGACTAACGACAGTTAACAAAAAAGGCATTATGTGTTAATATACATTAACTCAGTGGTATTTGGTGTATTAGAAAATTTTGTGTGGTATATGGTGAATTATGCATTAAGTCAGTGGTATATGGTGGAAAATCCGTAAAAAATTTATCCAAAAATCGCTTACTTAGCGTCATATATGCCACAATAATACCTATTCGTCGCCTACGTGGTGCGACACTTGGTGAAAAACTGGCCCTAGTTTTATGTCCGGGCGTTGCCCCGGATTGTTCATTTTTAGGATAAATTTTTTTACTTAAATATTAAATATAGTCATATAATCCCTTTTGATAATGTCGAATATTTAGATGTATAATATCATGTCACTTATTTATATAATAGTGTACTTTTTGTAGTTTTGTTTTGTAAATATATATCTATGTTATTATTATTAAATTTAAATTATTTTTACTGAACTAAAAGTATTTTTACTAAACTAAAACTAATTTTACTGGTCAAAACTTATTGTTACCGATTTCCTATTATTTTTTTAAATAAATTAAATGTATTATAAATAGAACTATTTTAAAGACTTTTTAAAACGAATTTTATGATGGAAATAGAAATGATCTAGGATATTTATTAAGTCTTATGATAATTTTGTATATATGAGATATAAAAAGTATACCGATAATAAACTCTATACAATATTTTTATCTTAATAAAAATATATCCAAAATTCGCTTACTTGGCATCATGTATGTCACAATAATATCTATTTAATTTTTCGCATACGTGGCGCGACACTTGTCAAAAATCTGGAATGCCAAGTGTCGATGTCTCGTGACCTGGCTGCGAGACCGGCTTTATTTATTAATGATATGATATGATATAGATATTAGATTTTAGTTATAAAATAAACTTGGGTAGCCCTAATTAACCCTTATCTCAAATATACAACAAGGCTTATGCTGGAAAAAACAAATCTCAACCATTCATTATTAGCACAAAAGATTAGACGGTTTAAAAGCCCTAAGATCTTCCAACCTTAAATATAATCAATTCAATCGTTTTAAAGGTCACTACATGATAAAATAAGGTAACTTTATCTAAATTGACGACACTTACATAGAGTCACTATATATAAAAATGACGTAACTATATCAATTTTGACGACATTTACACAAAGGTCATTATATACAAAAATAAGATAATTATATCAATTTTTACAACATTTACATAAAGTCACTATGTACCGAAATAAGGTAACTATATCGACTGAGTTTTTGACACCATTTACATAAAGGTCACTATATACAAAAATAAAGGTCACTATATATAAAAATAAGATACCTACATCAATTTTGACAACATTTACATAAAGATTGCAATATACAAAAATAAGGTGACTGAAACAAAATTTACTACATTTCCATGATACTAAGGTTATTATATACGAAAATAAGGTAACTATATATAAACTTTGTGTAATTATATCAATTTGACGTACACCATTTACCTAGAGATCACTATATACAAAAATAAGTTAACTATATCAAGTTATAACAATTTTGACGACATTTACACAAAATTTACTATATATAGAAATAAGGTTACAATATCAATTTTGATGAAGATTTCACATAAGTCATTATATATAAAAACATTATCCCAATGAAAGTGGGCCAACTCATGAGCTACATTATTCTCGCATCCTTTAACAAAAGACCAAACTATACTAGTAAAACTAGAACATAATTCTAAGACCACTTCCAATGGTGAGCAAAAAATAAAATGCTTGCCCACCACTCTCTCTCTTACTTTTTCAATACCCCACCATTACTTTCTTTCTGCTACACAACACTTATTTATTTATTTATTTATTTCATTTATATTTTAACAATATTACTCCAAATAAATAAAAACTAGTCTATATTTGTGTAACTTATTTTTTTTTATTTGTGTCGTTTTTATCGTTAGAATAAAGAATATGGAGGATTTATGGTATTTCTGAAATTATACCAAAATGCATGTCTATTTATAGAGAATTAAATTTTATGACCGTTGATAATTTTAATTTTTTTTAATAAATATTTATTTCAGAATTTTCATTACAAAAAATATAACCATTGCAAATTGTGGGGCCCACCAGAGCACTATTCACTTGCAAATTTGCCCAGCTCTTAGGCATTTTATCAAATGCTCATGAGCATTTCTTCATTAGCCAATCATTGTAATCCATGAGCTAATTTTTTGCCCACCAAAATGCCCATGAGCATTTTTTTTGCTCACCATTGTCATTGCTTTAAAATATCATCAACAATTAAATGAAATGAACTTAAGCCATTGGATTTAGCACGCATATCTTGAATTAAACCCAAGCAACCACTTTCCAATTTCAACCACTAACTTATCAATGCCTTCGTCCAGTGCTAACTTCAGACCCCATAAAATTTCTTTGGCCTCTGCTACCTTTGTATCCTACTTCTCAAGACCTAGAGCTACCCCCGCAGCAAAGAACATACTCCTCACTGTCCCTAAGAATAGCGCCCAGTCAAGGACAGAGTTACTACATGTAAGCCTATCACTCAAGTAACTCTACCTTCAACCGCACAACTAGTTACCGTCGGACCACCCTGCAACTAGCAAACTGCCACCGCACCAAATCTCGACTACTGCATTGCTTACCAAACACCGATCCGAGCAGTAGCAACTCCCGAACCATACCACGAGCAACCACCTAAGCAAATACCATCAACTGTAGCAATAAATAGCAAAAGAGTATCAAAATTCTAATTGCAAAACCTAGAAATCAAATTCGATACATAAATAGAGAAATTGTAAATCATATTAAACATAATAATCAAACGAATATCAACCTAGTTTATCCAAAAACATTATATATAGGTGTAAACTAGAAAATCATATTATTGACCCAAAACAAATCATACCAAGAAATTAAGTTCAATTTTATCAAAATTGCACTGATATGAAACTCAAATAGATATGAAAAAGCTCAAATAAATTGTAATTACTCACGATTTTACAATTTGATTGAAAAAATCAGTTTCATCTTTAACAGAAATGTAGAACATAAAAAAATTTAAATAAAAATATCAATGAAAAATTCACTTGTGAGATTCACCTTTAAAGCTAACGTCCAAATTATTATAGATTGAGGCAAAATCCATTGTAGTTTGATGAGTTTAACATTTATTTTGAGTTGGAAGGAGAGAAAGAGTGAGAGAGAGAAAAAAATAAGAGATTATGGAGGAGAGAGAAAAGAAACATACGTCATAATAGAGGAGAGAGAATGAATTATTATTTGAACCAATTAAATTATTATGAAGTATGGAGTACTTCCTAGAAGGCAGATATGATATCATCCGTTAGATAGAAATCAACGATCCAGATTAACCGTTTTCAGTTTTCAGATTTAGTCTTGTTTCACATGATATACTTCCTCTGTTAATGCTTATGTGCAATAATTGTACCTTTTGCGGAGGCCTAGGCAAAAGTTTTAGTGGGTGTTTAGAGTGGGTAATTGAAAAAAGTAACATGTGATTAATTGACTTTTAAAAGAGGGAAAGGTGGTCCCGAAATTTTTTTATAAGGAGAGAGAGTCTGCCAAAAATTTGGGGCCAAATATTTCCTACCAAAATTTGACCATTTTTAAAAAATTTCAAGTTTCTGCCAAATTTTTTTCCTTCCTTTTCAGAATTTCATTAAAGTAGGGTATTTAAAGCACCTGCCAATCCATGCTACAAGCATTCATCACAAAATTCCTACAGAAATTTTAGTACACCATTAAATGTTCACAAAAGTTAGTAGTCAACCATCTCCCTAATACTAAATACTCCTACTTGAATTACAGCATATTCATCACATTGCAGTGGTTCAGCAACAGCACATCACAACCCTCAAAAAACAGCCCACTTCATTAGCAGCCTTGCAATCTGAGAACTCAGGTTCATTAGCAAAGGCAACATGGCAGAATATGCACATAATGAATTTTTCAGCATTGACCACATGATGAATGATGAGAGCAGTATGGAACACAGTTAGAAAAGCACCATGGGTGGGACTCAGTACAATGACAACAATGTTATACATGAAGAATCAAGCCAACAACCAAAAAGCAGAAAACAACTCACAGTTTCTTAAAAAAAGGGAAATTGTGGATGCTTATCTTTTGAAGCTAGAGGGGGGAATTACCCAAGGGTTTTTTTATCACAGACATCAAGGAAGTTCAATGTGCACAGGTCAACTATTATGAGGTTATCAAAGACATCAAAACCCAAATGGAGGTGGGGAATGTCATAGATGTCAGAAGCAAGAAACTTGGCAAAACAAGACCCAAACCAACAGATTACACAAATGAATTTCTGCAGTCAGCCCCACTATACAAGAGGACCACTGAGAGAAGTTATGGGGCTGCTCTGAACATTTCACATGTAACCATCCATAAATTAAAGAAAAATGGGAGGCTCAGAACACACACTAGCACAAATCATCCAGCACTCACATCCAACTACAAAATAGTAAGACTCAAATGGGTTTTAAGCCATCTACTGCCTACAACTCACAATGGGGACCCAAAATTTGTAGACATGTAGCAGGTAGTGCACATAGATGAGAAATAGTTCTACTTGAACCCAGAGACAAGAAGATTCTACCTCCTCCCAAATGAACCAAACCCTTACATGTGCCAACAGTCCAAGAGGTTCAAGGTCAAGGGGATGTTCATGGCAGCCATAGGGAAGCCAATATTTGACACCCATGGAGGAGTCTTACATGATGGGAAGTATGGCATATTTCCTTTTGTTTATGAAAGCACTGCAAAGAAAAAAAAGCAAAAACAGAGATGCTAGGGTAGTGGAAATAAAGGCAACACAGAATGTGAACAAGGAGGCCAACAAGGAAATGCTCCTAACTATGGTCATTCTAGGCATCAAAAGTAAATGACCAGCCCATCTATCAAAGGATGTATGGATTCAATGGGATAATGCCAGACCTTATCAAATTCCCAGGGATGAGGAATTTAATGAAGCCTGTCAGTCAAATGGTTTCAATATACAGTTCATTTACCAGCCAGCTCAATCCCCAGATTTAAATGTGCTAGATTTAGGGTTGTTCAATGTCATACAGTCAATACAATACCAATCATTTCCTAAGAACCTAAGGGAACTCATAGAGAAGGTGACAGAGGCTTATGAGTTGTTCAATCCAGTGTTGAACAAGCACTGTTGGATAACTCTACAATGTTGCATAGAAGAGATACTGAAGGACCAAGGAGGGAATAACTTCGCCCCACCACACAAAGGGAAGAAAAGGCTAGAAAGACTGGGCATGCTACCAGAAGTGCTACAAGTGTATAGGGTTGTGGTTTAACAAGCTGTTGAGTACCTCAACACAATTTTCATATCAACAGGTGAGGTCAATGATGAAGATGAAGGCATGCATGTGGATGCAGACTAAACAAAACTCAAACACAGGAGCAAGGACCAAATCAGACTGCCACACATAACCAGTGACTAGCAAGGTAGTTAATGGAACTCATAGTTTAGGTATTATCTTTTGTTTGTATTCTGATTATTGTGTGGGACTCATTGGTTAGGTGTATTTTGTTAACACATCCATGTTTACTATCAATGTAAGGCAGTCTTAACTACTACCATTTCAACATGTAATAGCTTTTAATAACCTTTATGACTTCAATTGTGTCTGGTTTAATTCATTTTGAACAATTGATGACTAAATGACAGTAAGTATGATTGACACACACATAAATGAGTCCATCAGTAGGGTTATGATTTCTCACAGAATTTGCATAAGTGGTTCCCTCAACAACAACTTACAAAGGAAGTTGTTGGAGCAATACCATCTTATGAAATTTATGGATCAAATGAGTCCCTTCATCATTTGGATCTCTCAGCCACATAAAAAACAGTAAGGGGCTCTTAAATCACATGGGGACAGAGATCTCATAAGGGGACTCAAAGAGGGGCATGCATGTATGCCATAAGGTCATCATCATTCATCAAATGACAATACAGTACATTAACCAAATCAAGCAAACAATTTGACAGAAGTCAAACATGAAACAACACTTCCAACAGGAGAAGCAGCACCCACACATCAACAACACCAACCCCAACATAACACAAACCAGGAAAAACCAACATGTGAACAACAGTATCCAACAAACATAGCACAAAATTTCCCAAGAATAGGCAGTCAATTATCCACCCATCAAAATACGACAACATGAAAAAACAATCCCACCATTTGGCAACAAAATCACACAATTCCAGTAGTAACAGCCCATAAACAAACCAACAACAAACAACAATTACTACTCATAAGTGAGACAATCGCAAGAATAGCCAAATTATGACAATTACAAAGCAAATCAGGCTTCCAAAAATAACCAACAAACAAAGCACATACGTAAAGAATATTATGAACTCATGAATAAAAAAATTTCCTTTTCTGGCCAGATAGAACTTGGGTACCCAGATCTACCACCTCTGTTGCAGGTTTCGCTGGCGAAATGGAAGCAGAAGAGGTTTCAGCACCATCGCCCTTCAAACCATCAAAATCTGGAGCCTTTTTGCTCGAACCCTCACCCTTTTCCCCTAGATCTGAAGCCTTAGACCCACCACGTTCCTCATCAGACACGTATGGGGCAAGCTTTGCACCACCACCATATTTACGCTTCATATCAAGGTAAGTTTCCATACGTGTACCAATCAACCTTATCTTCCCAGTTCGTCGCTGACACTTGTATGTTGCAACGACTTCCCTTTCTGGTGATTTCTCGTTTGGGGAACTCATAGTTTAGGGTTTTTAACAGAAAGAGGTAGTAGAGCACTAAGATTTGGAAATTTTAGGGTATTCACCAAGAGAGAGAGTGAAGTAAACAGATCTATTATGGGAGAGGAGAGAGAGTGAGGTACGCCAGAACCAAAGCACAATTGAGGTGAGATGGTGGAATCTGGAAAATTTTCCATAGGTAAAGAGGGCTCGTTAATGGAGGTAGTTGAAGGTTGCATTGAAGAGGGCGGGTGAGAGGACGAACTCAATCAGATGCAATTGATGAAAATCTAGAAAGGTGAGGGTTTTTATTTTGTGGGAATCATTAGGGTTGATTAAATAAGAAAAGGGGAATGACAAAGGGTTAGCAAATTAGGTTAACAATTAATTAGTTTTTAACAAGGGTATTTTCGTAAATCTACAGGGTTAAATTTTACTAAAAAAGGAAAAAATTCAATTTGTTGCAAATAATAGATAGCGCCTATTTATAGTAAATGTTGCAGATAACCGTTAACAGAGGAAGTATATAATTTTTATATTGTATATATAGAACTGTAGAAAAATGGTCGCAATCTGACCGGATTCTAGTAATGATTCTATTGTTGAGTTCGAATATATCCCTTTTTGAGGATGATTGTTCTCCTAATTTAGATAAATTTGAAATTAATGATAAATTAAATATTTTAATATAAATTGAGAGAAATTCAGGTCTCTTTCGTGGTTGAAGAAATGCAAAAGAAGAGGCATGACGATTTTTGAAGGCTGATAAAAAAAAAGCAAAAATGAAGCAATTCCTCTCAAATAAAGTCTCAAGAATTAAACTAAAATCTTAAATTCTTAATACGAAATATGAAATATTTAATTTAATTATTTTCCTTGTTGCACCGGCAACGCGGCGGCTAGAAATTGTAGTGTACGTTAAGAACTCAAGTATTTCGGTCAATCAATTTTAAATTCTGGCATTTAATAGCCTTTTTCCACAGGCCACGTGAAAAAATGACAACATCTCACAAATCTTTGACAATTCCTTACAAAAAACAATTGTAGCACCAAAATTTCCTGATTTATCATCCTAACACCTTGTTTTTCTTATCGTATTCCTTTGAAGATTAAACTCCGTATAACTTTTGGAATAAAAATACAGTAGAATAATTATATAATGTACTACCACACAAAAATCTTGCTTTGACAATTCTTACAATTATCATGACTAATGCAATTGCACCAAAACACGGAATGAACATCAGATTAGCCGCCTCTTAACTAAGATGTTTCATTCTTAAGTGAAAACCAGATTTACACCAACTTAAGTAGCACCCACATTATTACTGAAGATATCTAGAGCATAGGTACGACATATACGAACAATTTAAGGATTGGTATGATGCGGGTTAAATTGACATGTGTTGGATTTGAGTCCGTCGGGTATCTCTTTAGCTTAATTTTTTTTTTAATAAAAAAAATCTATCAAATTGATCATGACTCGGTCAATCCATATCATCTAAAATTTCGATAAAAGTCGAAGTTCAACATATCATTAAGAGCCAATGCTCTGAACATGGAATAACAAACTCAAAACATCTAAGGACACCAATTTATGTGATATGACAATAATTACGAGTATGCCCTTTCAATTTTTTAACCCATTAATTCATTCAGCAAAGTTATTGCACCTCACAAACAAGTTGCACGTACTATTTCAACACCAAATTAAAATGACCACTTTATCATTCATGACACCATCCCTCGTTGAAGACCTGATTTCTCCTATGAGAGCAATTATAATACTTGTAGAATATTGTTAATTAAAGTTTTATACAAAGAAGGTAACATGAATTGGTTATATACTTATATTAATGTTATCGGTAAAGTAAGAGAAAATATAGTAGGGACTAGAGGGGCTTTGTTAATTAAATTGAACAAAAAAATTTAATAGATGATCAATCCCACATGAAATTAAAATGTGGCCTTAATGTTAACAATGAGGTTTATGAGAAATGTTATCATAACATTTTGACAATTTATACATTACATGTAAGTTATAAGAACTACTCCTTGAAGAAATATACATAATATCCATTCTCAAAGATTCAACGGAGTTGGTTTTATAAATTTTTATCTTTTGCAACCCTATTACTTTAATTTACATACTTTCCCCTCTTACCCCACTCTATTACATTTATATGTCCACTTTCTCTTATGTTATCCACATACTATTTACTTCACGTGTGTTACTTCATATACATATTTTATTACTTATGATATTATAATATACCAACTCATTTCTATACAAGAGTCTAAAACTTACTATTTCAAAACAAAAAAAATTAAATAAATAAATAAAAAAGAATACCAGACTCTAAAACTTAAGGAAATATGTATTATAAATTTTACCAACAATTATTAAAAAATATGGAGTATTAATGATTAAAGTTTAGAGTTAACGGACATAAAAATTACTGTAATAACTAATAAGAACTTGTGTTGTTACATGTATTGAGAAACAACCCCTGCCAATCGAGAACATTATCATGTTATGCATATATAGCTCTTCATTGACTGCCTCTTGCTTTGACTATTTCTTCCATTCAGTATTATCACGTCTAGCGCAATAGTTGCAGCAGAACACGCAAAGAAAATCAGAGTAGTCACATCAGCCGCCTCCAAACTATATATAAATACCCCTCGTCATCTCTGCATTTCCTCACATCAAAAACTATCACACAATAATAATTACCAAAATATACCATTTCATCATGAGTCCTTTATCTGCTTCTCTTGTTACACTTCTACTTTCCATCATTACCATCACCCATGCAACCACCATCACCGTAGTCAACAACTGTGACTACACCGTGTGGGCTGCTGCCGATCCAGGAGGCGGCCAGCAACTCGCTAAAGGAAACACCTGGGACGTAAACCCTGCACCCGGAACCAAAATGGCACGTATCTGGGGCCGAACTGGGTGCAACTTTGATGGCAATGGCAACGGCAATTGCCAAACTGGAGGCTGTGGAAAACTAGTGTGTGATCCGGGCAATTGGGGTACTATCCCAAAGACTCTGTTTGAGTATGCTCTAGCACAACCCAATAATCCAACTGACACCATCGATATCTCCCTTATCGAAGGCTTCAATATCCCTATCTCTTTCACTCCCACTTCCAACTCCGGCGCACTTGATGGGAAGTGTCGTACAATTAGTTGCACGGCTGATATTAACGGGCAGTGCCCTCAGAACTGGAAGGTTCCGGGTGGATGTAACAGTCCTTGCACGACACAAGGGATCGGAACGTGTGGTGCTAATGGTGACTCTACATTTTACAAGCAAAGGTGCCCTGATGCTTACAGTTTCCCTGAAGATGATCAAAGCAGCACTTTCGCTTGTCCTTCTGGAACTAATTACAGGCTCACTTTCTGCCCTTGAACATTGATGAACAATTAACAAGGGTGTCATAATAAATTGATCCTTGCTTTTATTATTACTTATACATGTGATACTTCATACGCTACATGACATGTTGAATTAAAGTTATAGATTGATGGAAATTCAACTATATGTGTAATTAGCTAGAGCTATTCTTATAAGTTCAGCTCTAGAATTCTGTATTTTCAGCTGAAAATAACGATCATAATAATAATATCCAATGTTGTGTTTATTTATCCTTGTTTGTCTACTTTATACTTTTTTTTTTTTTGACAAGAATGTCTACTCTATACTTCGTCAATATATTAGAATGTTTTTTGTGCCATATGCAACCATTATTTTTCAGAAGATTTGTCAAAAAATAAACAAAATGTTATGCAGTTAGCTCAAAATAACTACCTCCATTTCGTATTATTCGCAACAAAAGAATATTTTATGTCTTACAAATAATACTCCTTTGTTGCGAGTAATGTGAAACGGAGGTAGTATAAGAAACCCTTTTAATTAACTAATAGTAAATTGACTTTTTTAGGGTATTTTCCTATAATGAATCGGGGTAATCAGTTGATTATTAGATTATTATTATAACACGTATCATAATATCATTGTTTCTCTTTTAATTTTTTTTTAGTAAAAATAGTTTTTTTATTTAATTGATTAAAAAAATTAAATACCCCTCTCTCGCTCCATAGCTGCCCCCACACTGCTCTCCCGCCGGCCAATTAACCATTCCAGAATACCCCTGCTTGCCAGCCGACCACTGCAGACCACCCAGCTGCAGGTTGTAGAACTTTTGACCTAACATGAAAAAATGCATTGAAAAGGTCTTACTTTTACTTAAGGATTAATACCATTTTTTAATCCCAATTTTGACCAATTTATTTTTATTAATCCCAACTTTGATATGGCCTATCATTCCTCATACCCAACCGGTTTCTTAACCTGTTGTACCAGGTCACTTGACACATGTCAAGTCCTGATTGGTCCAAAAATTTTTTTTTTAAAAAAAAAACCACATAAACCAGCCAACCACCTCCATCCCACCGCAGCCCCACCGCCTCCTCCCTAGCCCCCACCGGAAACCACCATCTCCCTCCCCAATCCCACCGAAAACTACCAAATTCTCCCAAAACCACCTGCAGCTTCACTCCGTTCCCCCAAAACCACCCGCAGCCTCACTCTCTTCCCCCAAGTCCACTCACAGCCCCCACCTTCGTTCTTCTCTTGAAACCACCATCAAGCCACCATTTTCACCCCTAACTTCTCCCGCAACCATTGAAACTCCAACCCCCTTCACCAAAACCCATTTCTAGCGGATCTAGGCGGAAAGAAGATAAGGAGGGAGGTTAGGGTAGTTTCGCAAGCGGGGAAGCAGGTGGGAGGGTGGTGGTTTCGCGGATGGTAGAGGGTTGGTTTGAGGCGATTTCGGGGGTGGGGGGAAGGGAGGGGGTAGTTTCGGGGGTGGGGGGAAGGAAGGTGGTTGTTTTCGTCGGAGAGGAAGGGGAAAGGGGAGGTTTCTGGCAAGGTGGCGGCAAATTCCGGCTGGGGCTAGGGGGATGGAGGTGGTTGGTAGGGAGGAGAGTTTTTTTTTTTTTTTTTTAATTTTTAATTTTTAATTTTTAATTTTAATTTTTAGTTTTTCTGTTTTTTTTTTAATTTATTTTAATTTTTTGAAGCAATTAACATGTGACACGTGTCTAAAGTTTTTTTTTTGAAGCAATTAACATGTGACACGTGTCTAAAAAAGAAAAAAAAAATTTAACCCTTTCATCAGGTTACCGGTTTTTGGGATTGAAGAATGATAGGCCACCTTAAAGTTGGGATTATTGAGGAATAATCCAAAGTTGGGATTAATAAAAATAAATTGGTCAAAGTTGGGATTAAAAAATGGTATTAATCCTTTACTTAATCAAAAGGTTGAATTATTTATTTTGAGCAAATCACGCAAAGATTAGCTTATTTTTGACAATTTTTCCTTATATTTTTTTTAATTATTAAAATAGAAAAGAAAAAAAATCTAAAAGGTTGTTAAATTATTCTTAATTGACTTATATGTTTAAAATATCAATATTTATTATTTATTACCAATAAATAGTTAGAAAAAATTTCCGGGAATAATCCCACCTTTTGAGCATCCACGATAAATAATCCTACCTTTGGGATTTTTTTTAATAATCCCACCTATACCCAATCCGCTCAAAATGGTCCCGGGTGACCAGTAACCGATTGAAGTGGTAATTTTTTTTATTAAATTTATTTTACACGTGTCACAATTT
This sequence comes from Chenopodium quinoa, assembly GCF_001683475.1. NCBI lineage: Eukaryota > Viridiplantae > Streptophyta > Magnoliopsida > Caryophyllales > Amaranthaceae > Chenopodium > Chenopodium quinoa. Next base: position 4,420,632 of record NW_018742484.1, read on the forward strand.
GATTTGTCCAAAATTTAAAAAAAAAGTAAAATCAATTAAAAAAAAAACCACCATCACCAACTAAGTTTCAGCCACCACCATCCCCACACACCACCCAAATCCAAGACCGCGGAACTACCACCCTATCCAGCCCCGAAACCATCGCCACCAAGAAACCACCGCGGCACCGTGCCGACTAGGATCCCACCCCAGCTAGCCCAACCCCAAAACCCCTTCGAAAAATCGCAACCCACCAAACCAACCCCTTCGAAAATTCGCAACCCACCAAATTGACTAGGAAACGGCGTGAATCGAGATCAATGGTGGACGAAGCAATCGGAATAGGGGATAGGGAAGACCAACGCGGCCAGAAAAGGGATGGGGGAGGGGGAGGGGGCTAGGATCGGGACGGGAAAGGGGTTTTCGAGGGGAGGGGGCTGGGTTTGATACGGGAAAGGGGTTTATCGGGGTCAGTCACAACGTCGTGTCGGAGCTGTCGTTGGGGGCTTGGTGGCCGGAGTAGTGGGCTGGGGATTAAGCTCAGGTGATAGTGGTGGTTAGGGGTGAGCAAGACCGGGTAATACCCGGATCCGGAACCGGTTATAACCGGGTCCCAAGAATTGGAACTAGTCTCGGAACCGGTTAATACCGGATCCAAATTTTTTGGAACTGGTCCCGGACCCGGTAGGAACCGGTTCCAAAACCGGGTACTCGGTATTATTCAAAGTAGTAAAATACTGTTTTTTTCTTTATAATTGTTATACAATATATTATTATATATAATGGAATTTTGCAGGCTAGTTATATTAACATAATAATATCCCTAAATTAGTTTTGGAGGCTAGCAAAATACAAATATTTCAAAATACAAATATTACAAACTAATAAGCCAAAAAGTACCAATTCAACAACCTAAAATATCATTACAACAAACTTCAACAATGCTGCAAAGTCCAAACAGCCAAACATAACCAAAACAACTACTTAAATAAAAGTTCAGACAAAAAAAGGGAAGAAAAGGAAGGGCAGCAACAGGCAGCAGCTAAGCACACCATCAGCAGGCAGCAGCTGAGCACACCATCAGCCAGCAACAAGACCAGCAGCAAGTCAGCAACTATCTAAGCAACGGAGAAAGACAGCATACAACAGACAACAAAGCAAAGAGGCAGCAGCCAACAAGGAAGCACAAATTCCCTATAAACAAAAGCCAAAATGTCCTTAGAATATTTGTCATTTGATATCTTTTCATACAATATAATTAAGAATACAATTATACAAACCTTTGTCACATCAATTATTTCCAACAAATTCATTAACTTGTGTGATGCTAGTGTCACTACCATCCAATTCTAAAAAAACAGTAAACAATATAAGTAATAAACTTAGAGAAATAAAATAGATAAATATACAAAATAATAGAAGTATTAGTGTATTACCTTCTTCATATTTTTCAACATCCTCAAGGAAGCGCTCAATATCAATGCATACATTTGACGCCCTTAACCAATCTTGAGTACAAACTAAAGCTTCCACCATATTTGGCCCCAAACTACTACGAAATTGATCAAGTATGCGACCCGATGTACTAAATGCGGATTCACTAGAAACCGTAGAAATTGGTATAGCCAAAATGTCCTTAGCCAATGTTGACAATACTTTGTATTTGTCACTTTTTTCTTTCCACCAACCCAAAATATCAAACATTTCCCCTTCAACCCTTCTCTCCCGAGCTTCTTCAAGATAATAATCCAATTCACTTTTTTCAACAATAAAATCACTTTCTTCCTCATCAAAATCATCATAAAACTTTTTCATTTGCTCACTATTCGAAGAGCTCAAGTTTTCAGAACCATTATCCACATTGGCAACATTAATATTACGATCATTCTTGGAAGAGGAAGAAGCAATAATAGCATCATAATGGTTAAATAACTTCTGAACATTGTCATACAAATTGTCACAAATAACATCGACTTTGGCAAAGTCGTTAGGATAAAGTTTTTTAAAAGGATACTTCAAAAACCTAAGCTTATATCGAGGATCTAAAACAACCGCAACTAACATCATGATATTAGTTTTACCGAGATCCCCATAATACTTATCAAACTTTTCCCTCATTTGTCTACCCATAATACGAATATCCATATTTGTAGAGTTTTTCCATTCTATCAAACAACTTAACACCTCCAAAACCTCGTGAAAATACAAGTTTGTAGTAACATATAAACTACCCGACATTTTCTTTGTAGACTCATAAAATAATTTCAAACACAAAGACAACACTTTAGCATTTACCCAATCTTCTTTTGTAGGTACTCCATCCTTGAGTTCCCTACTAAAATCAGGATCATCTTCCGCAAACCTATTAAAAGCTTTTTCAAATTTCAATGCGGTTTCAAGCATGAGAAAGGTAGAATTCCATCTAGTTGCCACATCAAGACAAACTGAACCTTTACAAGAAACTTTAACCAACATAGAAGAGTGTGCAAACAATTTAGCTCTAGAAGGTGAACTCCTCACATATCTAACAGCAGCACGAATTCGAGCAATCGAAGACTTCACACTAGATAAACCATCTTTCACAATCAAATTTAGAACATGACAAGCACATCTCATATGAAAAAATGAACCCTCCAAAACAAGTTTATCATGAAAATGTGTTTTCAAATATCCAACCGCCACATCATTTGAACTAGCATTATCAACAGTTAAAGAAAACAATCGATCCTCAATCTCCCATTTAAGAATACATGCCTCCACAACTTTTCCAATTTCCTTACCTTTATGACTATCCATTAATTGAAAATTTAAAATTCTTTTATGCAACTTCCAATTATCATCAATAAAATGAGCAGTCAAACAAAGATAATTAAAATTTTGAATGGAGGTCCAACAATCAGTTGTTAGTGACACTCTCGATTTCAAACACCCAATTAAGTTCTTTAATTTTCCACTTTCACAAACAAATATATTCTTCACATCTCTTGCAACTGTAAAACATGAAGGTATATGAAATTGAGGTACAACAACACTACAAAAATACCTAAAACCTTCACGCTCAACAATAGAAAATGGTTGTTCATCAACAATAACCATTCTTGCCAAACCAAGTCTACAAGCAGTTTCATCAAATTTCCAATTAGAGACTATAGTAGCATCAGATTCAGGAGACTTGTAAACAGAAATGAGTTTTTGCTTTTTATCTACATTTGGAGGGTATTTTGAACATGCACCAAGGTGTTTCTTTAATGAAGAAGTTCCATTATTAGTATTGATTAGGGGATTTTGCTCCCACCAATCGAAATGCGCCACGTGGGCCAATCAGGTCCTGCCAAGTGTCCCCCAGCTGGAACTGTCAGGGCTTGCCACGTGGCACACGCTTATTCGTCCACCTTGGACCTATTATGTCATGACACGTGGCATACTCCATGCCTAATGGAGAAACCGGCCACCCAGGCCCAACTTCCGAGGGAAGCCCAATCAGCCCTAGGTTAACCTAAACCTAGGATTGACACGTTTCCCAAGGTTATAAATACCTCCCTTAATCCTCATTAAGGGGGGGGAACAGGCTAAAAACGCAGATTACACACATGAAACACTCTCACCTAGAGAGACCCAATCACTTTAATTTCCGCATTAATTACTCCTTAATCAAGTACTAACTTGACCGTCGGAGGCGGAGCTCCCACCACCAGGAGTCTCCGTTGTTTTGCAGGTACAGGCGTCCGGTTCCAGTCTCGGAATTGTAACTCTCCCGCAGGACATCAGAAAACCCCGAAACATTTTGGCGCCGTCTGTGGGGAGAGTACTTCTGAGATGGCATCCACGTTTGTACCGACTCCTGAAGATAAACGTCCCCTGGACGACCCTCTAGTTCAGTCGGACCACGATACTGAGAATGAATTTGAAGTTGAAGCTCACACAGCTTCAGACGGGACCCTAAGGGCCCGACGTACCCGTCATACCGAAAGGAGGGAACCGGAACATCTTCATACAGGAAGCGAGCCAGCAGGCGCACCGCCTGTTCGGCAACAGCCGACAGATGGGTCTGCTCCCATCACAAGGAGTGAACTCATGACCTTCATGAGGGACTTCAAGGGAGAAATTCAAGAGTTGATCAACAAGAAGCCGCCTGCTCTGGACAAGGAGCAGTCGGCTAAGAAACCCTCCACTTCACAGAAGAGGAAGCCAGTTCAAGGGCGAGAGACGACTCCTCATCCTAAATCTAGGAAGCGGGAGCCGACTGCCCTTGATTTCACAAAATACCGTTTTCCTACTCCAGGAAATAGGAAACTTGTTCGTCATATTCAGGCGGACGAGTCGAGGAAAACATTCACAGACGCTCGGCTACTGCTAGAGCAGAAGAAGAGTGACCGATTGTCAGAGTCGACCTCTACTTCAAACTTCCAAGACAGTCTGCGAAATACCTCGATGAGGCATACTCAGTCGTATCATGAGAGTCAGTCAGGCGGCACCTCCCGTCAGTCCGGCTTTCATAGCGACTAGGCGGTACCAAACTTACCGTTTGTACCGCAACAACAGTATTTTTTACAGCCACCTCCGTTTGGTGGACATGCAGCAAAAAACGTTCAACCTATGGACTGGCAGCTACGGTTGCTTAGACTTGGCGAAAAGCCGTCGGCCTTCTCCAAGGAAATTACTGAAGCCGCTCAGCCGGCCAAAGTGAAAAATGTATTAGTAGGCGCCTATGACGGCACTACTAACCCAGAAGACCATCTGATGGCATTCACCAACCTGATGTACCTTCAAGGGTTGGATGATCCCACTTGGTGCTAGTGTTTCCCAGCGACTCTCAAAGGAATCGCACAACAATGGTTCGGCAACCTGCCGACTGGTTGTGTAAATAACTTCAGGACGCTTGCTTACTTATTCACCTCCAACTTCGCCATGAACATCCCTGCGAAGAAGACGACCCTTGATTTAGGAACAATTCAGCAGGGCGAGAAGGAGGGGCTTCGTTCTTACATCAGGCGGTTTAACCTGATGAGAATACAGATTCAAGGGTTACCGGATGAAGTAGCCTATATTGACTTTTTCACAGGTCTCAAAGACGGGTCGACCTTCAAATTTGATTTGGTACGAAAGAGGGTGGCGACTCTTCAAGAGGCCTTGATTGAAGCGGAAGCCTATATACAGGCGACTGATCTTTGTAGTACGGTAAAACAGTCAGACGGGAGAAGGTCCGACAAAAGAGAAGGACGACAGAAACAGTCGTCAAACAAAGATGAGAAGAGAAAAGAGGTTTAGGCGGTTGATTCCTCTAAACAGCCGTCCCAGAAGAAGAAAAAAGAATTCAAACCATACTCCCCAAAGTATGCGTTTAACAAGGATAGCCAATTTATCCTAAAGGAAATCAAGGGAAGGATCTCAATTGAGAAGCCGGTCCCCATGAAGGGTTCTGCGAACAGTTGGAACCAAGAAAAATTCTGTGATTATCATGAAGATGTTGGTCATCACACCAATGAATGCATCAGTCTCATGCGGTATCTGGACCGCCTGGCTGAGCAAGGTGATCTTGACACTTATGTCAAGAAATCTACGGGGAACACTTCCTCAAAAAAGCAGTCGGCCAAAAAGAATCAAAAGGCCGACAGCTCCGATACAGATGATGCAGTCGTCTACACCATTGCAGGCGGCTTCTCAGGAGGCGGCCCCACTATTAGGGGCAACAAAGACAATATCAAACGGTTAGATGTAAATTCCGTTCACCAAGAACGGCCCTCCAAATATTCATTTCCTGAGATTGTCATCACTGAAGAAGATCTAGGAGGGGTAAGAGGGCCGCATGACGACCCTATCGTTATTGAATGTAAAGTGGCCAACCAGAGAGTTGGCCGAATCCTCATAGATAGCGGAAGCTCCTCAGATCTCATCAGTAGCAAATGTCTGTCGAAACTAAAATATCAGACTGATTGCATACATCCGGCCTCCCACCCTTTAGTAGGGTTTGGAGGAGGAGTCGTCCACCCAGTGGGACGAGTGGATTTACCCATCCGCCTGGGCGAAAAAGGGGAAGGACGACACATGGTAGTCCGGTTCCTGGTAGTAGAAGAACTCTCGGCCTACAACATGATTCTGGGACGACCAACCCTGAATAATTCCAAGGCTGTTATAATCCCATCTCTTATGTTGCTCAAGTTTGAGAGGGATAATGGAACAGTCGGGTCCCTAAGGGGAGATCAGAGGATAGCCCGAGAGTGCTATCTCTCGGATGTCAAGCCCACTGTTATGGCCACTGGGTCGAGTGGTGAAAAAATAGACCTTGACAATGTCAAGGAGAGTGCGCCTGTTCAAGAAGCAGGCGGCAAGAAGAGGAAGGCATCCCAGACAGGGGCCGCAAGAAAAGACAGAAAATAGCAATCATTGGCAGAGGAGCGGTCGGATGAATTCCGCCCTCAGCCGGCTGGTGAGCATACGGACTTGATCTTAGACGATTCACGTCCTGAGCGAACAGTCAAAGTTGGGACGACTGCTTTGAGAGTCCTGGGTGACGACTTTCACAAACTATTGAAAGAATACAAGGACATCTTTGCATTCGAAGTCCATGAAATGCCAAGCATTAGTCCTGATCTGGCGGTACGTAAACTGGCCGTGGATCCGAAAAAGAAGCCGGTACGGCAGAAGAAGCGGAACCATGGCGAAGAAAGAAGTTAGGCGGCAGCCGCCGAAGTTAAAAAATTACTTGATGCAGGGTTCATTCGGCAATGTTACTTCCCAGATGGGTTGCAAATGTGGTGCTTGTTAAAAAGCCGAATGGCACCTGGCGAATGTGTGTAGACTACACAAACTTAAACAAGGCGTGCCCCAAAGACAGTTACCCTCTTCCTAAAATTGATAACCTGGTCGACTCAACAGCCGGCCATGCTTTGATGAGCTTTATGGACGCCTACTCTGGTTTCCATCAAATTCCTTTATGGAAGAAAGATCAGGAGAAGACGGCATTCGTCACTGATCAGGGGTTATACTGTTACACGGTCATGCCGTTTGGTCTTAAGAATGCCCCGGCCACTTTCCAGCGAATGATAAACACTGTGTTCTTTGATCAAATTGGGAGAAATGTCGAGGCATATATTGATGATATGATTGTCAAGTCTAAACTTCAGAAAGATCATCTGTCGGACCTCCGAGAAACTTTCGCCACACTCAGGCGGCACCATGTCATGCTCAATCCCAAGAAATGTGTCTTTGGAGTTGAGTCTGGGAAATTTCTCGGATTCCTTATCAATCAGAGAGGAATAGAGGCGAACCCTGAGAAGGTGCAGGCGGTCATTGACATGCAGTCGCCTCGTACCATCCGAGAGGTTCAGAAGTTAACAGGTTGTCTGGCGGCCTTGGGAAGATTTCTAAGCCGATCAGGCGACAAATGCCTATACTTTTTCCAGGCAATTAAGAAAAAGGCAAGGTTTTAATGGGGGCCGGATGCTGAGGCGGCCTTCTAGAAATTGAAAGTTCACTTGCATTCCTTGTCGAGGCTGGTCAGCCCTTTGCCCAAAGAAGTACTCTACATGTACCTGGCCGTCTCTGATCATGCGTTAAGCGCTGTTCTCCTTGCCGAGAGAGATGGATGTCAGCTCCCGGTCTACTTTGTCAGTCATGTACTGAAAAATGCCGAGTTGAGGTATCCCTTAGTGGAGAAATTTGGTCTTGCACTCTTCATGGCTGTTAAAAAATTGAAGCCCTACTTTTTGGCACATGCAGTCGTCGTGTATACAGACCAACCTATCAAGCGGCCACTGACCATCATGGAGTCGTCAGGCCGAATGATCAAATGGGCCATAAAGATACAGAGCCTCGAAGTCACTTTCGAGCCTAGAAAAGCAGTGAAGGGGCAAGCCTTTGCTGACTTTATTGTTGAGATGACTCGTCCTCCTGACTCTCAAGTTTTAGACCAAGTCTGGAAGGTATATGTGGATGGAAGCTCTACTTCAAATGGTTGTGGAGCAGGCGTCATATGTCAGTCGCCAGAGGGCGACGGGTACGAGTATGCTCTCCGCTTCAGTTTTCAGGCCTCAAACAATGAGGCAGAATATGAAGCTTTACTAGCCGAAATTCGCATGTGCAAGGCGGAAGGGGCAAGAAAAATAGACGCCTGTTCCGATTCACAATTGATAGTGAGTCAGTACAATGGCGAATACGAAGCAACCCATCCGGCCATGATCAAATATTTACAGGCGGTCCGACAAGCAGTCGGCTCCCTTGAGGATTTCCATCTGACCCAAGTGCCGAGATCAGAAAACAACCAGGCGGATGCACTTTCAAAATTAGCATCATCCGCCTCCTGTGATACTCCTCGAACTGTTTTTTGGGAAGTAATGGAGAGGAGAAGCATTGAGGAAGAACCTATTGGAATCTTAGACAGAAGCTCAACCTGGATGGATCCAATCAGGGCATATCTGACAAATGGTACCCTGTCGGATGATCATCAACAGGCGGCAGCACTGAAAAAACGAGCAACCAGTTTTGAAATAATAAAGGGAGAACTTCACAAAAGGGGGTACCTTCAACCCTTCATAAAGTGTGTTACTCCAGAAAAGGGACGAGAGATTCTAGACGATCTTCACTCTGGTTACTGTGCTTCCCATATAGGCGGTAGGACGCTTGCTCAACGGGCAAGGCGGCAGGGCTACTTTTGGCCTACTTTAGAAGCAGATGCGATGGTGATGGTGAAAAAATGTGACAAGTGCCAAAGGTTTGGCAAACTAATTCACCGTCCGGCTACTGACCTCAGTACCATTCATAGCCCACTACCGTTTGCTAAGTGGGGCATGGATATTCTGGGTCCATATACGCCTGCTACAGGCGGAAGAAGGTACATACTTGTTGCCGTCGACTACTTCACTAAATGGGTAGAGGCGGAGGCTGTAAAGGGAATCAAGACGAAGGATGTAATTTCATTCATTTGGAAAAATGTCATCACTCGGTTCGGGGTTCCCATGTCTATGGTTTTTGATAATGGTCCCCAATTTGAGACGCCTGTTCTCAAAAGCTGGTTGGGTGACCAAGGAATTGCACACTACTTTGCATCTGTCGGCCGTCCACAAGCAAACGGCCAGGTAGAAGCCTTTAATAAAATCATCTCAGACGGTCTCAAGAAAAAGATTGAACGATCAGGCGGCCTATGGGAGGATGAATTACCACATGTTCTCTGGGCCATTAGGACGACTGAAAAAGGGGCGACTGGAGAAACTCCATTCCTCCTAACTTATGGTGCGAAAGCTGTTCTTCCAATAGAACACTACGAGCCGACTCTTCGAGTAATGCTATATGACGAAGAGGCAAACTGGGAAGCCATGCGCCTGACATTAGACTCACTTCCTGAAAGGAGGGGCAATGCTGTCTTGCGCCATGAAATTTACCGTCTGAGAATGACTAGATCATACAACAAAAAAGTACACAGGCGTCCACTCAAAGTGGGGGACTTTGTACTTAGAAAAATGGAAGCAGTTGGTAGGGCTAATGAGTCTGGTAAACTAACTCCCACCTGGGAAGGACCCTACCGAATCTGTGAAGAGGTCAGGGACGGTACCTACCGTCTGGGAACACCAGACGGACAACCGTTGCCTCGAACTTGGAATGTAGATAATCTTAAGAAATATTTCTTTTGAATGATGTAAATAGTCAAGGGCTACTTAATAAAAGTTTGCATACTTAATATTCAATTTTGTACTAAGAGGGGCATGCCTGCTGACAAACAGTCGGCTACTCTCCATGTTTAATTTTTATTCTTACTTAAGAGGGGCAGGCCGCCTATACATTTACAGTCGGCTACTATCCATTGAGTATTTTACTCTATCTTCAAAGGGGCATGCCGTCTGTACCTTTACAGTCGGCTACTCTCCATTGAGTATTTTACTCTATCTTCAGAGGGGCATGCCGCCTGTATCTTTACAGTCGGCTACTCTCCATTGAGTATTTTACTCTATCTTCAGAGGGGCATGCCGCCTGTACCTTTACAGTCGGCTACTCTCCATTGAGTATTTTACTCTATCTTCAGAGGGGCATGCCGTCTGTACCTTTACAGTCGGCTACTCTCCATTGAGTATTTTACTCTATCTTCAGAGGGGCATGCCGCCTGTACCTTTACAGTCGGCTACTCTCCATTGAATATTTTACTCTATCACCATAGGGGCATGCCGTCTGGACATATAGTCGGCTACTCTTCATAGAAGAGGGTCGACTGGTTCCAAACACACAGCCACCCCCCTTATACTTAACTAAAAATGATTAGGGTCTGGCCGACCCTGTGCCTAAACAGGCGGCTACCCTCCTTTTACTTAGCACCTACGTTCACCAAGAACTAACCAAGGCCAAAGGCCGAATGATCAGACCAGGCGCCAAGCCAACTGATCCAATCTTCAAAAATAATACGACCTGTCCCAACATCGTAGCAGGCGTCCGGCGGCATCCCTCCGGATGAAATTCGTCGCAGAGAGCAGCTCCCTTTTGGGTGGAACATTGCTCTATAAACTAATTACACGGCACCTATACGACTGTCCCCAAGGGCAACCACGTAGCCGTTTTTGAGACAAGGATAACTCTATCACTAACCAAACCAGTGGTAGCAGTTGACATCTGAGTCAGATGACCGCCTGTATTACTTGGGATAAATGCAGGGGGTACCTCTTGAGTTAATAGCCAACAAACATTGGCGAATCAAAAGGTTCAGCCGGCCTCCGCCGCCTGGTACCTTTACTACTCAAGCAGGAGTGACAGCGACTGAGTAACACCAAAGTTAACTCATAGTCACTCTCTCAAACTTAGTATGGAGCCTAAAAGGTATGAGTCGTCCGCCTGTTTTTAGCAAACAGGGGCTCTCAACCACTACTCCTGCTAGGTTAACAACCTATGAGTTAAAAGCCAACAAACATTGACGAATAAAGGGGAACAACCGGTACAAGCCGCTTGATACCTCTACTAATCAGTTGGCAACTAGGTAACAATCATGTTTACTTGGTCAAACCACTTTCCTACTTGGTTAATTTTACAAATAACAGGACCGCCTGCCTAAAGGGGATCCAGTCTTTAAAATGGTTCGAATACCGATTGGATAAATGGCCGACTGATCGTCTAGCCTGGAAACAGACAACCAGTCGTCCAGGGGCATAGGCGGCGTGACTAACTATCCGTACCTATCTGCAACTATCGGCCATGTAAAACAGTCGGTATAGTGTACAATTGGATATCAGAATATTCAATACTTAAACAAATTTGAAGCAAAACAAAAAAAATTCATTAAAAAGAAGCCGGTCATTAAAGACCGGAAAAATATTCAGAGCCCCGGCCCCCTGGCCGGGTAAATACAAACAAACGGCACGCAGGCCGTGGAAAGAAGATATAAAGCTTAAGAAGGGGGCAGATCTTCAATATTAGCAGCTGCCACCTGGTCAGCACTCTTCTTGCTGGACTCGGCTTCAGCTGCATCCTTCTTTGATGCATTACCCCCAAGCGCCACTACCGGCTGGTCCTCTTCCTCCAACGCCTCCTCCAACGCCTCTTCCTCAGCAACCGCCAGGATCTCTTGATTATATCTATCAGAACACTGGCGGTACGTTTTTTCCCATGAGGCAAAGTCGGCATTGGGGAAGAGGCGGCCCCAAGTCATGCGCTGGATTTGAGCAGAGTCTTCCATCATCTCCCGGACCAGCTCTTTCTTTTCTTGCTCGGCCTTTTCCGAGAGCTCCTGAGTAAGACTCTTCTCCTGGGTCACCAGGCGTACCTTTACGCTCGCCAAGGATTTCTCCAAGGTTTCGTATGAGGACATCTTTTGGCGAAGAGGTCTCAGCTCGGCCTTGAGGTTGTTGATGGTCGCCTCCAGCTCGCTATTCCTCTTCTGGGCCGCCTCTAACTGAGCCCGGATAGCGGCGGTAGCCTGCGCCTGATAATAAAGAATATCAATGGTCAGAACTTCATTTTGGGCAATTTGAAACATTGCCTTATCACAGTCAGAGGCGGCCATAGCTTTTGCAGCCTTTACCTCTTTGTTCTTCCGGTCAAGCGGCTTGCGAAGGCCGTTCACTCGGAGCAGGGCCTAAGTAAAAAGGGGAACAGGCGTCAGTTTCCAAACAAAAAGAAAACAGGCGTCCTGGAATTCAAATACTCAAAAATATGCTAAGTATACCTCAGCAAGGACCCCTGCAATCCCATCTAGGTCAAGGGTGCCGACACCCCTGACCGCCTCCCTTTCAGCTGGAGGAACGACCTTGATCATAGACTTGGCCACCTAGACCAAGTCAGGCTCCTGAGGGCCGGCTGCATCAAGCATAAACAAACGGATTAGACCTAGTAAAGAAGGGAGCAAGTCTAAAATTTACAAGGATAATTTCATACTTCTAGGTGGCCCAGCTGGAGTTTTAGAAGAAGTGGCCGACTGTTTCTCAGCCGCCGCTTGTTTCCTGGCAGAACCAGGAGAGCTCGCAACAGTCGTCCTCCGGGCCTTGGAGTCCGGCTGTTGGGAAGAAGAAGCTCTTGGGGCGCCCGTCTAAAAAAGAAGAAAAGATTCAGTATATGCATAAACACAACTCCAAAAAGAGGGTGAAAGGTTCGAAGCCCACCAAGGGTGCCCCCTTGTTGGGGGAGTCGGTTGAAGACTGTTGCATGATGGAGGCCCGCAACATGGCCGCCGCAGTCTTGGAGGCGGTAATTTTGCTCATGGCGTCCGCTGCAAAAACAAATAGCAAAGTTAATAAAAGTCATAACAAGAAATGCATGGAACAACAGAGTATTCGACAGGCCGGCTACCTCTTAAGCACCGACTGCTGAGGCCACAGACGGCCAAAAAGTACTCGTCGTAGAGCCATTTGAAGCTCGGGACGCAGTGCAGGGGTACTTGCTCTCGTACCCCTGAAGTAGAGTTCACCCTCGACTCTACTTTGAAGAGTCCTTTATCTAGGATCTCTTTCTTAGCCTTGGGGGGAACAGGCGGCATACTGCGGCCGCCTGCAAGAAGGGGCGGATTCCTGTTCCACCTGTTGAAGCGCTTGTTCAGCTCTGTGTCTGAACTCTCAATGATGAGGAAGGTGCTCCGCCAGTCCTTCCATTTGTTTGCTTTACCTCTCGTCATGAGGTAGCCCCTGTGGCTCGTCAATTGATACCAGCCGGTACCGCCTGCCTTAGGGGTCCGGCTGAGGTAGTTCATGTGGGCGAAAGCCTCGAAGCTCGGCTCCACCCCGTGCAGTTCGCACCCGGCCACATAGCCGAGTACGTTGACCCAGGAGTTCGGGGCTAACTTCCATAACCCCAACTCATACCCATCCAAGATCCGCTGAACAGCCGGATGTAGTGGGAAGCGCAGCCCAGCCTTGATGGCCGCCTCGTAGCAGCCAAAGCAGGCGCCATCATAACTGGTACCAGCCGGCCAGACGACTGTGTCTTCTGGATCTGGCACAAACACTAAAAAGCCGGGGCCCATTGTGTGGTTTGCGATAAAGCTCTCCACTTTCTCTTGCATGGCCGTGATCCGGCCCCGAGGTACCGTGCAGTAGTAGGGGGTATTTTGCTCTCGGTGAGAGGTGGATGGCTCCGCCCAATCGTCCCCCTTCTCAACTGCGTGAGAAAGCCTCGCCTCCTGCAGGCGACTGTTTTTCTCTTCTAAGTCCAGGGAAGCATGGCCAGAAGAGCTAGACTCGGAATCGTCCTCTAACGAGTCCGAAGAGGACGACTCCTCCCCTCTCCCGGAGGGGCCCGCCTCCTCTCCTTTAAAAGGAGCAGGAGAGAATGAAGAATTGTCAACTGTAAAATGGGAAGGGGTCACTTTGACTCCTCCCTCAGAACTGCCGGCTTTCAAGCCGCTTTGTTTCACTTCCACATCTGGCGCCTGGTCAGATGTTTCACTAATCGGCACCCTGTGGGAGGAGCCGTCTGAGTTTGAGATCCTGGCAGTCTTTTTTGTTCTGGCCATCATGCTCTGCATAGACACAGATACAGTCGGACTTTGTATAAAGGGCAAAGATGGGTCCAGAAAAGGGCAGGCGGCACTCCTAGTCCTAGATTCAGCCGTCCCCGGTGACCGGCTGATCACTAACCTAGGTCGTGTTGTGTGCTTCCGTGGTGCCATTTCAAAAAAGAATAAAACAAAGAGAAAATTAAGAGTAAGAGAACTGACGGTTACCTGAACGAGTGACGTTGATGGAGTTCTGAAAATCCTGTGCAGTCGGCTTGTCAGAGCAGGCGGTAGGCAGAAAGGGTCCAAAATGTCAGAGCAAGTTCAGGGGTTCGAATGTTCTCTCAAAAAGTTCTCGTGTGAAAATGACTGAAGTCAACACTCCCTTATATAGGCGAAGTGAGAAGGCGAAGGGTCACTTCCAGAATTCATAATTTGGGCGGGAGAATCTCTCGGCCTTTCGCCGAGTGACACCTGTAGCAGGCAGTCGCCTGTTACAGTGCGACACCTGTCACAGGTAACACGTGACCAATCACGTGCCACCTGTGAGGGGCAAATGATTAGGGGATTTTGCTCCCACCAATCGGAATGCGCCACGTGGGCCAATCAGGTCCTGCCAAGTGTCCCCCAGCTGGAACTGTCAGGGCTTGCCACGTGGCACACGCTTATTCGTCCACCTTGGACCTATTATGTCATGACACGTGGCATACTCCATGCCTAATGGAGAAACCGGCCACCCAGGCCCAACTTCCGAGGGAAGCCCAATCAGCCCTAGGTTAACCTAAACCTAGGATTGGCACGTTTCCCTAGGTTATAAATACCTCCCTTAATCCTCATTAAGGGGGGGAACGGGCTAAAAAACGCAGATTACACACATTAAACACTCTCACCTAGAGAGACCCAATCACTTTAATTTCCGCATTAATTACTCCTTAATCAAGTACTAACTTGACCGTCGGAGGCGGAGCTCCCACCACCAGGAGTCTCCGTTGTTTTGCAGGTACAGGCGTCCGGTTCCAGTCTCGGAATTGTAACTCTCCCGCAGGACATCAGAAAACCCCGAAACAAGTATTACCTGTTAGCATTTTCTCACAATATTTGCATTTGACTTGAACAATTTTTTTTGGTTACTGGATCTCTAAAATCCCAAAAATGGTTCCAGTATTCAGACTTCCTCTTGTCACCAACCTTGGTTGATTTGGTTGTTGCATTCTCGTTTCCAACCTCACTTTCATCATCCATAGGGACTGATGAATTGTCGGTATTGCTCATAGTTCTGAAAATTAGGAACAAATTAAACTTTAATAAGACAGAAACATTACAATCTCTGAATTGAAATTTTAACAAAAAAAAAATATAAACTACATAGTTACAAATCTTACAATCTATGAAAAATATGTCTGATATAGTTTAGATTTTCTTGTTTTTTGTTACAAATTGCACCACATCTAATATCTAATATCACTTACCAAGTTACCATACATAAATCTAACCAAATCAGCTTTTGAGACATAGTGACTTAGTGAGATAGAATATTCAGTAATGAGTATGAATGCAAATCAGACACTTCTACATACTGTGAGTTTAAAGCTATAATCTTTTGGACTATAGTTAGCAAGTTGTTGCATCATACTATATCAAATTAAAAATCACTTCATAATGCTATAATCAGTTAATCACTCTCATGTTCATATAAATGTTCAAGGTCTTCAAGGCTATAATGCTCGTCCTGCATTAGAATGTTTGTGGTTTTTATTGACTTTTCAAAACTAAATTCTTATGTAAATTTGAGTAATTATTAAAAGTTCTTATATGTTGTTTGTGTGTACGCAAACTCCACCCCAGAGGATGCTAATTAGGATCTAGAAATTGCTCATATTTCCTTCCTTTTAAGAGAGTCATAGTTAAATCAAACAATATACGGAACAAAGCTAAAGTGTAGAGAGTATATTAATTGATACACTATAAAATAAATTATCAAACATAATTTTGTTGAGACTTATTTGCTCGAATTTAATTTCAAATTGGGTCAAACACTGCACGAGAGTAAATTAGTACATTAAAATAAACAAAGTGAGAGTGATTATATGCAATATCAGGGAGTTGATTCTTCAATTAGGCATTACACAAATACATAGTACACACATCTCCAAAGAAAATGCAAGCAGCAATAAACAGTACCAGAGATCTACATATGCAAGATGAAACAAAAGGCAAACAAAGTGAGAAAAATACTTACGAAAGAGACAGTCGTTCGGTACTGGAGAAGACCGAGAATCAGTGAATTGATGAGAACGAAAGAGAGGATGAGATTTTGAGGAGAACAAAAGACAAGATGAGATTTTCAG
This sequence comes from Chenopodium quinoa, assembly GCF_001683475.1. NCBI lineage: Eukaryota > Viridiplantae > Streptophyta > Magnoliopsida > Caryophyllales > Amaranthaceae > Chenopodium > Chenopodium quinoa. The sequence goes on from NW_018742484.1 coordinate 4,436,859, forward strand.
AGGAGAACAGAGAAGATCGAGAATGAACAGAGAAGAACAAAACCCTAGCAAAAATGAATTCAATGAAATGAGGAGGCTTAGTGGCTGACAGAAACCCTAGCAGAAATGAATTGGATGAAATGGGCCTAATGTTGTATTGGACTGTGGATTGTTGGGTTTTTTAAAAAAAAAATTAATTTTTTATAACTAAATCAGTACCGGTTCCGGGTACCCGGATTGTCTGGATCCGGGACCGGGTACCCGGAACTGAAATTGGTTTAAATCGGGTACCCAGTGGGTACCGGGTCCGAAATTTTAGGACCCGGAACCGGTTACAACCGGGTCCGACATTTTGGACCCGGTCCCGGAACCGGTGGGACCAGTTCCGGGTCCGGACCCGACGGATCCTAACCGGTTCCGAATCTAGTACCGGGTACCCTGGGTCTTTGCTCACCCCTAGAGGATACCAATAAGTTCTTACACGACTATTTTTTTCTTATAAATCACAATAACTAGTCAAAATAAAGTTTATAAATCTCAAATTGTATCACCTAATTTGAAACCAAAAAGTACAAAAAAAAAAAAACTAAGAGAATGGAAGATTTATGTGATGGTACAGTACTTGTTGACTACTCCATACTCATTTTCACAATAAATACTATATGAAAGTTGTGACAATTTCTACTAATATACACTATCTGTTTTCAAAAGTTCAACTTATTTCATACTTTTATATTCCCCCCGTCTCATAATATAGTTCCTGTTTTCCTATTTTGGAAATCTAAAATGTTATTCTTATTTCTATATTTGGATAGTATGTAAAGATTATTATAACCTCACTTATTTTAACTTTATTCATTGTACTTCCTAAATTACCCTTGAATTTTGCACACGTCTTGTACTTTTATCCACTTTTTCTCTCTAACTTTTGTCTATGATTGTACTTTTCACTTTTATTAATGTACTTCATCCACTTTTTCCTCCAATTTCTTAAATACCGTACAAAAACACAAACAAGAACTACATTATGGAACAGAGGGGTAATATTTTTGCAAACTCGTGCTATTAACTTATTATCTTACATCCTTTCCTATCTTACTCCACTCAATTTACATTTTTCTGTCCACCCTCTCTTATGCTATCCACTTTTTCTATGTTTTGAGAGACAAACAATAAATTATTCAGGGACAATTTTCCCACGGAAATAACTCAAGGACAATTTTCCATACTCCCAAGTGAGCCAAGTCAACAATGTGCCAATGTGCCAAATCTTTTGACAACTCGATACAATTAAACTATCATTTAATTAACCAAAACTTACGCAAACAAGAACAAATTGGCCGCCTCTAAACTCTATATAAACACCCCTCATCATTTCAACATTTCCTCACATCAAAACTTCATTACATAATTTACTACCAAAATATACCATTACCATTTCATTTCATCATGACGACTTTATCTGCTTCCCTCGTTACAATATTTTTACTATCCATCATTACAATCACCCATGCAACCACCATCACCGTAGTCAACAACTGCGACTACACCGTGTGGGCTGCCGCTGATCCAGGAGGCGGTAGGCGCCTCACTAAAGGAAACACATGGAACGTAAACCCAGCACCCGGGACCAAAATGGCACGTATCTGGGGTCGAACTGGGTGCAACTTTGATGGCAATGGCAACGGCAATTGTCAAACCGGAGGCTGTGGTAAACTAGTGTGTAACCCGGGTAATTGGGGCACAATCCCAAAGACTCTATTCGAGTATACTCTAGCACAACCCAATAATCCAACCGACACCATCGATATCTCCCTTATCGAAGGCTTTAATATCCCTATCTCCTTCACTCCCACTTCCAACTCCGGTTCACTTGGTGGGAAGTGTCGTACACTTAGGTGCACGGCTGATATTAACGGGCAGTGCCCGCGAAACTGGAAGGTTCCCGGAGGGTGTAACAGTCCTTGCACAACACAAGGTATCGGAACATGTGGTGCTAATGGTGACTCTAAGTTTTACAAGCAAAGGTGCCCTGATGCTTATAGTTTCCCTAAGGATGATCAAAGCAGCACTTTTGCTTGTCCATCTGGTACTAATTACAGGCTCACTTTCTGTCCTTGAACATTCATCAACTATGGTCTTATAAAGTGCGCGATTTTCGCTTTTAGTATCACCCATGTTGTTAGTTCAATTCATATATACATACATGTGTTGTATTAAAGCTATAGATTGATGGAAATTCAACTATATGTGCAATAAGCTAGAGCTAGTTGATCTTATATGTTCAGCTCTAGCATTCTGTATTTTCAGCTGAAAAAAATAATGGTCGTAAACTCAAAATATATAATACGAAATAATAATAATGTTATGTTGTGTTTATTTATACTTGTAACTTGTTTGTCTATTCTATACTTTGTGATCCATTTAGTTTTAAGTGCGACATTTTGTGGTTATGGCCATTATTTCTTTATTAATAAAAATATTTAAGGTTGTTGGCTTTTTTTAAAATATAATCTTTTATATATTTAATAATAAATCGTTACAATTATCGATGGTTTTTATGCTATATAAAGTGAGAAAAATTGTTATACCAATTTAGTATAATTAATCAATTTAGGGGATTCAAGAGACATTTTTAAAACTTTTGAATTTATGGGGGCAAATTATAAGAGTTTTAAACTTTTTATAAGGTAAGGGATATGAAATGGAAGTAGTACATTGATGATTGAAGTAATAAGTGGGCCACATGAGATGACATGAATCGCCATTGATACAACTATATGTAGAGGTGTCCACCGTGCGAGTCGTGCGAGCTGGGTTAGGGTTAGGTGGGTCGCGGGTTGGGGTTTCATGACACACGGCACGACACACGTAGGGTAGGGTGGGCCGGGTCGTGGGTTGGGTCGGAGAAGTTGGACACACCAGGGTTAGGTTCGTGGGTTAGACGAGTCGTGGGTGGGTCGAGCTGGGTTTGTGGGTTAGACGGATCGTGGGTGGGTCGAGCTGGGTTTGTGGGTTAGACGGGTCATGGGTGGGTCGAGCTAGGTTCGTGGGTTAGACGGGTCAAGGTGGGTTAGTGAGTTAGGGTGGGTCGAAGGGTGGGTTAGTGGGTTAGGGTCGGGTGGGTTTGTGGGTTAGGTGGGTTAGGGTCGGGTGGGTTAGTGGGTTAGGGTCGGGTGGGTTTGTGGGTTAGGTGGGTTAGGGTCGGGTGGGTTTGTGGGTTAGGGTCGGGTGGGTTCGTGGGTTAGGGTCGGGTGGGTTGTGTGGTGTTTTAATTTTTACAAAATTAACAATTTGATGGCTTGCTCTTAATTAAGATGCCTACGTATCCTTATATTATAAAATAAGGAATCAAAGCCAGCGTAGTTCTTATATTGTACTTCTTTTGAAATTTGGGGGGGGGGGCTTGGACCTATCTTTAGAAAACTAAAATTTAATTTTGCAATTAAATTGTAATTTTCGAAAAATAAGTTGCCTACGTATCCCGAAAGAATCAAAGCCCACGTAGTTCTTAGCGTACCTGATTTAGACTTTTCTAGCCACCCATGTTTGTTGCATCATCATCCCCGGAAGCTGCATCATCCGTTGACGACTCCAATATCATCACAGGATCATCTTCATCGTCTTCGTCTTCCTTTAAACCTTGAGTTCTTCTTTCAGCTTGATCCCAATCTTTCTTACAAACACAAATTTGAATGCTTTCCGGAGTTAAGCGAGATCTTTTTTCATCTAACACTCTTCTACCTGCACTAAAAGCAAACTCGGAAGCAACAGATGAAGCGGGAACTGCAAGTATATCTTTTGCAATTCTCGCCAATATAGGAAAACTTTTTTTATGTTCTTGCCACCATTTTATAATTTGAAAGTTGTTGTTGGTCTCATGTTGATATGACAAATAATCATTAATAGCAAGTGTTGAAGAAGATGATGATGAGAATGATGTAGATGCTTTGTGTTTTTTTTTCATAACTTTATCAAGAAAACCAAATCTAGAATCGGAAGTGCTAGTAGTAGTTGGTGTTGCCAAATCAAAACCATAAATAGATGCATAATGATCATAAAGGTCTCCCAAAACAGATTTGCATTTGTTAATATATTCACTAACATCATAATCGATACTTAAACTTGTATAATAAAATTCTAAAAGATTTTCCAAACCTTCAGCTTTGACACCGGGGTCAAGAATAGCAGCAATTCCATAAATGATTGGAAATTCACTAAAATAAGTATGCCACTTACGTTTCATGCTATCAAGAACGGGACGAAGTCCATCAATCTTCATATGCTCTTCGATGGTGTGAACAACTTTAACACACTCAATTATGACTAAATGAACGTTAGGCTCATAAATATAAGAGAAAATCTGAGTTGCACTATCAAAAGCATTTAAAACATCACGAACAAAAGAAGCATTAGTCCAATGACTTTCGGTTATTAACTCAGTAGGATCAACACGAGTCTCATTGTAAAGTTGGGTCAAAATATCACGATACTTTATAGCATCACTCAACAACTTGAAAGTAGAATTCCAACGGGTAGGGGTATCAATAGACCATTGTCTTTTCTTAAGACCTCTCTCTTTACACATAGCTATGTACTTTCTTCTAACTGACTGAGTAATCCTAATCCATTTTATAATTGTTCTAATTGGGTTTAGCAATGGTTGCAACTCAGCGAGACCCTCTTGAACAGACAAATTCAAAATATGAGCACAACATCTAACATGCAAGAGACTACCACCCAACAACAAATTCAACTCGGAGTCATTTTTCAAATAGTCAATACACTTTGTGTTTGCAGTTGCATTATCAAGAGACAAAGAAAAAACTTTATTATTCAAGTGAAATTCTTTTAAACAATCCAAAATACGAACTTTGATGTTAAAACCGGTATGCCTTTCTTCCATAGCTTGAAAACATAGTATACGTTTTTGAATAAACCAATCATCATCCACCCAATGAGCAGTAATGCAAAGAAAAGGTTCGCCAAAACTAGAAGTCCATGTATCACTTGTAAAACTAACACGACCATCAAAAGTACGAAATAATTCAATCAAACCACTCCTATACTTATAATAAGAAGTTTGTGTATAACGTCTTAGGGTATTTCGGGGGACACGAGTAAATGCAGGTTGTAATGCAACTTTATTAAAATGCTCAACGTTTGCATTTTCACCGTAACTAAAAGGGTATTCATTAGCAATAACTAAATTACTCATTTCATCAATCATTCTATCTTTATTATAAATGAAAGGTGTACCTCCGCCGGGTTGGTTCATGTATCCACCCAATTGTGTTTGGACGCCACCCCCCGAAGGACGGGGGCCATTTTCGAACAAGTCGTGTTTATTTTGCAAATGCCGACTCAAGGTTCCGGTTCCATCTCCCGTTTTCCAATTATATGACTTGACATTTGCACCTAGCGCCTTGCAAACTAGGCATGTACACGTGAACCTCTTTGGTTGACCAGGTTGCCATCCCGGGGGTGTGACCTCAACTCGTTCAAAATGTTTCCACACCCAAGAAAAATGTGCTCGACCTCTACTTTCACCGCCACCACCTTTCATAAATCAAATTATTAAAATTAATTTTTAAATGCTATTCATGAAAATAAGCTTTTAAATTTTAAATATTTTAATTATACTTATTTAAACGCATTTTTCATGGTAATTAACTAATTGTAAATCATAGAAAATTGGAAACTAAACTAACTTTATAATCATTAATAATAGTTTTTTTAAATATTCATAACAATAAAAATTTAATTAGAAATTACCTTGAGATGAAGGTTGAGATGTTGGTTGCGATGGAGGTGGCATAGTTGAACTTGATGATTGGTGGGACTCGTGGGAGAAATGTTGTGGTGGAGACGTTTGAATATTTTGCCTATCTCCTAAACCATAATCTCCATATTCATTGACAAATTGGTTTAAATTTTCCGTATTAATTTCATACGAAAAATTTGCACCACCACTCCTTTGGCTACCACTTCGACCACCACTTTGACTCCTTCCCATTCCTCCTCTTGAGCTCATTTTTTTTTTGTATGATTACTAATTATAATATGGAGAAGAACTTTTTTTTTTTAGAATCTTAAGAATACTAATAATAATATTAAGGAGATTTTTTTTAACAAAAATATAACTCTATATAACACTTGAGAATTTGAGAACAATAAGAATTTTTAAGTAAGAGAGAAAGAAAGCTTGAATTTGTGTGGAAATTTGAGTGAAATGGAATTGGTATTTATAGGAAAAATAGAATGGATGATCATACACTTAAAAAACTAGCCGTTAGATACAAAAAACTAGCCGTTAGATACAAAAAACTAGCCGTTTTTTTTTTTTAAATGGATGTTAGGCCGTGCGGGTCGTGCGAATTGTGCGGGCTGTGCGGGCCGTGCGGGTTGTGCGGGCCGTGCGGGTTGTGCCGGCCGTGCGGGTTGGGTGGGTCATGCGTGCGGGTTGGGTGGGTCATGCGTGCGGGTTAGGTGGGTTGGCTCGTGCGGGTTGGGTGGGTCATTCGTGCGGGTGGGCCGTGCGGGCTGGGTTGTGCCAGGTGGGTCGGGTTAGGTGGGTTCACGGGCTAGGTGTGTCGAATTAAATGAGTCAAAACGGGTTGTGCGATTTGGGTCGAATCAAACGGGTTAAACTGAGCTGGGTTGAAATGGGTTGTGTCGAAAATTTTGGACCCACGACACAACCCGGATTAAATCCGAGCTGTGCCGGGCTGTGCCGGATTGAAACCGGGTCGGACCCACGTGACCCACCAGCCGTGCGAGTTAGGGTGGGCTGGGTCCAACCCGGCCCACTGGCCACCTCTAACTATATGTAAAGGAGATTGTTCACTTGTTCTCTTGCTATAAATTGATGGATAATAAATGTCACATGCATTGCAAGATAAGCTTTACATTGAATTTGCCAAAAAAAAAAACAAAACAAAACAAAACTCCGTAACTGTACAATTAAAAATAGATCACATACAAGAGAAATAAAAACATGCACAATTTAGGGGAAACAAGACATTATTGATTGAATTGACACATTCACTAATCCAAAGACGATAATTATACGAGTACATAAAAGAATTTTAAATTAAAGTACCTGCAGTTAATTTTTTTTTATTTTTTTTTTTTTAATTATCTCAAAGGACAGTTTTCAAATAGCCTAAAATATTTACTCTAGTTAAATTTTTATAGCCTTCCTAATATACTTCATATTACAGAGTACAACCATTAATATTCATTTTCATACAAAAAAATATGTAACAAATGAAACAAATATAACAAGCTAAGATATCATGATACTATAGTATGTAAGACATTTCACACAAGAATATTTAACACATAAATTTTAGTTGTTGATATCAATTAATCTCAAAAAAAAAAAAAAAAAAAAAAAAGTAATTTATTGTGGTGGCTACTGTACAGCAGGCCCAACTAGAAAGTTAATCCTAAGCCAATAGTGTTATGATACACTCGGCTGTTGCCAGCAAATAAACAATGTTCAAGGTTATTTTGATGCATGTTCATAATTTATATGGATTGTTCATTTATATAATTATATAGATAATGTTATATGTAGTCCTTAGGGTTACAAATTGAAATAAGTATTTAATATCTTTCCTTTTTTGGTATAAGTTTAGGAATGCATGACAAAATCACGTACAAATGAATATATTTCATTAATACTTACCTCTTTTAGTTTCTTATACATAACCTTTAGGGCTACATATAACATTTTCTTAATTTTATTTGATACTTCGAAATAAAGGCTAAATAAAAAAAAATCATTAGTGATGATTAGTTGGTAATTGTGAAATTCAAAATGGTTTATGCATTGTGAATAAAAGTACGTATTAATTAGGAATTTAGGATAACATTCCATTATTTATTCATGATAGTACAAGTGTACAACACTTTTAGTTTGAATCAAGGACAAAATGTAACCCTGTAATTAGTACCAGAAGGGCAAGTATAAGTGCTAGTAGCATCGTCCTTAGGATAACTGTAAGCATCTGGGCACTTACCCTTAAAATACCTAGATAAATCAGTTGCAGGGCAATTATCCTTGAAACTATTTATGCAACAATATTTATCATCTTTGAGCGCAGTGCACGGGTTGTTGCATCCACCCGGGGCCTTAAGGTGAGCAGGGCACGGGCCGATAAGGTCACCCTTGCAAGTGGGTCCTTTGCTACAACCATTTACGGGCAAAAAACTCATGGGTACATTGAACCCATCAACCAAGGAAATGTCAAAGAAATCCAAGTTGTTAAATTGTTTTAAGCCATATTCAGCTAAGGTGTTAGGGGGTGTACCATAAGCTGTGCATTGGAGTACCCCACCACAGTCTCCTGTGATGCACTTGAGCCCATTGGCCCCACTAGGTGTGCACCCAGTGCGGGGCCAAATTCGGCCACCGGTCTGGCCAGGGTTGGCGGTGACAGTCCATGTGTCACCGGTATTCATACGTTTGCCACCACCGGGTACTGCGCCGGCCCAAATAGTGTAAGGGCAGTTGTTTGTTACTGTAAAGGTGGCTGCATGGGTGGATGTGGAGATAAGGGAAACAAGGACTATGAAGACGCAGAAAATGGAGAGTGATTTCAAGGGGATCATGATGGAAAGATTGAAAAGAAGTGTGTTTGGATTTTTATTTGTTGATTGTGTGTATTTGGTTGAGATTGTTTTAGATTGTATAGGAATAGAAGGGAAGAAAAGTCACAAATGATCGTAATATCCAAAGAAAATTGTGGAGGCCTTTGTAGATATACATAATACGTGTTGTACGTTTTTTATTTTTTTATTTTTTTTTTGTGGAATTTCAATATAATATTGAGTCAAGGTCAAATTATAGGTCGTTTTAACAACATAGTGGAACATACTGTACTATTGTGTGATGGACAGTTTGAAGCTAATTATGGGCATACCGACTTGATGCGCCCACCAGTATGGACTAGACTTTAGCGATGGGTCGTTTATACTACGTTATATTCAATTATTAATGCTATCATTATCATATTATAGTCATAATTTCTGGTTACTACTACTCGTAAGTCGTAACTAGGGTGTTCTTAAGTCATCCTAGATAGATACTATATGTTAATTTAAGCTATAGATCAGACTTAAGGCAATTCAATTACATAATGGCAAGCTAGACCTAAGTCTTAAGGAAACAATTATAGAATGTTGATGTGTTTCTGTTCCGGTGAGCTCCGGCAACTTGAGTCTTGGAATCCGTAAAGGTTTATCGGCCAATTAAGTACCTGCACAGTCAATACAAATTAGCTAACTTGGGGGATTATCCGGGGATAACCGCTCCGATGCTAAAGTCACCAATTTTATGAAAAGAATAAAGAAGAGATGAGAAAGTGTTTAAGAGAGAGAGAGTTAGAGAGATAAAGATTGTACCTTAATAATGAATTATGTTTGAATATTTATAAGAAAACAACCAAGCTAGTGCCACCTATCGACATAGGTGGCAAGTTGACTTTATAGACAACAGGTGCCTACGTGGTCGGAAGCACCTCTCCACGTGGCCGTAATGAAGGCCGTTATGGAGAGTAAGCCGATATGCGTAATAATGGAGAATTAACAGCGTAACATATTTTAGTGGACAAATTCTAACGGTGTCGGCACTATCCTGTAAAATTTCTTCATTATTTTCACGTTTTGATATTATTTTCGCTATTATACTTTAATTTGACTGACAAATTCATATTTTACTGCTGTAATACGAGTACTTTGTTAAGCTATTTATGATTACAGCCCAAATATATGCTAACTAGATATTTGTGAGTTTGTTACAAGCGCAAATATCAAGATAGTTTGTTAAAAGTTTCCTTATGTAAGTAATACGGAGTGAAAATTTCTCTCTCTAATAGCCTCTCTCTTAATCTGGGATTGAACATACTCATTTGTTACCTAAGATTGTTGGATTATTGGCCTGGATTAGTAAAAGTATAAAAATTTTGGAAGAAAAAAAAAAAAACATAGAAGGGAGTGTAATGCTATTGGATTGGTCGAAATTACTTCTTGTATAATTAACTTATATTTTCAAAATATTAATTTTATATTATTGTTAATAATGTATACTCCATAGTTAAAGATATCAACAGTAAAATCTATGCTTCATATTCAAATGTAAAAGAATGTAAGAAGTATATACGCGTACGATTGAAGTAATAAGCGGGTCAGATGAGATAACAAAAGATACAACTATTCAATAGATTGTTCATTTGTTGATCTTTACCTATAATATAATTTGATTGTTATGGAGTAACAAATGCGACATGGCAAGATAAGTTTTATTTACATTGAAATTTAGACATACCAAGAGAAATTAAATAAAAATGAATTAGGGAAAACAAGACATTTTATTTTTACACCATTTTGACTCAATCCCTAATCAAAAATTGATATATTTTTTATTTTTTTATCAAGTATCTCTTTTATTGCCAACATAAATACAGGTTAAACTTTTTTATGTCAAAATAATTAGAAAAATACTCTATTTGAAATTTATAACCTTCCTAACACATTTGAACCATTATTATAATTTAAAAGCATACAATTAAATCAATTTAACAAGATGTCACAATACTAAATTAAGAAATGGAGTTGATAGTTGATATCTTTTAGATTCAAATCATATACGAAGTATCTAAAATTTTAAGGTGAAGAACAAGACACGCTTAGTTGTTCACTAAAAAAAAAAAGTATTGTAGTATTCAACATTTGGTGGAGTATAAAAGAGAAATTCTGAGCCGATCATAGCTGGAATCTTTAATGAATATAATAATGCTGATCAGTTGATGGTAAGTTGTATCTATATAATTATTATTATCAATACAAATAAAAATAAAATTCTCGTATTTGCATTTGTTGGTACTAATAAAGAATTATTTTGGTATATATTATGATAAAACCATTCAAACATAAATTAGTACCAATGAATATTACTGTATTATAAATTTATACTTAATTAATTATTGATAACCTAAGTTAAAAATACTCAGTATCAAATGCTGGAAGCTTGGAACCTATGGGGACTTAAAGTAGATGTACAGATTATGGAAATCAAGTATAAGGCATAATTTGGGGCTTTTGGGCCTGAATGTATTTAACTTGGGTTGGGCTTTAGGTTGATTTAAATATGGTTATAGGTTGTAAACGACTCATGATAAATGAGTCACGGATTACAGATGCATGGTTTGTGTATAATGAATGGGTCACATATTTTGAAAAATCGGTTCAAACTTATTTTTCCTGGATTGAAGTAATTCAAGATCGGGTTTAGTTTGTTCCGCTTTAGCGTTGAGTTGTCAAGCTAATGGTCAGCTCAACATTGGATACGAGTCACATACAATCCAATATAATTCGGTTAGTTTGGTATTGAGGTCAATATAAATAAGTCATTTAGGTTCAATTTTAAATTTACAATTGGTGATTTCTAACCGATTTAATTCTCCATGGATCGGCCAAATATCAGACAATTTCATATATAGTTTACATAAGAACTCGGTAATGCTAGTTTTTTCGACCTTATGACCTTGAAGCAAAGATCTGGGTCCCTCTCCTCCAAGAGTCTGGCCTATGTAACTACAATAATTATTTACATGTAATAAGTCCCGATCAGGTAACAACGTGTTTTAAATGTAACAAAAACTTTGTTAAATTCATTCTTGATATACATGAGCTTTACTTTAGTGACACATTATTGAAAGCAAGATTAATACAATAGGATAGCATTACATTTATTCATTTAATATACAGTACAACATACTTGATAAACTATATATAAGGAGTACTATACATACCACCTCCATATTATACATCAAGGACAAAATGTAACTACATAGTTGGTACCATGAGGGCAAACAAAGGTGCTAGTTTGATCATCCTTAGCATAACTATAAGCTTGTGGGCACAAATTCTTAAAAATCATGGAGTAGTTATTTGGAGGACAATTTGTTTCATATTGGTTCCTACAACAATATTCATCAGTATTGTACTTATTGCAAGCGCTTAAACACCCACCATCAACCTTAAGGTCGGAAGGACACGAATCGAGAACATTAGCAGCGCAAGAGGGGGTATTGTCGCATCCACTAGCCGCCTTAAAACTCATGGGTACATTAAACCCATCAACCAAAGATATATCTATGGTATCCTGTGTGTTTGTTAAAGTATACTCAGCTATGGTTAATGGGGGTGCCCCAGAGTTTGTACCGCAGTCGAATAGCCCACCACCACAGTCTCCTGTGGTGCACTTAAGGCTGTTGGACCCACTGGAGGTGCATCCGGTACGACCCCAAACACGGCCAGCAGACGTGCTGGGATCGACATCGAAATTCCATGTGTCACCGGAGGGCATTTCCTTTGCACCACCGGGTAGTGCAGCGCCCCACACGGTGTAGCCACATTGGTTTTTAACTGTAAAGGTGGCTGCGCGGATGGGTGTGGAGATTGCGGAAGCTAGTATGATTACGAGGCAGGAAATGAGGAGGGGTCTTAAGGAGGGGCTCATCTTGGAAGACTTGCTTATTGAATGAATTGAAGTTTGGATTTTGATTTGTTGATGGTGTGTTTAAGAGTTGAGATAATTTGGTTTATATAGGAAAAGAGGGGAAGAAAAGTCACAAGAGATTGTACCGTGTTAAAGTCACAAATTTGATCATATTTTTTTCTAAATACATTTTTTTTTAGTTTGCCCCACCCGATTGACTACATTTCAATCCGATGACTTGGGTTGCACACTTTAGCCTGTGATGGGTGAGTCTCCCAACAAAAGTTTTTTATATTCGGTGAGGCTCGAACTCGAGACCTTCCTTAAGCAACATTAATCTGCTTATCACTTGATCCAACTCTTGTTGGTTTTAGTGTAAAAATTCTTGGGTGGACCTTTGTCCTCACGTGCTGTTGTCTGAAGAAAATAACCCGGCCCACACCTATCAAGCCCAATTATAACAAAACCCCTTCTAATCCAGTATTCCTTCGTTAAAAAAAATGAACTATATTCTCTCTCCTCTGCGAACATCGTCGCCGAAATTATGATGCAAATTCATCAATTGAGAAATTCTGCTGCAATTGTCTCAACAAATCGGTTTTTGAATCGGAATCAAACACAAATAACAATGAAGGTATCAATTACTCTTTATTTTGATTTTCTGCAAATATCATGAATAAAAATTGATTATGTTTTTAATTCGATTTAATTCTTCCCAAATCAATCTGCTTTTCTCTACTTAGGGCTTTTAATTATTCTAAAACTTTAATCAATTAAAACTTTCTTGATCAATTTTGGTTTCATTTGTGTATAATCTGAGGTTTAAATGATTGATGATGGTGTTAGTTACTTAGTTCTGGTAATTTTATGTAGCTTATGGAAAATTGCATAAATTACGTTGTGAGTAGAATTTTGATTTGTGTTATTTTTTGATTTATTTATTGTCCAACGTTAGCAGTGAAGTTTGGTGTGGAAAAGATGATGGGAATGATTTTAAAAAATTAAAGAAATAAAATTAGGGTTTATATGGTTTACGACCAGTTTAACCCTTTTGAAGGCATGTGAAATGGAAGTATAGAGGGATGAGGCTAGCAACATGCTTAAATAAAGGTCACTATGGCTATTATGACATTAGTGTATGAGAAAGGTTGCTATATTATTATAAGGGTCACTATACATATGTATGGCTAGTTGATTGAGTTTCCACAATCAGCTATATAGTAGATGGCTGCCTTCAATTAACTCTCACGTGCTTAGGCTTATGACTTGGTATTATCCCTCTTTTGCTTTTGATAAAACTTATTTAGCTTCTAATATTTTGGATAGTTGGGATCACTGTAGTAGGTGGTGTTGGCTATGTACTCTTTTAGCTTCTCCATTAGTATCTTATTTTGCTCAAACATTTCTAATGTTGTTGTAATGGTTTCCATAGCTCCAACCTTTGTTGTGTTAAAAACAAAAAAAAAAAAAAAAAAACTATATATTGCTATATGTCTCAGTTTTCAAATGATTGTTTTTCTGAAAGTTAAATACATAATGTTGTAGAACGAGTTATGAGCTGTTGTTATTATTTTCAATTGTGAATGGAGTGTGGTATAATTTGTCCCACAACTTGTGATCGAGAAGAATGAGGTATATGCAAATAAAACATGTATATGTTATTCTTTTATTTAGCCGAAAATGGTCAGATCGATATCTAATGCTTTTATGTATGTTAGGTGATAAGAAGGGAACATGATAAACATTGTTCTCAGAGACATTAATGCCTTTATAATAAAGCATTGTAGGATTTGGAGAATCATATATAGTTAAAAACTCTATAAGCCTATTAGCTCAATTGGTCGAGCACTGTGTATATTTTTATTGGCACAGATGATGTAGGTTCAAGTCCTACATAGGCTAATAAGATTTAGACATATAGTGACCCATTTTAATAAATAGGTTAGTTTTGAATATAGTGACCCTTTACACGTAGTAACCCTTGTTTGAATATAGTGACCTTTTTTTTTACATGTAGTAACCCCTAATTGAATATAGTGGCTTTTTATTACATGTGGTGATTAACCCCTATTTTAATATAGTGACCTTTATTTTACTTGTAGTAATCCCTATTTGAATATAATGACCCTTTTTATTTTTTTATTTTTTTATTATTACATGTAGTATTTGAGTATAGCGACCTTTTTTTTACATGAAGTAACCCCTATTTGAATATAGTGATTTTTTATTTACATGTAGAATTTGAATATAGTGACCTTTTTTTTACATGTAGTAACCCTATTTGAATCTAGTGATATTTTTTTTACGTGTAGTAACTCCTATTTGAATATAGTGACCTTTTTTTAACATGTAATAATCCTATTTGAATATAGTTATTTATTTTGGAGTAATACTATTTTCATGCATGGTGATTCCTATTTAAACATAATCAAACCATATTTACACTTATAATGACCTTTATTTAAATACAGTCATAGCTGCCCTATTTTTACATATAGTGAATCTTATTTAAACTAACATAATAACCCATATTTACACATGTACTGACCAATTTATACAGTCACTATTGTTATGATTCGAAACCTTTATTTAAATGAAGTCACCCTTTAATGATAATCAGCTTTTCATAGCCTATGCAGGATTCGAACCTACATCATTGAGCAGTTGCACAATGCTCTACCAATTGAGCTAATAGGCTTTTAAATTAAAGTGAACAATTTTCACTAAATTAAAGACGAACAAGATATAGCATGACAAAACTCATACAAGCTTATCAAACTAAATCTACAACTAATCAAACTAATTAAGTAAAATTAATGGATTAAACTAACCCAACTTACACTTTTGTCACTTATATATCATGCCCATAAAGCTTTTTTTTAGGGGAAAACATGGAAGCAATATTATTAAATCAACCAGAGTCTAAATCCACAAAAGCTAAAAAGCCTTGGGGAAAGAGTTTGCAAAGGATTGTTCTACATCATTAGCAGGAAACTCGCATTCACATTGCCATTTTGTCTAACATGATTAAAAGAAAAACACTCACATTGCTCTCCTGCAAGTATAATATCATCAACGGCCATTTCGTCTCCTTGATAGCATTACAAACATTCAAGCATCACATATGAGCTTGATTTTCACATAACTCAGATTTCAAGCTAGCATTTCGAACCTCGCATTCTCGCAACCATCACATATGTGGAACAGGGTGTAAAAGTAAGATTTTACTCTGATATGTGAAATGAGCTGTATAATATTTTAGCGTCAATGCTACCCGAGTTGTGCATTTCAGCAACATAAAACTCTTATATAATTTGGTACACTGGAGGAATTTGGTATTAGTAGGAGGAGAGGTTGTGGAAATTAGATAATTTTGTAAGGTTTTTAATCATTCTCCATCAAGTTTAACAGCCAACAACTCCCCTTCGCTGTTCCTACCAACAGCCTCAAGCCCCACACCCACACCTTCCATTAAAGCTTTATTAGAATTAATCTTGACATTGCCAGAAGCAGGAAGCAGACAACTACTACGATAATACATTCCTTCAAAAATCGAAGTCGCACCAACAACAACATTATACATCTTATACTCCCTAACAAACTTCACTTAAACCTAGACTTTTAACTCGCGCCAACCACACCCTCGCCTCACTCGCCCAACTCAGCCACCACAAACACCTTCTGATAAATTTAATCAAAACCCTAATTACCTAAATCAAACAACTAATTAAAAAAAAAATAACGAAATTCAATTTAATTATAATTATACATGGATTGAACAAATTGAAACCCTAAATCGTTTTTAATGAACAAAAATTCAAGCAAAAAAAAAAAAAAGCCTTAAAAAGCTTACAAAGTTGAAAAATCAAGGTGAAGTAAGAGATTTTACCACGGTTTTGTGTTCCACCTCCTCGCGCTCTAAGAGGCGTTCCACCACCTTGCGTTTCACCATTGAAGAAGAAGATCACAGAGCTTGAAAGTGTGCATATAGAGAGTAATTCGATCTTTGAAGTGAAAAATAAAAAAAAAAATGCAGATGGTAGAGAGAGAAAATGGGGCAGAGTAAAATTGGTAGAGCTAAGATGAGAGTAATGAAGCGAGGGAAACAACGAAAATTAATTGCCCGTAGAAAGCTCACGTGACAGTAGTTGGTCTACAATAAACTTAATGTAGACCAGGTCTATTTTAGAATTTGTGGGTTTTAGTGTATGAAAAATGAAAAATGCGAACAAAGTTTAATTCGAGTTTTTCTTCTTTATGGACTTTATCTAGACATTTCTTTTTTTTTTTTTTTTTTTTTTGACACAAATTTATCTAGACATTTCAAAAGATTTTATTACTATTTTTATGAAATGTATATGGTGGAAATTATAATATATATTTCTTTGCTTTTAAGTATATATAAGGTCAATTTTTCTATAAAAGTCTAGGATTTTTTTTTTCCACCACTTTAGAAAAATATGTGTATTGTTTGAATTTTATTTTGTTTGAGAAATAATAGTGTTATAACAAATGAAAACAAACCTTGTAAATTGTAATGTTGATACTATTGGTTTTTTTTTTTTTTGAAGTAAAAACTTAAAATTAAATTAATTAATTAATTAGTTATTCCATTATTTTTTGTTTTTAAAGAAAAGTCATTCCATTATATATAATCAGCCATTTGGATGAAATAATCAGTGAATGATTTTTGTTTTTTTACTATAAACTAAAGAGTAATACAGACCTAGCTATAAATAAATAAATAAAAACTAGATTACATTATTATAATTGTCAAAAATTAGTAAAGAGTATGCTCTATCTTTTCTTCAAAAAAAAAAAAAAAATAATTGTCAAAAATACTTGTCTTCTAAGTGATTCCACAACCAACATTGTATTTGGTATGTAAAAACATATCCAAGTAAAATCCAAAGACGATCCATGACCTATACAGGGCAAGTAACTGCATAAGCTGATAAGCCCTTGAAAAATGGCTTGAAATTACATTTAATCTTATTATATCCATTACATGCAAATTAAGAAAATAAAGTTGAGACTTGAGAGTAAGAGATAACTCAAGTGGTTAGAGCTTCTCTCCCGATTTTAGAAGATTCTGGGTTCGATTCTCATTTAAAATCTTTCATGTAAAGGACTTAATATCACGAATGTCTCGAGTTTGAATCTTCTCATAGCTAATATGGTACATTTTACTCCATGTAACCAAAGTAGCCAAAGCCAAACATCAGGACTTTAAGACTCGGAGAAAAACAAGAAACTAGTGTTTGGGTGCTGTGATTTGCCCACATAATCGATTTATCAGTGTGTCCTTAAATGAAGGACTCTTAGACTATTCTTCACTTCTTCTTGTATTATTGTAAACGACAGCGGAACGAAGATCAATTGTCATTTCCTCCTATGAAATTATTTTCAAAATTCCGTATTTAAGAAGTATGCGTGGCTAGAATTTAGCACAGATGTAAAATACTAATTATGGGAAGTAGGACTTGTTTTCTTCAATTTATTTCAAATATTTATTACTTATTCCTTAATAAATTCAGATCAAATCAGAAATATTTAGATCAGAATTTTGTATTTTCATTTACTTATCGTTAAATATTGTTAATTGCGTATAAAAAAAATTGTAAAAATTACATACTTGAAAAGTTCATAATGAGACGAATCTAACAAGATTCATTTTGATAATGTTTTTCTTTATAGATTAGTATTAAAATGCGATCAAAGTTTAGTCAAATTGTTAAATCAAATCAGATCAGACCAGATAATAAAAATTCAGATCAAATCAGACCTTAAAAAAATCAGACCAGATCTACTTGTTTCAGGTGAAGAGAACAAGTCCTTAAGTGTGGCTAGATTTTTGCACAAATGTAAAATTCTAATTACACTTAAGGATGATTGATATTATCATTTATTTTTACCAATTGGTTGTTGGTGCAGTGAAAATTGAGATTGTACTTGGTAGGGAGGACTGCGCGTTCGATCCCCCGCAATAACAATTGGGAGGGGACTGGAACCTAACCAATCAGAGCCCCGAATCCGATTTAGCCCAAAGGGTGAACCAGGTAGAGCACCAAAAAAAATATTATCATTTATTTTTAATTTGATATTGGGAACGATAGAAACATTGATGAATTTATAGTGTGGCCTAGGTGGCATGAGTCCCACCAAAATTTATTGGTTATATTTTTTAGGATTTTTATATCAGAAACTACGTACCTAATAAAATCCAGAATTTGTGAGAAACTACCTAATAAAAAAATGTTGTAAGAAACTACCAAATAAAAGGAAAAATGTTGTAACTAGGGGTGTCCATAATTCGGATAAAAACCGAAATCCAATCCAATCCAAACCGAATTATCAATTCGGATCGGATCCGAACTTTAAATCGGATCGGATCGGATTGAGATTTTTTGGAAATTCGGATTTTCGGATTGGATCGGATTAACCCTAATTGGATCCAATCCAAACCGAAAACCGAATTGTAAAATTAACCTTGTATAAATATGGATTTCTGTATATTTTGAAGTTTAACTCAAATACTAAATACTACATAAAATAAATTAGAGAGACTTTGTATTAATTAATTAATGACTTGACGTTGAACTATGTATTTTAATCATGATTTTGAAGACTTTTATTTATAGTAAAGCTTTATTTTTATAATTGTATTAGGCGCTAAAAAAATAATGTATTATAATTCGGATTTTCGGATCGGATCCAAATAACCGAATTGTAATTCGGATTGGATCGGATTGGATCAAGAGAGAAATTCGGATCGGATCGGATTGGAAAATTGAAAACCGAATTATATTTCGGATTGGATCGGATTTGGACTAAATCCAAACCGAAAACCGAACGGACACCCTTAGTTGTAACCTCTAGCCGGATTTTCCATGTTGACCAATTATTTCGACATTGACTCTACACTAAAAGAACCTCGAAAACCACTTTCTTTGGGTGTTTTTGGGGTTAGAAGGTGGTTTCGGCTTAGTAGAGGTAGTTTCAAGCGGGTTGTGTTGGTTTTGAGGATCAAAGCGGGTGGTTTTAGAGGTGTTTAATGGTGGGTCAATGCCGGAAAAGTCGGTCAAAGATTGAAATCTAGCCAAAGGTAGTCTTTTACAACACTTTACCTTTTATTATGTAGTTTCTTACAATTTTTTTTTATTAGATAGTTTCTCACAAATTTTGTGCTTTATTAGGTAATTTCTCACAAAAAAATCCGTTTTTTTTATTAAATGAGCTGCAATTTATATTTATTCTCTCTAAGAATATTAACACATACTCCGTAAATAAACATAAAACAGGTATTGAGGTGAATCAAGTTATTCCATACATGATTATGTCTTTTTTTATGCATAGAATACCCTAGATGATTTTCTCAAATTATGAATAGTTGCAAAATTATAAATAGGAGTAAAATAACAAGGAAAGTAATGAGTTCAAATAATAATAATAATAATAATAATAATAATAATAATAATAATAATTAATTAATTAATTAATTAATAAACTATAATAAAAAAAATTGAAAGATAAGGTATATTAATTTTGTTATTAAAATATGAAGCTTACATGAATTGCAAAGATGTGATCCCATAGTAATTTCCTAATTAAGTGGTTAGAGCTTTCCTCCCAAACAATCCCAAGATCAATTCTCATCACTTGTTCTTGTAACAATCTAAAAAAAAAAAGTGTTTTCTTGATCAACAATCAATTTACAAACTCTATAAAAAAAAGTGAGGGTGACTGAATTTTTTTTAATAGCTACTCTAACTATAACCAATTAATTATAAGATGAACCCTGTTAGATATTACAAACGCAATAAATTGACTAAAATTTTTGAAAAAGTTGAAGTTACTGAATTGATTAAGGGCAAACTCAACTAGACTTGGGGTGTTCCATTTGTTGGGCGCTCATACATATCAGCCCACCAGTCTCAAAATGTTGCACTTGAGTCTATTAGGCCCAGTGGCTATACTTCGTATTTTGGGACAAATACAACCAAAAAGTTGGCTCGAATATGTGTCGGTTGTCTAGGTGTTGCCGGAATTCATCCCAATAGTAACTCAATTTTGGGACTAAGGCTTTGTTATTGTTGTAATATTCCCTCCGTATTTTAATAAGTGTTACACTTTGATCGACATTTAGTTTTAGACAATTTAATTGACTTAGGTAAAATAAGAGGTAAGTGGGGTAGTTGAAGTATTAAAAAATTATAAAAGAAAAATAGTGGGGTTAATAATTTATTGAAAAGTAATAAATGTAAGAGGAAATAAATAATAAAAAAATATGTAGTGGGTTTGGGTGGGGACCAGGAGAGGAGAGACATATAATATTAAAATGTAGCTTTTTGCCAATAAAAAAAGAAAGTGTAACACTTATTAAAACACGCCCGCATTTGATAAGTGTAACACTTATTGAGACCCGGAGAGAGTAATTCAATATTTTGGTTTTTTTTTTACTAGTCACTTTGTGGTATTCACCGCCGGTAAGTATCACTTTATGGCATTCATCACTACTAGTTTCAAGCCTGGATTAAGGAGGAGAGTTGCGGTAGGTTTGTGGCGGCCAGCGTAAAACTTAGTCACGTCTTATAGACCCCAGATCATTTTGAGACTAAGGCTTTGTTGTTGTTGTCGTCATCAAACTTAATTTTAATTCTCAACTTCTGAGAGTTTTATGCAATGTCAAGATAGTTATTTTTTGTGATTTTATTTAAAAGAGCAATTATAAGAACCCTTTAATATTATGATGTGTTGTCATTACTATAATTATAACAACAATGTGAATATAGGTGGTTAAGTTTTCCCTTTCTCTTTTAAGGATCAATAGATAATAATCATATGTTTTTGTTATATATTTTTTATAAGCGGTTTTTTTTTTTTTTACACTTAAGAATGGAGGTGACAAAACCATATCTGATCCGATCCGATCCGAAACCGATTTAAAAAACATCCGATTCAGATTTGGACTGGCGTGAACATAATAATTTAGCATGACACAACTTTAAAAATTGATCCGACCCGACCTCATCATCATACCCGATTCGATCATTCGAATTGACACCTCTACTTAAGAATGTGGATGAAGCGGGATTATTATTGAAAAGTAAACTTTTGGTTTGACTACCAAAGAAAATTATTCAAAACTAGGCTTATCATTGAGAATTTCTCAAAAATAAAATGGTTCAACCCCATCAAACTAATTTTCATATCACAAGTTGTGGAATCGCATGCGACTGTCAAATTTAAAGATGTTGTTAGGCAGTAATTCGTGGAGGATTAGATATAATAGCCTAACTAACTACATTATATTGATAAGCCTATGATACTCAGGCATTGCATTATGTTCTGTTCAAGTACTTTGGTTATAATATATATATATATATATATTTTTTTTTGAGAATAGCAAATTACAAGACGATACCACTAAATCACTAAATTAGAGAGGGTACAGCGGCACTCTTTTGCAATATCATTAGCCCGTTGCACCTGTTCCCGTTATACCTTACTAATAGAGCATATCCTCAAACTGACTGCAACAGTCCTAATTTCTTCAATCATCCACGCAATCGAGATATCATTTCCTCGTGTACCTCTTAAGTTTTCTAGCAGTAAGGCAGAGTCAGAAAGAATGAGAACTTCCTCTTTCCCTTGATTAGTTGCCCATTTTATTGCTTCTAGACATTCCCATGCCTCACATTGTAAAGCCGAGGAAGCCGTGCCATATCAGCCTCCACCATCAAAGACGTAAGATTGGTCAGGCCCAGTGATAGCCCGACCAATACCCGCCCTAGTGGAGGACTTATCCCAGGAGCCATCAACCTGCACAATGAAGTTAGCAAAGAACACCTCGTGTTCCTGGAGAGCTACATTAACCAGTTCTATAGTCGTCGTTGTTGTAACCTCAACCCCCTTAAATACTCTTATATTTCTTGCAATCCATAGACCCCACAGAATTGCAATAAACCTGGTGATACGGGCACTATGCTTACCATCCTCGCTATAGAAGAGCAGGATAAAGTGCTGGATCCAACTCCGAAGAGAAGAGAATCCAGTAATATCATGGAAAAAGGTCATAGGGCTGCTATCCCAGACTGCTTTTGCCAGAGAACAAAACCGGAACAGATGTTGGCTATCTTCCACATCCAAGCCACAAAAATCACACATTGCATTGATTGCTATTCCTCTGTTAGTAAGGTTAACCTTTACCGCTAAACCTTCATGAAGAAGTTTCCAAAGAAAGATCTTCCACTTTGGCAAGATATTCAATCTACAGATAAGCTTAGCAAAATCTTCATCTTTTGTGGAAAAAGAAAAGGTGTCGATCACCTGATTCTTACAGAGAAAGTAATACCCGGTTTTAACACTATACCTCCCTGACTGATGATGCTTCCAGTATAGATAATCATCTTTTGATTCCGACGGAAGCTCCATAGCTAGAATGGCTTTGGAGATATTCCAATCAAAACACTGTCTAATCTTGCCGGGATCCCAAGAGACATTTTCCCTATTTATGAAGTCGCTTACCCTCCATCTCATAGAAGCCCCAAGAGTTTGGTTCGAGTTGGCAATAGGGGTTTTACCTTTCACCCAAGGCATGCTAATTGCCTTTATACTTTCCCCATTTCCAACTTTCCAAGAAAAGCCCTCTTTGAAAGAAAAAACCACTTTTTGTAGCCCTGACCTCCCCATAGAGAGGTTACTCATCTTACTACGAAAACTAGAATGAATTCTAGAAATAAGAAGTTGTGGATTGAGTTGTACTTGGGAGGCTTGTTTAAAAAGTAGAGCCTCATCAAGTTTCGAGATGTTTCAAATGCCTAGACCTCCCATACTCTTCGGAAGTTGGATAACCTCACGCCGGACCCAATGCATACCTTTAGTGCTATTGTTCGCCCACCAGAATCTGGCGATTAACGAATCAATTTTGTTCGCGACACTCTGGGGAAGCTTAAAACATTTCATGACATGAGCTGAAATACTAATCAAGACCGTGTTGATGAGGATTAATTTTGCTGCTTGCGATAAGTGCAACGAGGCCCAAGACACAATTTTTCCCTTCACCCTGTCAACAAGATATTGAAAGGATAGTCTTTTCTTACCTTGGATATCGATCAGTGCCCCTAAGTGCATCCCCACATTCGTCGTCTCAGACATGGACAAAATCATTTTTAGGGAACACCTAACCCCTTCTGTAGTACTGGGAGAGAACTTAACAAAAGATTTCTGCAGATTTAGCTTCTGTCCCCAAGCATTGCCAAATCTCTGAAGAATATCATTCACACACAAACAAGAATCCTCGGTAGCCTTGAAGAAGAGCATAGCATCATCAGCAAAGAACAAGTGGGAGATAGGTGGTGATCTCCTTAAAATCTTGAGACCCTTTATCTGGTTTATGTCTTCTGCTAGTGTTAGCATTCTAGATAAGATATCCATACAGAAGAGAAACAGGTAAGGAGACAAAGGGTCCCCTTGTTTTAACCCATACTTGGGAGAAAAGGGTTTCGAGGTGTGCCTGTTGATGATTGTTTTGTAACTCACCATAGAGACACATTGAGAAATCATCCTAATCCAATGGTTGGAAAACCCGTGCAAGTGAAGAACCTTTGTTAGGAAAATCCAGCTTACCCTGTCGTAAGCTTTAGACATGTCTATCTTAACTGCTGCCAGATTCGATCTTCTTTTAGAATTTATGAGGTGCATGAGCTCGTGGCTCATAAGGATATTATCCTCCATATATCTACCTGGAACAAAGGCGTGCTGGTAGTCGGAGATAATTCTAGGGAGCAGCAATTTCAAACGGTTGACCAGACATTTAGAGATACATTTGTAGACTGTGTTGCAGAGACTGATCGGTCTGAAGTGATTAGCAATTTCTGGAACCTTTACTTTCGGGATAAGGATAAGCATCGATTGGTTCCATTCTGTAAGCATATTACCAGTCTTCAAAAATTGTTGGACACTGTCAACAACTAGTTGTCCTACTTCCTTCCAAAAGAGATGGAAAAAATCTGCAGTGAACCCATCCGGTCCCGGAGATTTCGAACCATTCCTATCAAACATAGCTTTCCTAATTTCCTGAGTAGAAAAAGGTCTATCAAGCCATTCTCTATCCTCCCTGCTCATGGGTTGAATATGCAACTTTCGAAGCAGTAGATCAATATCTTCCTCATGGGTTTCCCCCATTGTTGGATTAAAGACGCTCATAACCGACTTCACCACTACTTCCTCAACCTCATCTTTTCCTTCAACCCAGATCCCTTCATCATTCCGTAAAGTTAGTTTGTCCTTGAATTGTTGTTTCTGTTTCGCCCTTCTATACATTAATTGGGTAGGGCAATCGCCAAATTTGATCCAATTCGATTTCATTCTCTGCTTCCAGTACTCGAAACTAAGCTTGCACTCTGGGACTCGGGAATTTATTTGATTGATGAAGTACTCCCCTTCCTGGAGGGAGTTAATGTTATCACCCACCGTACACAAATCCGAAGAGACACCCCTCCAGTTAATCCCCCAAATCTTTTTGTTATTTAAACACCAACTTTGAAGAGAAGCTCTCAGGTTGCCTAACTTCTTTGCCAACTGAAACATACAAGATCCTTGCACTTCTAACTTCCAACAATCCTTGACGATTGTTTTAACCTCGGGGAAATTGAGGCACCAATTTTCAAGTTGATACGACCTATTAGATATTTTAGAGGGAGGGTTGGAGTAATAAGTAATCGTCGCATGATCAGAAGTTATGATCGGCTCATGAACCACTCTCCCATCTGGAGTGTGATTGAACCATTCTCCTGTAATGTAGGCTCGGTCAAGCCTTTCGAGAATAAGCTCTTGACCCATTCTTTTATTACTCCAAGTAAACCGCGGCCCTGAAAACGGAACTTCAGTGACATCGCTACTCAATCTCCAATCAAGGAAAGCATCACTCCCTCTAATAAAATTGGACCCTCCAATTTTATCATTCCCACTCTCAATTTGGTTGAAGTCACCAATCACAAGCACATTTTTGTAATCATCCAAAAATAGTTTAAGGAGTTCCCATATTACTCTTCGATTCTCCACAAGAAGCTCACCATAAAAGAAAAGTACATACTTAGTATTTCCATTCATCTTAGAGATTTTACAAAAGATGAAGTTATTAGAAGAGTACAAGCAATCAACTACATCATTTGACCAACTTAAATCTAAAAGCCCTCCACTAGTACCAACCGATGCAAAACCAAAAACATAGGAAGGTCTTAAGCAATCTAATTTATGAGCGGCCTTATCAAAAGCCATTTTAGTTTCCGAAACAAACAAAAACATAGGAAGTTTAGAACGGTAGATCCACACTAGATAAGGGATTGCCAGGGAGTGTGGATCGTTCAAGCCCCTGCAATTCCACACAACAACATTCATCTACCTCTTGGGGGCTGTTTTGGTGCCGCCCCTTCACCCATTGTCAAAAAATTCTCTGAATTCAAAGTTGTCACTTGCATATCAATATCCATATCATCATTGGTAGCCCTAAAAGTTGTAGTCACTTCTTCACACTTTTGCCTTTTACAAGATTCAGATGAGGATGAAGACCCTTCTTGGTGCCTTTTCAGTTTGGCCCTCTTTGCTATGTCATCATCAATTTCGGTCCCAAATTCCCTTGCCATATCCGGATCCAAAATGGCTTTCGAAGCGAACCTATTGATAAGTATGTTATTTGTCCACTTATCATGGTACTTTTGACACAATTTTGTAGTTATTTTTCCCTCTTTTATCCCTTTTTTTGTCTCCTTTTGTGCATGATTATAGCTTTTAGCTTCCCCGATCTTTTTTATGTGTGTGTTCGTGTTTGTAGATGCAATGATAAATTGGTTATATAGCATAAGCATGAAGAACTATATTGGAAGCAAAGCATAATAGGAGAGGGCGTGCAGCCCTTGAGGAGAGGGCGCTCCTACCCCAAGCACCACAATCTACCTCCCTCTTTTCCAGCCAGGAGCAGGCGTGCACCAGTCAAGGAGCAAGCGCTCCTAATCGAGCTCCAACATTCTGCCTTCTCTGATGCAGTGAGGAGCGGGCGCGCACCTAAGGAGGAGCGGGCGCGCACCTAAGGAGGAGCGGGCGCTCCTCCCTGAGTTCTAACAATCTGCCTTCTTGCTGCAACTAGGAGCGGGCGCTCCTATTTATAGGAGCGGGCGCTCCTGCATGCAAACCCGGTTTTCTTTACGGATTTTTCTATGTGACTTTGGGGAGTATAAAAGCGACCCTTGGTTTTTATTTGAGGGGGCTCTTCTTCCTTTTAGTCTTCTTAGGTACTTAGTTAGTTCTCAAAAACTCTCATTATTAGCTTAGTTTCTTTCAATTTCAATCATTGAAGTAGTTAATTGAAATTTGTACTCTCAATTTCAACACTTTCTCAACCTTGAAGCTTCATTAGTAAATTTCTTCCTCTATCTCTTGCTCCTTATTTTTAGTTTTTAATTGCTTTGAATTGTTAATTTACTTCTTAATCTTGTTAAATTGTTGTTGCATGTTCAATCTACCTTGTTCTTACTACTTTTCTCAACTTGTTGGATTTATGATGAACTTATGTATTGTTGTTAGGTTGTTCTTCACCATGGATTGTGAGTAGTCTATTTTCTAGGGGTTGGGTAAATCCCTCAATGTAGTCACTAATTACTTGTTGCATGTAATAGTTTGGTAATTATTGGGTGTTAATTAGTTGAGCTTAAGTGGTTTAATTGCTTAGTTCTTGTATATGGCCATTGCTATAACTATTTATCCAAGCTTTCTCAACGAAGGATCGAGAGATGAACTTGAGTTAGCTCCCTTATGCTTGATTGACCCAAAATGCCATGAGAATAGGAATTTCCGGTCAAGGGAATGTTTATGTCATCGTGATTATGCTTTAACACTTGTTTTATTCTTTGTAACCACGAGAGTAGGTTGTATTCATGATTCAAGTAATCCCTCTAGCTTGAGAGAGTAGTTGGGTGCCTTAGATGACTTCCCCTAATTTATCCCATTAATTTACCTTGATTGTTGCATGTTAATTGTGAATTGTGATGAAGTTGAGTGGTATAACCCAAGCCCTAGATTCCTCTAAATATTGTTAATCTCCTCTTAGCCTTAGTTGAATTGAACTAGTAGAAGTTATTCAAGACCAACCCAATTTCGACTTCATTTAGCTTATTTAAACGGTAGTACTCGGTGGTTGATTCAATGCCTCTCTTGGGTTTGACCCTTTCTTACCCTTGCTATTAGTTAGTGAGACCAATATAGGAATTATATAATTTGGTAGACTCGAGGACGGCCTATCACCTACATCCTCCTTTTTCATCCATGAGCCATATAGAGAAACCTCCTTTTTCGGACCACCTGTGGAACCTTTTCACTCTCTTTCTTTCAACCCATTCATAATCATCTTCACTGTATCTTACTGAGTCTCCATCGCAAGAGTGTGGCAAGTGGCCAACAGCCTCTCTTATGCGTTTCCTGTTACAAGCATCATCATCATAGTTAAACAATTCTGTGAAGTTAAAAGAGCTTATGTGCGTTACCAAGGTGTTAGGGGGATCAAACTCCGTTAGAGGGAGGTTCGGTAGTCCCCCTAAATCCTCCGGTGAGAGCCAAAGAAAAGGAGTAGTCACAGCTCTTGAGACTCGATTGAGTTCCTGAATCTCCGCGCTTCTCGCTTGTCGTATACCCAAGGAAAGAATCGTACTAGCCTCCATTATGCTCGCATATTCATTAGCCTCCATGTGTTCTTCATCATCAAGCCTTCTCGTCGACATGATTGGTGAGCTTTCCCACCACTGGTTTGTGAAAGTAGCATCTGAGGACACTAAGTTCCTAGTATTCCCATCTCTAACAGCATGAGCAATCTCATTAGGTCTTTCGAACCCAAAAGGTGAGGACGCCCACTCAGATATTCCCAAAGTATGGAATATTGTCCCTGGCCCCCCTCCTTGTCTATTCCTTTGCGGGGCTGCCGAGGTCTCCCAGATCTCATATGTTGAATCCTTGATTAAAGCCTAAGTTTGTATAGGCATTGAGCTGATTGTATGTGCTGCCGAAACTCTCATAGCACTGGGCCTAATTGGGGTGATGCCTTCTTGTCTTCTCTCAAGAGCCTCTTGATCCCTTCCCCCAGTTGTTGTTCCTCGCAAGGCATTGTAGAGTTCCTTCTAGCGTAGCCACCCCGAGTAAGGCTAGAATGCCTTTCATGGTTAAATTCAGCATAAGGGTCGCCCCTCAATCCCAGGCGTCTTCCATGTGATAGCCCAAGTTCCGGCCTCATCATCTCCTCCTCCACTTCTCCTAATCCAGAATCATCCTTAGAGAACTCCTCCTCACCCGTATGAAACCCCTCACTATCTTCACTCTCATGAGATGAAAGGGACTCGACATATGGTTGGTATTCGTCAAAACCCATATTTTCCCCTTGCACTCTCCTATACAAAGAGGGTTCTTCTCGTATTTCTTGAGGGCGAAGATCCAAACCGGTATTGCAAAACCTATACGAGTCTAGAAAACCACGAATGAAGTTTGAATAAAAAGGGTATTCAGCTGGTCCATATAGCACCCTTAACCCATCTGCTTCCACGTCGTTCAGTCTTCTCCTTACTTTCCTCCTTGCGACAACAGCAGGGAGAGAGCAACGAGATGTAGCATGCCCTGCGCACCCACAAGATTTACAAAATCTATAGATGCCTTCGTATCTCAAGTGAACCCATATCACTCTATTTCCTTCCAAGGGTATAAAGCACCCAGGAATCAGAGGAATGGACAAGTCAATTAACATTCGAGCCCTGAGCTCAGCATGTACAGGGAGCTCATTCCCTTCCTGGTCTATCTCTTCAATATATCCCACGTGCCTTAGAATTTGTCTTGCCCAGCTCGTGGTAAGATAGGCCAAAGGGAGCCCATGAACTCTAACCTAAATGCTTGCTAGAGTAAAGCTCATTTGGTCAAGCACAAGATCAACTTGGTACCTTCTTATATTAATCACCCTACCATCAAAGATTGTTGTGCCAGCCCTAATGAGGCCCTCTAGGTCTTGGCCACTTCTACATTCAAATAAAAAATACGGTCCTGATCGATGGACCCTAATCTCTCCCCTTCTGATCCATCGAGAATTGACAATATGTTAAACGAAATGCATTGAAGGGGGGTGAGGACCAGTAAACAGTCCAATAACGCTTGAGTTGTAGTTGATAGGGGCCTGATCAATACTACAATCTGCAGGGGTGGAAATGAGGGGTCCCCCTCGCATATTTTGGCCATTATGATCAATATAAGCATTAGGAAATTCCCTATTATTACTCATGATTTCAGATCAGAGAAAAACAGTGACTTTGTGATGAAAAAAGACAAGACTAACAGCCTTTGAAAGAAGAGGAAAGGACAAGAGGGAGGAAGAAGAGACGTTAAGACAGAGTTGGAATTAATACTGAAGTTGCAATCCAGAAATGAACTCTTGGCATTTATAGCCAAACTCAAGTTCTTGGAAAGTGAAAACATACACGCATGGGGAGCATGAAATGGAATCTACAAAGGTAGCCGCCTCTAGCTATTGAAGCTGCACCAATAGACGAAATGCAATAACTTCCTGATATGAATTAATTGAGGAAAACAAAGAGCCTTCTGTAATATTAGAAGGAGTAGTAGGCTCCTGAAAAGGTTGAAGACTTTTGTGGAAAACGAAGAAGTTTTAATACAAACGAGGAAAAACCCCCTTGGATGGAGATAAAGTAGATTAAAACCTATAGACTTCCAGAAATCTGTTGATCACCTCCCACCTAGGGGGTGTATTAGGATCTGTTGGAGAATAAAGGATCACGCAAGAAATCCTTGAAGGGATATGCAAACCCTAGACAAAACTAGCAATACTCACTTTAGTGAGAGAAGCTCTCAAATTCTAGAGAGAGAAAGTTTGTATGCATTTGTCATGTGTTTTTGGTTATAATATAATATGGTCTGCTAAAAGGTGCAGAAACAAAACAAATATTAATTACAAGCTTTGAAATGCAGCACTACCAATATGACAATTTAGTAGCATATCTCTAATACAATTATATGCAATACTACACATATATTTTTCGATATCTCATATTTCTAACACAATTTCATATGGATTTAGATCTCAATGCACCAACTAATACAAAAATATCAATCCAGTTAGTAGCATGGCCAAGGCCTGAAACATATGCTATCAAAAAACAAAACAACACAAGAATTTTTAGTAATTTATTTTTGACATACTTCCTCCACTTTTTATTAGATGACCACGAAATATATATGAAAGTTTTAATTTAGATGCATTACTTTCCCTTTTAGTTAATAAATTCTTTCTATCTCTCTCATATCATATAAGCCCTCTTTATTTTTTCTCTCTATCTCTCTGTACTCTAAAAATTGCCTAAATGTACGCAATTTCAAAAGTGACGTATCTAATAAAAACGGAGGAATTTGTAAATTTGACATTTTGACCTCAGAACTATAAGAAGCACTTCAAGAATCAATTATCTAGCAGGAGCAAAAACTCTACAGCAAATGCGGAGTGCTATCCATTAAACCTACAGAGAGAATAAATTGTCAAGCCAAAGTTGCACATAATAATCAAGATATAAAAGGGGGAAAATAGAAATAATCAAGAGTGCAATATAGATTACTTAGACCATCTCCAATGGTGAGACTTGAGGTAGTTTTTTTAGGAGGGAGAGAGTATTTTTTGCAAAAGATAACAATAAGTTGGTATCTAAACTTAGCAACTTTCAAAAGAGAAACTTGCTAAGTTTAGATACTCAACTTTCAGTCTCATTTGACAAAAAGTGTGTGCCCTTTATCAATATTATAATATATTTTGTAATTTATTTAAGTTTTTCTTTTTGAAAAACTTACAATATAGATTTGGTGGGTCATAAATTGAAAGTGACATTAGTATACTTTAGAGAGTCTTACCATTGGGAAATTAGACTTCACATAAGTTGCTAAATTGAGAAGTGGGTTGGGTATCACCATTGGAAGTAAAAAACAACTCATTTTGTATTTCAATACTCAAAGTTGAGTCTCACCAATGGAGGTGGTATTAGTCCTCTGTAACACTAATCCGCATGAAGTACAAATAAAAGTATAAATTATTAAGGTTAAAACAGAGAATGCAGACACTTTGAAGCTAATTATCAGCATACTGACAAAATTGATGCACCCAACAAAGGCAGGACCTTGGCGATCGTCATAACTGATACAACGTACTACGGTTGCATTTACATTCAATTCATTTATTCAATGCCATCATTGTAATAACGTATGTACCATTATATATGGTCATAATTTCCGGTAGCTTGCACGTCTGGTAATTAACTAGGAAAGTCATTCTAGATAGATATTCGATGTTAATTTAGGCTTTAGATTAATGGCATTTCAATCATATGTGATTATGAACAATAAGCTAGAACTAGTTATTAAAAACAACTCTAGCATTATGTATTTTCAGTTCTTATGATGATCATAGATCATTTTTTTCCCTTAAAAAATCTTGTTGAATGGTTAAAGAAATTTAATCAATTATTATATGAATATACTTGTAATAACTAATAAGTAATGATGAAGGACATATATACATAATGGATATTTTTGGGCGGTTGGACAGCACCACCTTCTCCCTTTACTTATACTTGAATGAAGTTTATTAGAGATTATGGAGTATTGTATTAAACTTTATATAATAGAATTAGGGAAATTCTATTTGATAACACTATATTTTTAAGTTTTCTCAGTGGTGAATTGCAAAAAAATTTATTATCTGTGGTAAACTCGAATTTTTGATTACCAAAGAGAATATCTATTTTAATATAAACTCATTAACCATGGTTAATTTCTTTTATTTTTTAATAATTAAATTATATATTTTTTTTTAAAAAAAAACCAACCTCTCTTCTACCACCAACCCGAGACCCCAAACGCTCAAACCACCGCCCAAATCACCACCGCAACCCAAAACCCCAAATGCCCAAAACACCGCCCAGACCACCACCGCAACCCAGATCCCAAACCACCGCCCAAACCACCACCACCCAAACCACCACCGCAACCCAAAACCCCAAACGCCCAAACCACCACTGCAACCCAGAACCCCAAACCACCGCCGCCCACGACATTCCCTCTCTCTCTCCCAGACCACCACCGCAACCTAGAACCCCAAAACCACCGCCCAGACCCCCTTTTTACCAGCGAAAAACGCCTCCTAAATCGAGCAAAATAAACCCTAAAATCGAGCAAAATCAATTCTAAAACCGAGCGAAATCTAACCCAGCAAAATCAAACCCTAAAATCGAGTGAAATCAAACCTTAAAGCTTCGCTTAGGGAGGAGAGATTAAGAATTTGAGATTTAGAGGAGGGGGTTTCGAGGCTGAGGGTGTTCATTTCGGGGAAGGGACTGGAGGTTCAGGGTTTCTATGGTTTTCGGGGGGAAGCGAGGTGGGGAGACCGGCGAACGGCGAACGGCGAGGGAGGTGGCTGGGTGCCGGCGTGGGTTGGGACAGGGGAGTGGGCGCCGGCGCCGACGTGGTGGGATGTTGGTCGGGGAAGGGGGTGATTTTTTTTTCTTTTTTTTGAAAGAAATTAGTTTTAAAATTATTATTTTTAAAATCATTTAAATGTAAAAAAAAAAAAAAAAAAAAAAACCTAACCATAGTTAAATATTTAGTTAAAATTAGTCATTAATGTTATAGACTTATAGTTAGCTTAATATAAAAATAAAAAAAAAAAATAAAAAAAAAAAAAATTCAAGTTTACCAAAAGTAATAAGTTTTTTTTGCAATTTACTTTTGAGAAAACTTAAAAGTATAGTGTTACCAAAGAGATAGATTTCCCTAGAAATTATTGTAACTATATCTATTCAAAAAAAAAAAAAAAAAAATATTGTAACTATATAAAATCTTGTTTGATTAACTAATTTTTTTTTTTTTTTTAATGTAACATATTTTATAATTTTTACGAATTAAATTTTATAAATATTTGATAATGTATAAAACATAATTTTGGGCTTCAACCATTATCATACCTGGCTCTGATAACATGTTAGTGGACCAACTCAACTAAAAACTTAAGCTAATGGTTAAAGCGCAAGATTATATTTTATACTCTATCAATATTAATGATGCGATTAAAGGTATGCGTTGATATGCATAAGTCTAAATGATGACCTTTGGCATTGACAATTTTCTTACCATCAGAAGTCCATCGATTGCAATTGCACCCATTCACCAAAACACCCACGGAAAGAAATTAGATTAGCCGCCTCCAAACTCTATAAATACCCCTCATCATCTCTACATTTCCTCACATCAAAACTACCAAACAATAACAATTATTACCAAAATATACTATTTCATCATTATGAGTCTTATATCTTCTTCGCTTGTTACATTTCTACTATCCATCATTACCATCACCCATGCCCACCATCACCGTAGTCAACAACTGTGACTACACCGTGTGGGCTGCCGTCGATCCAGGAGGCAGTAGGCAACTCAATAAAGGAAACACATGGAACCTAAACCCAGCACCCGGGACCAGAATGGCACGTATTTGGGGCCGAACTGGGTGCAACTTCGATGGCAATGACAACGGCAACTGTCAAACCGGAGGCTGTGGGAAACTAGTGTGTAACCCAGGCAATTGGGGCACAATCCCAAAGACTCTATTCGAGTATACTCTAGCACAACCCAATAATCCAACCGACACCATCGATATCTCCCTTATCGAAGGCTTCAATATCCCTATCTCCTTCAGTCCCACTTCCAACTCCGGTTCACTTGGTGGGAAGTGTCGTACAATTAGGTGCACCGCTGACATTAACGGGCAGTGCCCTCAGAACTGGAGGGTTCCCGGCGGGTGTAAAAGTCCTTGCACGTCGCAAGGTATCGGAACATGTGGTGCTAATGGTGACTCTAGGTTATACAAGCAAAGGTGCCCTGATGCTTATAGTTTTCCTAAGGATGATCAAAGCAGCACTTTCTCTTGTCCTTCTGGAACTAATTACAGGCTCACTTTCTGCCCTTGAACGTTGATGAACAACTAACAAAGGGTGTTATGTTATTACTTATACATGTGATGATAATTCATAATATACATGTTAAATTAAAGCTATAGATTGATGGAAATTCAACTATGTGCAATAAGCTAGAGCTAGTTGGTCTTATATGTTCAGCTCTAGCATTCTGTATTTTCAGCTGAAAATAATGTTCATAATAATAATATGTTATGTTGTGTTTATTTATCACTCTTTGTCTATTGTGTTTTAAGCTTTTAACTGACTAGTAGTGCCAAAGGATCTTTAAAACTTTGAAACAAATTTTTTTTTTCTTTTCTTTTTTAAGCTCAAAGACCCAATTGACCAAACTAGACTAATACTCCATATCTCTAGCCCAAAATATAGACCATGCCAATTTAGAACAGTCCTAGGCCCAATAAGCATTTTTAAGCCCATAGATAACTTTTGTTTTAATGGAGCAGTAAATTTCCCAATGTATTTTATTTTTGTCTTTAATAGCCAAACTTAATTTTAATTCTCAATGATAATCCATATTTTTTTTAATTGTTTTTGGTTATACTTGAGAATATGGATGAAGCAGGATTATCATTGAAATGTAAAATTTAGTTTGACTACCAAAGTTTTATGTTCAAAACTTAGGCTTATCATTGAGAATTTCTCAAAAATATAATAGAATGGTTCATTTGTAACAAACTATTTTTCTTATAATATGTGAAGTTTGAAGTATCAAATGGTGATAAAATATTATTCATGTTAACATTCAACTAATAGATAAACAGCTTTGTTCAACTGATAAGAATTTGTACATTGAAGCGACTTTGTAATTAACTTTGTAATAATCCAAATAAAATGGAAATATCTTCAGTTAATACGTATAGTTGTGAATCTATAATAATATATAAAGTGAAAGGGGGGTTTTGGGTGATAAATTTTACTTTTCCAAAATACCCCTCTCATCTTTTTTTTTTTTTTTTTTTTTTTTTTTAAAAAACTACCACTTTTTTTTAAAAAATAAAATAAAATTAACTACCATCCTTTTAAAAAAAAAAATAAAAGAAAAATAACTACCATCCTTTTTTTAATTTTTTTTTAGGGAAGTCATATCCTACTATTAGCCTACATGACTCCAATAATTTTTAACCCATTAATTTTTTTTTTATTAGAATAAGATAGATAATATTTAATTTCAAGACAAAAATAAAATCGAGTCTTATAAATTTCTTATATTGCACACACGCAATGCAATGTGCATGTGTCTCCTAGCTTGTTAATATAAGACTTGAAGCGCCTAAGGGTATGGATTGAAATTTGAGTCTGTTTGTGATCCAAGCATTCGTGTTTCTTTCTTCTCACCAAAACTTTTCAATTTCTTGAAATCCAAGCATTCATGCTTTTTTCTTCTCACTAAGATTTTCTTTGAGCTTAACCTTCTCACTAATAAATAGATATTAGAACTAATAAAGTACCTTCTATCCAATTATAGAACCTTTGCTAAAGTTCAAAGTCCATTTTGTTTGAATAAAGTCTCATTCCAAATTGCAAAGTAAGTGAAAGCCATGAAATGATAATATATAGTTCTACACTTCTACTCATATTTCTCTAGCTTTATACAGTAGAACTTATGTGTGACATTACAAAACTTATATTTTGGCCACGAGTGCACAAACTTGCATAAGGATTGCACAAATTGGCATCATCAAATCTTATTTATGGTCCCTTCTAGTGCTAATAAGTAGTTTGGCTTTTTAGTTTTTGCTTGTTTGTTTGTTTCTGTTTTTTCTTTGTTACTAGTTGTTTTAATTTGTTTGCTTTGGGGCTTTGCCCTTCTCTTTCACCCAAAAAAAAATGTAACGATATTGTGCAAAGCTAAGGAGAGGTGTGTCTAAAGTGAGATCGTTATCAAATACGACACATTTCCTAATAAAATAGAGTCCTTGAGTTTGTTGAGTGGTATTAGTATTAAAATAATTTTTGTAGAATCAAAATTGTCATATTTTTAAAGACATTCAATTTGTTGGATTTAAAAAATAGATATCTGTAAAGTCAAAACACAACATTGCACTCTTAAACACACTACAATAATAATAATAAAAAATATAAATGTTTTATTATATTAGGATAACATCCCATTTATTTATAAGGGAGTATTATTGTAGTACTCCAGAGTACATTTTTAGATAGATTTAAAGAGTATTCTATAAATCAAGGGCAAAATGTAACCCTGTAATTGGTACCAGAAGGGCAAGTATAAAGGCTAGTAGCATCATCCTTAGGATAACTATAAGCATCTAGACACCTACTCTTGAAATAGCGAGAGTAATTTGTTGGAGGGCAGTTATCCCTATAATTATTTATACAACAATATTTATCATCTCTGAGCGCCGTGCACGGGTTGTTACACCCTCCTGAGGACTTAAGCTCGGCAGGGCACGGGCCGATAAGATCAGCCGTGCAAGAGGGTCCTCTGCTACACCCGCTTACAGGCAAGAAACTCATTGGCACATTGAACCCATCAACCAAAGAGATGTCAAAGAAATCCAAGTTGTTATATTGTCTTAGGGCATACTCAGCTAAAGAGTTAGGGGGTGTCCCATAATTTGTGCATTGGAGTACCCCACCACAGTCTCCTGTGATGCACCTAAGCCCATTTGACCCATTGGGTGTGCACCCAGTACGGGGCCAAATGCGACCACGATCTTGTCCAGGGTTGGCTGTGATAGTCCATGTTTCACCGGTATTCAAACGTCGGCCACCACCGGGTACTGCGGCTGCCCAAATAGTGTAGGGCAGTTGTTTCTTATTGTAAAAGTGGCTGCATTGGTGGGAGTAGAGATTAGGGAAGCAAAAACTATGAAGAGGCAGAAAATAAAGACAGATTTAAAGGAGATCATGTTGGAAAAATTAATTTAAAAGAAAAATATTTGGAATTTGTATTTGTTGATTGTTTGTGTACTTAGCTGAGCTTGTTTGAGTTTATATAGGAAAGTAAGGGAAGAAAAGTCAAAAATGATGATAATATCCAAGGAAAATGATGGAGTCCTACGTAGAAAATAGAAATACCAGGACATTTTCTTTCACCAAACTTACCAGTTTAAGCTAATTTCATGTGTAATAACTATTTCAGTGCTCCGCACTAAACAATAATTCATGTACATTATTGAACTATAAATGTCACTGCATATACAAAATAAAAGAACGAGTATAGCTGTTAGAACGAAATTAAAATATAACGTCCAACATTTTAATAGTATAATTATATAAACAAAGTGAAGGCTAAATTAAAGGTTTTAAGACTTTTAACAACATACGGAGTATAAATTATAATACTCTCTCCGTTTCATAATCTTAGTCCTATAATATATAGAATCAATCATATAAAATAAGAAAAGAATAATATTTGAAATCTAACATTAAAGTACAAAATAATTCATGATTAGTTTGTCTTATTTAAGCTTTGTGATTTATTTTTGGGAAAGCATAAGTCATAATTGCATAATTTAAGGTAGAGATTTCCTTACTTAAAGTCATGTCATCAATCCACAACCAATTAATTCCAAAAAAAATTTAGTTAAAAAAGAAACATATTCAATATAAGTAGATCTTTTTTAAACGCCTAAAATAATATATGAGATTAACATTATGACACTTTGAAGCTAATTGTCGGCATATTGATCGACTTGATGCACCCACCAGACCACCAGTATAACAGTATTGTAAGGGTCTAAGCTAAGGACTCAAGCGATCGTCACAATTTGTACAAGTACTACGTATAGTCGTATACCTGTATACGTACCAACGGTTGCATTCATATTCATTTAATGCATCATCATTTTGTTAAGTCATAATTTTCGGTAGCTTGCACTTAACTAGGGTGTTATAGTCTTATAGAGTCATTATGTCATATGTAGTCCTTAGGGATACGAATAAACATTAAATATTATTTTTATTTGATTTTAGTTTAAGAATGTCTGACAAAATCATATGCAAATCAATGTAATTAATGAACATATTTCACTAATAGTTTTTTCTGTTAGCTTCTTATTCATAGTCCTAAGGGATATATATAGCATTTTCTCTAGATAAATACTCCATGTTAATTATATTTAAGTTATAAATCAGATATGCCATCATCAGTTTGGGTTTATTTATTTATTTATTTTATAATAGAAAGAATGAAGACATAAATAAAATAAAATTAAGTGAATGCATTAAAAATTAAAAGAAATCATTTTTTAATGATAAACTAGGGCTTGTTTATTTAATCAAGTTCGATCTTAAACTCAAAATGAAAACAAGCATCTTCGTGAACAAAGTTCGAACAAGCCAAATTCTTAACGATTAGCTCGTTTCACACTTGAAATAGGTCGAACACTAATAAATATTATCAAGCTTAGGTCGAACAGGCTAAATTTCAGCTCAATTCGAATCATTTACATACAACCCTATAACACATTATATTTAAGGAGGTTTACGGTAAATGAAATCTAGGACGCATTCTCCCTTATATTATTATTTACTAAAGGTGGGTAGCTTTAACAAATTATTGTACATGTTTCGAAATGTTAGGAATCCTTGACATTTTTAAAGAATAAAATATTGCATTAATACTTCAAAGTTGCTTTGCATATTAAACATGCTTATTGCATGCATTACATCATTGCTTGTTCGAACTTTTTTCATTAAAAATTATATTTGGAGGATCTTTTATTTAAATTTAAATTAAAAAATAAAATTAAAAAAAATAAAAAAAAAACCTACAAATTTGTTATTTTTATTTTTGTTTAAAAGTTAGGATCATGAGCAAAGTATTGCATTAAAAAAAGTTTGGTTATGATAATTGTTGCACTTAAAATAACCGGATGTATTATTACCTAAAACTTTATGTGACGATTAAATTGAAATAGAGAGAGTATATATGTTTTTTTTTCTACATGCTATATTTGTTTCAAAAATATTACTCCGTATAAAGTAACATTTAGTTTATTTCATGTTCCTAATCACACTTTTTTTTTTTTTACAAGAATATCCTCATTTGGCCCATTACAACTTATCGAGGCTTACTACTCGTATTAGGTTTCATATCCAATTTCAATAATATTCAACCTCCTCTAATTATAAGTACCATAGAGTTTTTTATTTTTTTGAGGGAAAATACCATAGAGTAATATTTTTTAATTTATACGTACTCAATCAGTATTTTTATGCATACTCAATCAATATTACTGAATATCTCCTAAACTAATAATCCTAGATTCCTAGTTCCATCTCTAACATCCGTAATTAAGTCAATTTATTTGTAACATCCAAACAATAAATTCCTTTCTAAAATCGCTAAACAAAAAGCTACTAGCAGCAAAATCCAAAATTTTCCAACCATGTAACATGCACAAAGTAGCCGTTACCACTTCAAATTAAAACCATAATCCAAAACACCAAATCTTATCAGTCTTATAGACATTAAATATTCTCAATTAAAAGGGCAAGTAAGTTAAAAAAAAAGCTCATTTCTTACTATACTTCAGTAGTGAAGTGAGTTTAAAACAAATAATCCAAAACATACACATCAGACATCACCCACTTTCAATTTAACGGCTACATTTCTACATTCGCCCGCCCTTCCCCCAAAATTTGAATTTCTTTCTTTCTTTGAAAACTGTGCCCTGTTTTCTTTTCTCTCTCATCCAAATTCCTCAAATTTCAAATCTTTTTCTTCTCTACCTCTCTCATTTTGCTCCTCCCACCTACTTTTAATTAAGCCTTTATCTTTTCTTTCTCTTTGATCCTTCAGATTTTTAGTCTAATCTCATCAAAATTATTTGCATAGATTAAAGATGGGATGTTGTTTGAGCAAGAATGATCCATGTTCAAATTCACATTCACAAATCGAACAAACTGATACAAAAAAGAATCTTCCGGTTTCGGTTCCGGTTCCGGTTCCGGTTAAATTAGAGCACCCTAAGAAGCAATTAGCCGGTTTCGAGGCGGCAACCCCGAAACCGGAATGTAGCACAAAAGAAATAGAAAGTGAAGCAAAGGAGATTTTAACAAAGAAGAAGAAGGAGGTTTTTGTAATTCAACACTGAAAAAGTAATGAAAAGAGACCGGAATCAGATGGGTCGGTATCGAATTCAAGCAACCCGAGTAGAGGATCCGGGTCCGAAGAGATTGGTAGGAATATATTAGCAGCTGCTGCAAATGGGCAAGCAGTGAGAACTTCAAGCTGTACAAAGGAAGAAGTTGATGCCATTTTGATTCAGTGTGGTAGGCTTAGTAGGAGTTCATCTGGTAAGGGAAATGGAAATGGGAATGGGAATGGGCATGGAAGGAGGTATTCGGGTTCGAAACGGAGTTTCGATTTCGATAGAGAGAATGATATTGTTGAGGATTCCAAGAGAATAGGAAATGGGAATGGAAACGAGGATGAACTGAATGATGATGATGAACGATTGAGGAGGCGACAATCCCGGGGTTCGAATCGAAGGAGGACTACTCCGAGTAGGAGTAGGGAGAGAGACCAGCAGCAGCAGCAAAGGTCAGGGAGTAAAGAGAGATCACAGAGTAATGGGAGGAGGGTTAGTAGGTCTCCGGGAAGACGATCCGAAAGTCCCATAACTCAAACCCACAATGGTAATAATGGGAATGTTAGGCCTGGGAAATTAGTGTCTGTTCCTGCAACTGTGAGTTCACTGTCTGTTGAAAAGGGTAGTATTGGAAATGGAACTGATGGGAATGTAAAGAGGGTTTTGGTGAAGAGGAATGTGGGTTCGCCGCGGTCTCAGTCCCCTGCTAGAGCTATTTCTCCTGCAAGGGCGAGTTCACCTGTAAGGGGTGGTAATCAAGGGAATGGTGGAGGTCAGCAGCAGCCGGTGTCGGCCCCGTTGAGCCGGAATGGGTCTAGGAAAGCCGAGCATTCGCCGTTTAGGAGAACGCCTTTGAATGATATTGATATTAATTCACTTCCCTTTCATCCGCTTTCTAATAAGAGGCCTGTTAGTAAAGGGAAGGAAATTGAGGAGGATGTTGTGGTTGTTAAGCAGCCTGTTAATTCTGGATTTCAGGTAACTTTTTTGATCTGTTAGCTTCTTTATTGTTCTTAATGTTGTTGATTTCTTATTTTTTGGGAGGTTGTTAGTAAATTGGACATGCTATTCTAGCTAATTTACATGATTAGTTTGCTGCATCTTAACTCAGAAATCAGAATAGGATAAGGATATGGAAATAAGACATGTTTTTTATTTGCTATTTTCTCTTAAATTCAGTGTTTATTTGTTTGTAGTCTTTGCACCTTGCATACCATAACTCTTGAACAAGAATGGCGTTTTTAAATTCGTGTAAAATGATAATCTATATGTAGTGTAGGGGGTGTTTTTCTAAACACAATTGATAGGCATAGGGTAAAAATCAAGCCTTGGAATTGCAATGAGTCAGTGCAGTACTGAGTGACTTGTTTTCGAGTGACCGAGATTGCAAATTAATATTTCTGCTTTTAATTGCATCATGTGTATAAGCTGAGTGTTGCTCCTGTTGTGAATGGTGATGCAGCAGAACAAGTATGCAGAGACAAACAATGTTAAAGCATCTATTCAGGGGACTCATAGAAGAAGCAGAAGCAGAGGGGCTGAAGGATATGAGGTTACAAAAACTAATTACTGCAGAGTGAATGAGCTTCAGACGCCGAATGTTGAGCAAATGATTGAGGATAAGAGGGGGCAATTAGATACAGTTGAGTATGATGCCATGGTGACTCCGGTTGTTGTCTCGGGTGCTGAGACACTGAAGTTGCCACAAACATTAATGAAGCTGCAAGGCGGTCACGAGACCTGGACATCAGTGTTGAGGCTCTTTTAGCCCCTACCCTGGCTACTGACTATAACTCTCTATTGCTTCGAGACATTCAGAATTTCCACCAGAAGAAAAGCTCAAACATGAATGCTAATGCTAATGCAAATGCAAATTTCAGTAGCAGTAATAATGCTGGAAGTTCTAACATGGATGCGAGCAATTCGTACAAACTCCCTCCATGTGTCAGCAAAGCATGTTCAATTGTTGAAGCTGTGGCGGATCTTAACTCCATGACTGGCTCTGATGACAGGCGAAAAAGCCCAAAGGAAACCAACTTCTCTTTCAACAGTAATAAGAAGGTTTTAGAGTCCAAGGACCCCTTTGTTGAATCAGAAGTGAAAGTAAGTGATGATTTGATGGAGCCGAGTTTACACAAGTATGTGACAGTAAGGATGAAGAGTGGAGATTTCAACGACGAGGAGTCTTCTGGTAGCAATGTGGGTGGAAGTCAGCAAAATTGGCTGTCTTCTTCAACTTGGGAGCCAACTTCAGCTGATTCAACAGAATCTTGGACTTCAAAGTCTTACAGCCGAGAAGAGCTGAATCCAGCAAGATTTCAAAGGCTTGATATATCTGAAATTGCCTGTGGAATCAATGAGGAACCTGAGAAGAAATTCAGCAACGAAGGAGCTGCTCGTGTTAGGACAGTTGCCAGTAGAGCTCCTACTGCATCAACATCAAAAGCAGCTGCTGCCTCAATGTAAATTGTTTGTTTTGTGTTTTAGTTTCATTGTAGGGTAAGACTATGTTTGTAAAGTAGTTGCATACTTTGCAACTCGTTTTTCTTTTTCTTTCAGCTTCTTATCAAGATTGTTTAGAGAAATTTTTCTCTACGATATTGCAAATTATGCCTTTCACCGGATTAATTTGAATTTCTCAATGTCATTAATAAATGACCGATAATTACAAGAACAAACAGTTTACAGGATTATGCACATTCTGCCATTAGCTATATATGAGTAATATTGTTAAGATTTCGTAGCAGTATCATGTAGGAAGAATGATTAGTGGGTTTTTGCGTAAAAGCTAGATGATATAATTTCTCGTCACCTGGTCCATTTGATACAGACGCAGACAGCTGCAAAAAATTTACATCTTTTGACAGTATAAAGATGCAATATAAAGATAAAAGGAGTACATAAAGTACTTTAGATAGGTTGAAAAATATGTAGTATGCTGCTAGGGAGATGCAATACATCTGATCAGGTGGCAAAGAAGAGTATGTGTAGATAAAATTGTCGGTTTGAAGTGTTACGAATATATAGAAAGGACAGATTGTTTGGAACAGCTTAACAGTAGGCATGAATTTCATGAAACATCTTGTTGTAAGAAGTTGAGTACTAGAAGCAATATGTTTCATGAGTTTCGGTTATTTTCCATTGAAATCAGCCATATATGAGAAGAGTAACAATTGCATTCTATATTTCAATGCTTAATCATTTATTTAATAAGAATAATACTGTAGGTTAGTGTTTTCTTGATTACAGTTCATTATATACTCTTTTCATCAATAATAAACATTACCCTTCATAAAACATACTCCATAACTGTAGTAGATGTTACTGTGTACATTGTTATGTACAATTTTGGAGATTAAACTTTGTTTACTAATCTCTCTTAGATGTATGCTATTGAAGTACTAAAAAAAAATACCAACCAGTAAGGTTCTGTTTAAACGCATTTTCATAATATTGTATAATCAAAATATATAAAGAGTAATGAATGGTCAAAGTACAACCTCGAAATCTTGTGAATGAAGAGCGTATCCAATATAGTACTGTATTAATAATCTCCTAGCTTGCAGGACTCCAGGAGCTTAAAGATGGTACTTTTCACCTCAAATATTTTTTAATAATTTCATAAAGCCAATCGACTTTAGACACCAAAATCAAGCCGATATATATAAAATCAGCTCTGATTTGATCCTTCTAGTGGTCTAGTCTATGAATTCTCTCCACGCAATTGCAAATTCGGAGCGAAATTTAGGGCCAAGATTGCAACTGCTTAATATGAAATAAATTTTTAACTGAACACAACACCAACCCATTAAATTTTGTGATATTATCAATATTATTAGTGTGACTTATAAGTAACATGGATTATTTTTTTAAAGGTTCATACACTAAAAATATTACTCCGTGTTTGGGTCCAATTTATTTCAATTGGGCCGGTCCATAAATGATTTAATTACAAAACCCAAGGCTAAGGTTCAACTCTCCAAACTATGTCAAGTCAGCTAAGGCCCGGTCAATGTGGCAAGCCCACTTGATTCACGGCCCACTTATCTATTGAGAAAAGGTATAAAAGCCTTCAATCCTCTCTCT
Source organism: Chenopodium quinoa (assembly GCF_001683475.1). NCBI lineage: Eukaryota > Viridiplantae > Streptophyta > Magnoliopsida > Caryophyllales > Amaranthaceae > Chenopodium > Chenopodium quinoa. The sequence goes on from NW_018742484.1 coordinate 4,481,552, forward strand.
CTACATGGATACACATTAAGCCTCAAGCAATTAATATTCTTGCATAACTTTCTCTCTCTAAACATTGTACTGACTTCAGCATCGGAGGGGCTTTCCTCGGCAACACCCCGGGCCAGTTCACGTGTGTCTGCTGCGCAGGAAACCCTCGGCCCAGTCATCACTTGGACCGAGATCAGTTTTCAGCCCACAGAAAAGGACCTTGTCGAAGGTCCCATTGTTTTTACCCGAAATAATTTGGCGCCGTCTGTGGGGAAGACATTCTTCAAAAGTAAGCCAAAAATCAACCAATCTTAGCAAAAATGACTAAGAGTGGTAAAAGTGTCAATAGTACTAAAAAGAACGACCCTTCCTCTTCGAGGAAAGGTCCAATTCTGGTGAGGTGGAATCCACTTGCTCCTTCATCACCGGAACCTTCTTTTTCTTCTTCAAAAACTCCCTCTTCCCCGGAAAGGGCAGCGTCGGAGAGGTCACCATCCCATCTTACTCGCCAGCTGACCAGATCATATCGGTCGAGTCAGTCCATTGCTAAGAGTCCCCCTCGAAGTTTCCATTCTCGGTCTCAGCCGAGAACAACTTCTTAAACGGGACCCTCTACGGAGGAAGTGGCATGAGCCGTCGCGGTCTTCATGGACCTCATGAAGGCCCAAGGAGGCAACTTTCCACCACCTCGTGACCTCTCGCCTCTTTTGCCGAGAAACTTGAGAAGGAGGACCAGCCAAGAGGAAAGTGGACGAGCTCCATTCTTCAAGGAGCTCGGGGACAAATGGGAGGAGGGCACTTGGAGGACTGAACGAGAGAGGAAAAAGAACCCTTAGTTCTTTGAAAATTCTAAAACCCAAAACTCCAAAAGCTACAAAAGCAGCAACACCACCTCCGCATGGCAAGAGACTGCTCGTCGAAACATTCACGAACGTCTCGACTCAAGGGAGATGAGCGTGTGCAGTCGCCTCACCTACCCCGAGGGAACTGAGCCTTGTCCCGAACCGTCCCAGTCGAGGACGAAAACTACTTCAACCTCTCTAAGAGGGAGGAGCGAGGTCCCGTCGGCTGGACATAGGGGAAAGGCCGTGATGGTTCCCACTAGCTCACCCTTCCAAAGCTGGATTTGGGAAGAGCATGTGCCCACAGTTAAAATCCCGGCACACATAACTTATGATGGTACTTTGAATCCGAAGGACCACATTGCCTCTTACGAGGGGCACATGTATCTGAACCCCGGGTCCGAAACGACCTGGTGCAAATATTTCCCGACCACTCTTAAAAGTGTTGCACAAGCGTGGATCACCAATGGAGTAAAGGAAGACTCGATAACCGGTTGGAAAGACCTTTCGAACATGTTCAAGAGCAAGTTTTCTACGGCAAACCGCCGAGAGAAGACAACTGCAAAACTGATGAATCTGCAGCAAGGCAAGGACGAGAGCCTCCGAGACTATCTGACTCGCTTCAGCAACGAGTCGTCCAGAATTACAAGTCTAGACCAAGGGCTTGCCGTTTTCGCACTGCGAAACGGGCTGCAAGCTGGAAAGTTCCTTGACTTCATGGTCATGCATCCCCCGTAGACCTTGGAGGAAGCTCTGGATGCTTCGGATAAATACATCCGAGCCGAAAAATGGAACAAAACCAAATCCCAGTCTCAATCCGGGGCTGGGAAGACTAAGGGACAACAATTTAAAAGCTAGAGCCAGAGGAAAGGGAAGGCAAAAGCCTCAGAACCATTCTTGGCTTCCGAGCTGAAGAAAGAAAAAACCCCATTCGTGGGGAAATACGAATCATACACTCCTCTCGCCCTTCCACGTGCAAAGTTCTACAGCATAACGAAGGACGAGAAGAAGTATAAAAAGCCTAGGCCGCTCCCACCGTGGGATCAGTAGAAAAGCAAGGACCGATGGTGTGAGTTCCATGAATCATCGAGACATCACACCGAGTATTGTATCCAGCTGAGGGATCCGATTGAGTATATGGTCCGAAAAGGTTACCTGAAAAAAAATCTCGCGGATAGCCGCGAATAGAAAAAAGCTGAGAAAGATTCTCGGCAAGAACTGGAATTCCCCCGGAAAAAGAACAAGCTGCAGGACAAAGACAATGACATCCTTGTCAATTCCAGAGAAACAAGCTCTCGAAAAGCGCAAAAACGCCACTTGAGGGGCTTGACCCATCAAGTGAACCATACTGAGTTCCGAGCACCCTAGTCTCCGGTGCCGAACTTTACGTTCACATTCGAAGACTACCGGGAGGTGGCATACCCCCATGATGACCCGCTGGTGATCGTCAAAGGGATCGCAAACCACAACGTCTGACGAACTCTCGTCGACGGCGGAAGTGGTGTGAATATCCTCTTCCGAGAGGCTTACGACCAGCTGAAGTTGAATACCAAGAACCTGACTCCGTTACCCTACCCGGTATCTGGATTCAATGGGTCTGCAACATATCCAGGCAGGAAAATTACCCTTCCCGTCACTATCGGCCGCGTTAAAGCAGCCCAGAATGAACGCAAGCAAACTGTCTCAGATGCACATGATAATCGTCCAAAAAGTGCTGTTGGGTTTGCTGTGTCTGGTTCGGCTCAGGGTCGGACAAATTGGTCCAGTGGTGGAGATGTTCGTATGTGTGACCATTGTGGTAAAAAGGGGCATGTGAAGGAGAAGTGTTTCGACTTACATGGCTGGCCCAATTCCTTCAATTCTGGTGGGCGCGATGGTCAGCGTGGTGGCAGGTCTGGCCATGGGGGTGGCTGCGGTAGTCGTGGTGGTCGTACGGCAGATTCTGGTGGTCGTGGTTTTGCTGCGAATGTGAGTGGTTCTCGACAGTCAGGTGCGCAAGATATTAATGACAATGATCGTGGCTCGGCTCTTACTTTAACTAATGAACAGTGGCAGCAATTTATGAGTGCAATTAAAAGTGCAAAGCCCACTAATTCTTCTTCTGATCAGACTTCTCATGGTATGTATAGTTCGAATGAGTGGATAATTGACACCGGAGCATCAAATCATATGTCGGGTGATTTGAATTTATTTTTTGATTTGTGTGATATTTTATATCCTGTTGGTTTGCCTAACGAAAAAATTACTACGACCACTAAAGAAGGAAAAATAAAATTAAGTGATGGTTTAATTTTAGAAGATGTTTTATTTGTTCCGGAATTAAAATGTAACTTGCTGTCAGTGTCTCAATTATTAGAAAAACAACATTTTATTGTTCTTTTCACTAACAAGCTATGTACTATTCAGGATTGCACTTTGGAGAACCTGATTGGAGTTTCCGGCCGGTTCGTGCTTGTAATTTTCAAGCAAATCTAGTAGAAGTTCTAGATGCAAGTATGTTGTGGCATAGGCGTTTAGATCATCCTTCGATGAAAGTTGTTTTATCTTTACCTGGAGTAGTTAGTAGTAGTAAGAATAAAAGGTGTGGTGTGTTTTATTGTCATATTTGTTTTATGGGTAAACAGCCTCGTAACTCTTTTCCTTTAAGTATGAATAAAGCATGTGGTTTATTTGATTTGATAGATTGTGATATTTGGGGTCCAAGTACGTAGAGTATCATCTAGTTGTAATGCTAAATATTTCCTTACTATCGTTGACAATTTTTCTCGTGCTACTTGGGTTTATTTGATGGTTGGAAAATATGAAGTAGGGAAATTAATTCGTGACTTTTATGGTGTAATCAAAACTCAATTTAATAAAAATATAAAAGTGTTATAGAGTGATAATAGACAAGAGTTCTTGAGTTTGAAACCTTTCTTTGACAAAAAAAGGCAGATTACATCAAACTTTGTGTGTAGATACTGTTGATGATTTAGAGTGCTGTATGGTATGTGCTTGCGCCCATGTTAAGCACGCCCGCGCAAGGTAAGCGCGGCCGCGATGAGAGCGCGCCTAAACCGCACACCTCTCTGGAAATCAGCATTTTGGATGAATGTGGGTGGCGCGCCCGCGCTGCAAGCCGCGTCAAAATCGCGCCCCTCACTGACTTCAAGTTATCTCTTGCAGGTTTTTTAGAAGGCGCGCCCGCGTGGCCATGTGGCGCACCCGCGCCGATTTGTGTCGCGCCCGCGCTGCTTCCTTGTTCTGCGGTTTTTGCTGACGGTTATTTCTCTTAATTAAAGGGATTTTTTGTGAGATCAGAAAAGATATAGAACTTTTTAGATCTTCTCTCCCAAAAAGAATTCTCCACATTTTCTCTCAAACTTCTTGCAAACTTTTGTGAGGAAAATTCTTGAGATTTAGCTATCTTTGTGAATTTTTCATTGTATTTCGATTCTAGTGCTAAGAACGAAATTTGCTGTCAATTGTATCTCAAAGAGGATTTCCAGTTTAACCCTAGCACCGTGTGGGGGAAATAAACCTCTTTAGGAAAGTGTATACACGCCTTTGACAGTGTATCAAGGATTGAGTCTTACGGGACATTATTATTCTCATGATCATGCTCATTGTCATCGGCTTGGAGGAAAGACAAGTTTGATCTTTTCACACTAGTGTAATCTTTGTAAATTTTCTGTGATTTCTTAGAATTTGATAATACTTGATTGAAATACATTGTGTTGTATTTGATATTTACAATTATATTGTAATCATATAATTTAGGTTTTGTTCCCACACTTATTTTAAGTGTTTTCTTCTTTGAAATCACTGTAAACCTAACAGATACCGCTCAACAAAATGGTCGTGTTGAAAGGAAACATAAGCATATTTTAAATGTTGCTCGGGCTTTACGTTTTCAAGCTAAATTACTTAAGTATTTTTGGGGAGAATGTGTTTTGGCTGTGGTCGTTCATCTTATTAATTTGACTCCGACTCCTATTTTAAAGGGCAAGACGCCTCATGAATGTTGGTTCGGTACACCTCCCTTGTATGACAATGTGCATGTTTTTGGTTGTTTGAACTATATGGTGAATAATTCTCGTACTAAGGATAAATTTGACTCTAAGTCTAGGAGGTGTATTTTTGTTGGTTATCCGTATGGTAAAAGAGGTTGGCGGTTTATGATTTGGAGTCTAAGGAATTTATTATAAGTCGTGATGTCAAATTTGTTGAAAACAAATTTCCTTTTATTGAGCAATTTGGTGAGTTAGAAAAGGTGCAGTGGGAAAATTATTTTAGTCAGGTTCGTTTATGGGATGATGAAGATTATGTTAGTGATTTGCATGCCTTTTCACCTACTGCACCTGATGGTAGTAGTGCTTGTGATGTGGATTTAATGCATGAGTTGCATGCTACTGTTGAATCACCTAAAGTCAGTAAAGGTACTCAAACTTTGCATGTGCCTAGTGATGTATTTTTCGGTGATGATATTGCTACTGCCTCCCTTGACTCAAGGGGGAGTACGGGTGCTCATAGTGATGTGGCAGGGGGTATTACTCCCAATAATGGTGAAGTGTTGGATCGTGGTCATCGTGTCAAAATTCCTTCCTCGAAGCTCCGTGGTTATGTGACTAATACAGTTGTTCGTCAAACAATGGACCCCACTCCATCAACTACTGCACCTGCTTCTCAATCACGTTTTTCAGGTAAACAATTTGATATAGCTTGTTATGTTGATTATAACAATTTTTCTATGAGACACAAGTGTTATTTGATAGCAGTTACGAATGAAGGGTAAAGAGCCTTCCTCGTTTAGGGAAGTTGTGAAACATGAAGGGTGGCGTAAGGCGATGAAAGAAGAAATTGGTGCTCTTGAACGAAATGGCACGTGGACATTGGAGGAATTACCTCCAGGTAAGAAGGTTATTGGTAGTGATTGGGTGTATAAAATTAAATATAAATCTACAGGTGAAGTAGAGCAACTTAAAGGTTGTCTTGATAATGAGACTTTTGCCCCTGTGGCAAAAATGGGGACTGTTAGACTTTTTCTTTCGGTTGCAGCTTCTTTAAATTGGAAGTTGCATCAAATGGATGTTCATAATGCCTTTCTTCATGGTGATTTGGAGGAGGAATTATATATGCAGTTACCTCCGGTTTATTATTGTCCTATTCCAGGGAAAGTTTGTAGGTTGCGTAAGTCTCTATATGGTCTGAAACAGGCTCCTCGACAATGGTTTTCTAAATTGTCTAAAGCCTTGAAATCTTATGGTTTCAAGCAATCATATGTAGATTATTCTTTGTTCAGTTATATTCAGGGTACGGTCTCCCTTCATCTTCTTGTGATGTTGATGATCTTAATATTGCTAGCTGGTTCTTCTCATGATGCGATTATTCGTTTTAAAAAATAGTTGAGTACTTGCTTTCATATGAAAGTCCTTGGTGTGTTGAAGTATTTTTTGGGTATTGAAGTTGCTCGTGGTTCGGAAGGTATATTTTTGTCTCAGCGTAAATATGCTTTAGATGTGTTATCTGAGGCAAGAATGTTAGATTGTAAGCTTATTATTAATAATCCTTTGGAGCAGAACCATCGTCTTGCATATGCCGAGGGAGAGCCATTCTCTCAACCTGATCAGTATCGTGGCTTCATTGGGCGAATTGTTTATTTATCTGTAACTCATCCAAAGTTGAGTTACTCTGTTCATACTCTTGTACAGTTTTTGAGTAACCTGCAAGTGCAACATTGGGATGCGGCAATCAGGGTACTTCGCTATATCAAAGGTAGTCCTAGTTAGGGTATATTGTTACGTCCTATGAAGGATGTGTTTGACGGCTTTCTGTGATAGTGATTGGGCAGCGTGTCCTTTGACTAGTCTTTCTTAGTCTGGTTATATGGTTTTTCTTGGTCGTTCCCCTATCTCGTGGAAGACTAAGAAACAACCGATAATATCTCGTTCTTTTGCTGAAGCTGAGTATCGTGCTATGGCAGTTATAACTTGTGAATTAAAGTGGTTGAAATTTTTGTTTTCCTCTCTTGGTATTTTTCATCCTAAGCCTATGAAGTTGTATTGTGACAGTCAATCTGCTCTCCATATTGCTAAAAATCCTGTTTTTCATGATCGTACTAAGCATATAGAGGCAGGTTGTCACTTTGTTCATGATGAGTTGGTGAATGGTAATCTAGCTACTGCGTATGTTCCTACAGGTCATCAGTTAGCAGATATTTTGACGAAGGCACTTGGGAAACGACAGTTTGATTTTCTTCTTAACAATTGGGCATTCGTGATTTACATGTTCCAACTTGAGGAGGAGTGTTAGGACATAATTATGTTGTGAGATATATTTTGTGAATATATTTGATATATCTTGTTAGGAGTTTTTGGCATGTTAGGTTAATGTTGTAAGCCTATATATATGTGTTTAATGGTAAAGGCTCATTAAGCCGTTTTCTCCTAAATTTCTTGTGAGTTTAACAAAAATTGTCATTATGTTGGGAATAATTTGGATTTGTTTGGTTTGGATGATTTGGTAAGTAAGGATAATAAGGAGGCAATTACATTTGGAAATTAGGATTGGAAATATAATTTAGGTTTGGTTGGGAATTATTGGGAAACATTGAGTTTTGATAATGAGGATAATTAGGATTGGGATTGGGATGATTTTCAGTATTCTGCAAATACATTAGAAAATTAGGTTGGGGATTAAAATTTGGGTTAGGTTGGGAATTGTTTGATGTTCTTTGAGGATTTGGTGTGTTTCGAGGATTCGGATTGTTTGTATTCATGTTTAGGGGTTGAAGAATGAAGAGTAAGCTGAAATGAGGAAAATATTTGGAGTGAGCTTGTGAGAATGCGGCAGAATCCAGGGAGTAGAATATCTGATTTAAATAAAAAAGGAAGGTGGATTTTCTTAAAAAGTTATTGAGAATGAGAAAATGTAGCCGTTGTTAAATATGGAAGAGAAATAAAGAGAAATAGGCGAGAAATTGGGGAGACAATAAATCGAGACATAGACTTTTCAAGAGTTTGATAATAATTGCAATATTCAAGATATAAAATTGGAAGGGCTGTAAATACGTTGCATATAAGTTCTTCGAGAACTTTTCTTACATGATTCATAAATAATATTAGATCAATGTCATATATAATTTCATCATAATTATAAACCCGTTGGAATATAAATATGTCTTTCTAATTTTCCATCAAAGTTGTAAATATGCCTTACTATACTTTGAATGAACATTCACATACACCACAATTATTGTATAGAAACCAATGCATGCAATATGAGATATATAAAACATGATAACATATTAAACAAAATATACAATAAGTACTACATCTAACAATTACTGACTTATGCAATGAACAATCCGTTAACCTATGACTCATACATGCATATAAACATACATAGGACTCAAAATAATGCAAGACACTGTACAGTGTGGATTTAAAAATCCATATATCATTGGACTTATGGTCTATGATATACTTATGATTATTATCGTTATGTTGACATCAAAATGAACATATATTTCAGATCCTTTATTCACTAGTCCACTCTATTATGCATATGCATATTATTCATCGGTTCCCTTGTGTATCGGTATCATAATATTCCTTTAACGTACATTTCGCATGCTATTTTACTATGATATCTTGATACATTTCTTATCGGTACCATCACAACTTCCTTACATCATAGGTCATCTATTGTAATAATTTAGATATCTATACCACTTTTAGGGTATTTCATACACTATGGTATTTATATACTATTACGCTATTAGTGTTAACTGCACTATCTTGCCATATATCATATCAATAGAGATATCTTTATTTTGGAAGCGATCATACAACCTACACTTCAGGTGTAGTGATTCAAGTATAATTGGCAAGATTATATCTCAATGTATACACATAATATGACCAAAAAGTATCTTCAACGCTATGCAACATGAGTCATAACTAATTACAAATCAAATCATAAATGTGCAACATATCTTGATAATATATAGGCAAAAGTTGGCATATAACTTTTCAAACTACCTTTATAGGGATCATCAATTATATTTTCCGATTTTTTTCCAACTTTTGCTAATTCTTCTCCCCCTAAGTTGGTAAAATATCTCATTTATAGAGGCGTCTAATTCTATACCAACTTAGTATACAAATTTGCATTAAAATTCTTTTCATCTGGAGGATCACAATCAAAATAATCATCTCAGAAGATTTGCATTAAACAAGTTTTATCTCTTCTAGAAAACAATTTCAATGAAGAATCATTTCTTTAACTTTACATTGCATGGTGTATTTATTGTTACACTTTCCATAATATGTTCTCTTCTGGAAATCAATGTCAATGGGGAGACATGTGTTGTGCAGCTGTACGTTTTTCTTTCTTTTCCAATTTCTTATGTGCTGATATATAATAGCCCCAATTAAAAGAATTATTACACAAGCATAAATCACTTGCTTGGAATTCTACTAGGTAGTGATCTTTGAGATCTTTAGAGATTTAAATAGTGTATTTGGTGAGATTTTGGTCACCTAATAGTTGACAATAACATATTTGTTAATCTGGTGAACTTCTGGTCACCCATTATTCTTTCGTGAAAATAAATCAAAACCTATTAACTCTTGACATTTTCATCAATACAAATTATTATAAATCACTATTCAATAATAGCTCAATCTTAATGTTATGTCTTTCCATTTAATTCATTTCATATATGCAACATTGAGAGAGCGTCATCACATTATCAAATGAAACTTCAAGTTTCCATAACGGGTAATTATTAAACCCGGATGACCTAATTTAATTATCACATCCAGTCAATTCTCTAAATTTGAACTCTGGTCAGTATTCCAACCCTAGTGATCACTTTATTAAAATTACTTTATGCATGACCATGAATATGATGTGATATTAGAACACCAACATGTGTTTCTTTATATAATTGGCAAGACAATCAACTAATACTTGATCCAAAATTTTATACTCTGCTGGAGCTTTGACTATAATCTTGATACATGCTAAGCTTGTTGGACATTCTATACTCTTCTAGAGTACTCTATATAATCATGGTACATATCCATTTAACTAAATATAATCTCTTATAAAGATCTATCAAAATGCATTACTTCCTCAAATTTGCTATTGTCAATAATTGCTCTTTTCCTGTTAGAAGATTCTTATCTTTGAAATCTATTGGGCTCGGCTACGGCTACCACGCTTTAGGCGTACTTTAGGTTCATCAGTAATTGATGTTGTCCTTCTGGGACATCAATTTTAATTAGAGCATTTACAATTAGTATATAGCTAATGACATCTATTCATATCCATCTTCAGGATGGTATCATTTTGAAATATATTAATTAACATGTAGCCACTTTTATTAAATAAAATGTTAATATTTAAGTTAATGTATGTACCAAACTGACCATCAATATATTTTTTATTATTTATGTGCAAGGATTATATAAAATAATGAAATAAATACTATCTCCCCCTAATCCTTGCATGTGGGGGCATTAAATTAATCCAACTACCTTTAAATCTCCTGCACCTTTTAAGCCATAAATTCTTTTATCAATGCATATATCAAGAAAAGTAAAATGATTCTTATAAAACTCATATTCGTTCCTCTTGCCCAATTATATGAATCTTTATACTAAAAATTCTCAAATTAATATTTCTAATAGAAGTAAAGGAACTAAAATAAGATTCACTAAACCAAATAACTTAAATTAATAAAGGACTGATAATAATAATAATGAAATATCCGAAAACATAAAAATATCCAAAAACATAAAATTGTCCAAAACCAAATGTCCCATAAAGCATAAAATCATAGTACTAAGATAAAATTCTATAATAAATGCAAGCTAATTAATAGAGTTTATTCGCCAATGGATCATAATTTATTCAATTATTTTCTTCAGGATTAGGAAAGAAATCAGCTGCTTCTAGGTGAGTGGTATCACTGTTATTAAAATCACCTTCGCCATCCTCGTACACCAAATTTGTTTCCACTTTCTTTCCTTTCTGTTTGATTGATTGTTGATAGAGGTCTACTAGATGTTTTGGTGTGCGACACACACGAGACTAATGGCCTTTTCCTCCACAACGGTAGCATATATTTTCATTTTTATCCTTCTCATTCTTATTTCCATCTTTATTGTCCCACTTCTGGTGAGAGTATGAGTTCCTAAAATGACCACCTCGACCACGATCATGTCCACGTCCACGGTCGCGACCACGACCTTGACCACGATTGCTGGCGTGATCTCTAGCCTTTTGCTCTTTCCCACTATGGGATGTCGCATTCGCTTCAGGGAATGGAGTAGAGCCAGTTAGGCGTGATTCATGATTTTTCATTAATAATTCATTATTTTGCTCAGCCACAAGGAGACAAGATATTAATTCAGAAAATTTTGTAAAACCCTTTTCACGGTATTGTGTCTGCAGGACAACATTGTTTGCATGAAAAGTAGAGTATGTTTTTTCTAACATTTCTGCATCCGTGATTTTCTCTCCACATAATTTCAATTGTGATGTAATTCTAAACATGGCTGAGTTGTATTCACTCACAGTCTTAAAGTCTTGTAATCTTAAATGTTACCGGTCATAACGAGCTTTTGGTAATATCACAGATTTGTGGTGGTCATACCTTTCCTTTAGATTACTCCAAAGGACTTGTGGGTCTTTAACAGTCAAGTACTCAGTCTTAAGGCCTTCATGAAGGTGATGGCAAAGGAATATCATAGCTTTAGCCTTATCTTGGCTTGTTGCAGTGTTGTTTTCTTTAATAGTATCACCAAGTCCCTTTGCATCTAAATGTATTTCAACATCTAACACCCAAGACAGATAGTTGTTTTCAGTAATATCAAGAGCAACAAATTCGAATTTTGCAAGGTTTGACATGATTCACTGATATATAAAACAATATTATAAATTAGGAACTAAGGTGGTATAATAAATATATATATTCCAAATTTCAAATGAGGCGACTAATTTCAAGTAATTAATTATAACAAGATTTGCGTATTGAACCTTGAGAAGGTTATTGTTCATTACACCACAATTAAGTCCACTAATCAATGATCATAACAAAACATAAACTTTAATAAATAAATTTTTTTTATTTATTAAACCTTAATAGGTTCCAACTTCCAAAATCCAAACCCATTAACATACGAATTGCATATTTGCATACAATTATCTAAAGACCAAAAGTAACTCAACAAATTTCACTAGTTTCAATGATTAATGGATACGAGAAAGAAATAAACCAAAAAATATCAATAAGCAAACCCACTTCAGCAAATGCAATTAACCACTAATCTTGCAAAACCCAGTTGCTCAAATCCACAAATGCACATGATTTCTAAGTTTCCTTAATCAATTACAGCAAAACTACTAATTTTAAGGGTTTGGTCAAACACCCAGAAACTAAGATCTTGATTTCTAGCTACCAAAGTATCTGATTCGATTGATTAAGCAATGGTCAAACATCAGGTATCTTACTAAATACAGTAAATTTGAAGATAAATTTAGAGTAAAAACTGACCTTAAACAATCAATATGAATTCAATACATCATAATTTATTATCAAGAATTCAAGATATAAATCTGTAAACAAATTAACAAAACAAATAGTATGTAAAATATAAGAAATTAAGAAGTAAAAATTCAGTAATTCACCTATAAAGTCACGGAATATGGATGAGTGGATGACGGAGCAGTGGAGCACCGAGCACGGGAGGCCGGAGGCGACGCCTGTGGGACAACCGACAGCGAGAACGGGGGCCGGAGCGGTGAACGGCGGCGACGGCAGCTTACGGGCTGAGGATTTAGGGTAGTTACTTTGATTGTCGTTTGAGATTAGTCAATTTATGATGCTTCAATTGATATTAAAATCAATCTAAAGTTATGGTGCTGATAACGTGTTAAATATGGAAGAGAAATAAAGAGAGATAGGAGAGAAATTGGGGAGAGAATAAATCGGTCTCTCTTATTCCATAGAGTGGGGTATATATATACATACAATATAACAAGGGTTTGCTTAGATAACAATAAACCCTAGATCTAGAATATTCCGGAATGATAAAAGGAGGATAATGGATATCCACACAATATTTCATAACAGCCGTTGATATTTTATTTCAAAACAATGTTTGTTTTTTAATCTTGGGTGTTGGAGGAAAAGCTGTGAGCTCAGTGCAAAGTTGCTATGTAGCATGATAGCATCAGTTAAGCTTTCTTGTAGATCTATGTAAAAATGTGTTGTACAAGTCGTACTCGTACCCATTGCACAAGGCAAGGCTCTCGTGTTAACTGACAAATTTTAGTTCAATAAAAAGGGTTGATGAGGAATTGTGAACCAAAGTCTATTTAGATTAGTGATATGCCCTTCGTTTTTTAAATAGCACTGGGGCACTTGTCCTTGGACCTTGTACCAGTGTACCACCCTCTTAACACAAACACAAATGAACTAACTTCCCAAGTCTACATTCTTTACAGTGTTGCAAACTTGCAATAATGCTAAGACATCAAAGAAATCAGCTCGATATTGGGATACAAATTCTAACTCAACAGATAGTAGCACACTAGCACCATTTCCACCATTAAGGCAGTGTGTGCTGATACAGTGATACTCAAGCTAGCGAATAAGCAGACGAGGACTCTACTACCCAAAGACAGGATTATGATGTCAATTATTTGCTTGATTGAAATACCACTCTTGTTTGGCTGAAGCAGCTTAACAAAGTAAACAAGCCTGCCAATAATGTCTTTTACAATTATCAAAGTTGTATTTATCAGAATAATTGTTACTACACTACTACTCCATATTTATTATATAATCATTATTCATTTATTTTTTGAGACGAAAATCTTGAATCATGCATAATTGTAATTGTACTAATTAATTGCTATCATGAATTTAACCATAAGCCGAAAATACTAGTGAAATGTACAAAATATTGAGCAAGTGCTTAGATTACAATATTACGTACATAGAACGACTAATACACACCTAAACAAGTACATCAGGTGTTCCAAATTCGGAACATTGCTGTTTTGCAACATAACTTTCACAAGACCAAAAATATGCTTCCCTACACAAATACGTAATTCCTAGACTCCTACGGGCTACGGAGTAGTTATTAAACTGCTGGCTGTACGCTAATGCAATTCACTTGTATACGGACCATTAACTTCATCTCCATCATCGGAACTAGAACTCGAGCTCAGCTCCTGTAACATTGATGAGAATTGCCTTGAACGAGTGGTTTGAGAAGTAGATTGTTGTTGAGGATTTGTTGGTTCAGATGTCTGTTGAGAGGATTCTGACATTAAGGGTGTTTCGCCCGGCGTGTATAGTGAGTCAAAGAATGGAAAACTGAATCTGTATGTGACTGAAAGAATGAGATGATGTTTTAATGTAGCCGTTCTTTTTTTTTTGTTAGAAAAATGTAGCCGTTCTTGTTGATACTGATACTGTGATATTTTTAGCAAGGCTTAAACAGTTTTTAATCTATATTTCAAGGAAAAAAAAAAAAACAGTTTTTAATTTTTTTTTTTTTAAATCTATGCTACATAGGCTACATTCATAAATTTCTCAAAATAAATACTCCCTCTATTTTTAAATACTTGCTCCATTTATACATTTTGCACTATTTATTTGTCATACTTTGATTAATGTTTGTAATTTATACAAAAAAATAATATACTCTTGTGAGTACTTGTTAAAATTGTCACAATAAATAGATTATTAATTTTCAATTGTTCGAATTTATACTTATTGATAATTAAAAAAATATTGATAAAAAATTAACATTGACATATGTGCCCAAGAGAAACGGAGGTATTTAAAAACGGAGGGAGTAAGGTATAGGGTGAAACTAATTCGGATAAAAACTGAAAACCGAATCGAACCAAACTGAACCGAATTTTTGATATGTATCAGATTTTTTCTATAATTCGGATCGGATTAGATTGAAAAAAAAAAATAATAAATAAAATTTGGATTTCGATTAGAATTTGGTTTTGGGATTGTAAAAAACCAAAAACTGAATATGAAACCGAATTTCGGCCCGTATATAAGCCCAGCTACTCCTAACCCTTTTGGCAGGCCTTTCCTCCTAAAAAATAAACCCTAATTCTCTCTGATTTTGTTTCTCTTGCTAAAATCATCTTTCCCTCTTCTCTCTTTACAAGTTCAACCTTCAATCCTCATTTCCCATCTTTTTCTTCGTCCGCAGCTTAGAAGAAGGTAGCCACGACCGCCGCTACGGTCACTGCCTCGTTGCCGGCATCAACAAGCACCCTAATAAGGTAGAATAATGCGATGAATGAGCATAATTACATCAAACCATGAAAATGGTTAGTATTCAAGATTTAGTACTAATAATTTGCTGTGTTGTTTATGCCCATGACAAAATTCTGTTCAGGAAATAATTTGAGCTTCTAGTGCGTGAAACTATTTACCAAGAATATGGCATGTAGAGCAATGGATTTGGCAGTGGCAATTCCTTTGGGAATTTGCTCTCCTCAAAAGAGAGATTTTAAGTTGTTCAGGGTCAAGTGCTCTGTTGTTTCTCTCACCGAAAATGCTGCTGTTTCAGGTATTTATTATGAGCATTCTTCTATATTTCAAAGTATTTGCTGAACACATGATACAAATAATAAGACTTATTGCTTTTTAGTTCTTAATTTTTGATTTACTAGTATTGCATATTGCTGACCGACATTGCTAATACTATGTTAAGTAAAGAATTGGATGAGTGGTTTGTAATGCTACTACTTCGTATTATACACTGCTGAAGTGGGTACAGGATTAGCAAACTATGTATACGAGACAAATGCAATTTAAATCTTTGATCACTAACTTAGAATAATTTGACAATAGTTACATCTCCAATAGTCTTTTTTATCATCAGTTGGTTTGCTGCTATTAGTACCCCAAAAGAATAAAACTTTATCACTCACATTTTTGAGATAACACTGTTGATGTGGTGGAAGTTTTTAGGCGACAGAACTAATTAGGTTGTGGTGGAAGGTTAAAGTTTTTAGGCGATGGAACTAATTAGATTGTGGTGGAAGTTTGTAGGTGATGGAAGTAATTAGGTTGTTGTGGAGTGTGGTTGGTTTCATGTGAAAATGGGAACTATTTTTTTTTGGTTTGTTTAGGTGTTGGATCACTTGGGTTGAATATGAGACTTAGATGAGAATGCATCTCTCTCCCTTTGCTGTGTGTGCTTGTGTTTGTAAACGACCTCAAG
Source organism: Chenopodium quinoa (assembly GCF_001683475.1). Lineage (NCBI taxonomy): Eukaryota > Viridiplantae > Streptophyta > Magnoliopsida > Caryophyllales > Amaranthaceae > Chenopodium > Chenopodium quinoa. The sequence continues at coordinate 4,497,633 of NW_018742484.1, forward strand.
TCCTCAACGCACACTTTATGTTAATAATTTGTCAATTGTTTGTTACTGCTGCCAACTGAAATCGATATTCTTCAAGAATGCTTAGATTGTTACTGCTCTTTCTGCTCTTTTCCAGTATTCTGTCCAATAATCATATCTGCAATATCATTTCTTTTAAGCCACAGGGTCAGGAGGCAGACCATGGAAGGTATCAGATGCTAGACTTGTGCTAGAGGATGGTACCATTTGGAAGGCCAAGTCATTTGGTGCTGCTGGGACACAAGTTGGTGAAGTGGTCTTCAATACTTCATTAACTGGGTGAGCGGACCCTGACTGTTTAAAAGTTCCCTCATTTGCTGATATTTCATTACCTGCTTCCACCCTTGGCTCGGTTTGTAATCTAAGTGTTTTATATTTCAGGTATCAGGAAATTCTAACTGATCCTAGTTATGCTGGCCAGTTTGTACTGATGACTAACCCTCATATAGGGAATACTGGTGTGAATTTTGGTGAGTAACGTTTATTTCCTCCGATGCATGGAATAGTCGTACATGATTGATGTATCTGTTTTCAATATGCTACGTTTACGCTTCCTCTTTACCTGTTTCCATTTCTGTGCAACATAGTTTACAATTGTTGCCAATTCATCTGTCAAAGATGTGTAACTAGATTAGGATACAATCATTGCAGATGATCAAGAGTCAAGTCAATGCTTTCTTGCTGGTCTGGTGATTAGAAGCTTAAGCATCAGGTTGGACTATTTCCATGATTACCTTAGTGATCGCTTTTCTAAATTTTTCCATATGTGCTTATCTTTTTCTTGTTTCTGCAGCACTTCAAGCTGGAGATGTGTTGAGACACTTGGAGATTATTTATCCAAAAGAAACATCATGGGTATATGTAAGTTAGAAGCCAAAATTTTGAAAATTTTGATTGGCAAAGAACATGCATCAGTAGTTAGTTTTTATTTGCTTGCCTTTTGACTTTCTGTCAAACTGTTTGTGTTGTGGAATAGATGATGTTGACACTCGTGCTATCACCCGTAGATTGAGGGAAGATGGGAGCCTTATTGGTGTGTTGAGCACGGAAGAATCAAAATCAGACAACCAGTTATTAGAAATGGCTCGTTCTTGGGACATTGTTGGTAATGTTTACTTAGTGTTGAAAATGGATTAGGCTTTCTATGTATTGTGATTTTAAGTTCTGGTTACAATTTTGCAGGTGTTGATTTGATAAGTGGTGTTTCATGTCTAGCTCCTTATGAGTGGGTTGATAAAACTGGCAATGATTGGGAATTTAATACAAATGGAAGTCCTGGAGAAACTTTCAAGGTCTGTGTTTTGCTACTACTGCTGTATTGACCCTGTACTTGGTTGTAAAATCTCATTGATCAATTCTGTCTGGCCGTGTTTTCAAAATAAAGGTGGTCGCTTATGATTTTGGTATCAAGCATAACATTTTGAGGCGTCTGGCATCATATGGATGTAAAATTACTGTTGTTCCATCAACATGGCCAGCGTCAGAGACCCTAAAATTGCAACCAGATGGCATTCTATTCAGCAATGGTCCAGGGGATCCTTCAGCAGTTCCATATGCTGTTGATACAGTGAAGGAATTAATTGGACAAGTCCCGATTTTCGGAATTTGTATGGGGCACCAATTGCTGGGTCAGGCATTGGGTGGTAAGACTTATAAAATGAAGTTTGGTCATCATGGAGGAAATCATCCTGTTTGCAATCTGAGAAATGGTCAGGTTGAAATTAGTTCACAGGTACTTTATTCATAAGTGGTTTGTTGGTATCCCGTTATTAATTCTGCATAATTTTTCCTACGAGTTTTGTGCTTCATCTTTTTTCCTTGCGTTGTGTTCCCGCACTCCTCATTTGTTTACTGATGTTTAGAGAACTGGCTATTGGCTCCACAAAATAATTGCTCACTAGTAGTTTATGTATTATTAATTTTTGAAACTATTTCCTGGCTGAAGATGAGGGACTTCTTGATATATGAGCGGAAATGCAGAGTGTGGAGTTTTTAACACTTCGAAGAATAAGAATTAGTGTTATGATATCCTAACATGTTTCCCTAAGATACTTTTGGGTTTGCAACTGATCTTTATGACATACTGTATAGTTTCTGCATAGGTGGATAAGCATATTCTTTGATAGAATTGAGAACGTCTGTAATTATATAATGGTGGAACTTAAAGATTAAATCCATGCATTCAATCTCTGTTTTAAACATATAACAAAATAATCTTCATTGTTTATGTATGATGTGACAGAATCACAACTATGCAGTAGACCCTGCATCACTTCCTGATGGAATTGAAGTGACGCACATCAATCTTAATGACGAAAGCTGTGCCGGTCTTGCGTTTCCGTCAAAGAATATCATGTCCCTCCAATATCACCCTGAGGCATCACCAGGACCCCATGATTCAGACCCTGGTATTTACAGTTTCCATTTAAGATATCTTGATTCACTTCAATCTCACTGCAACATACCCAACCATTTATCCTCTTGTTTATAATCTCTATCATATGCTAACACTAATTGCTGTAGCTTAGTTTCTAGCTCAACATCTGATAGATCGAGTTTAATGCATGAGTTGCTATGTTGGCGGATGGGTGTTTTTTTTTTCCTTTTTCTGAATTGATGTTTCTCTTGTTACAGTTTTTGGAGAATTTGTTGACATGATGAGGCGAGTGAAAGGAAATGCTTGAACTAGTGAGGTTATTGCTATTGTTGGACATGGTTACAAGTCTACATATTCTGCAGTTAAAGTATATCCATTTGCAGAAGATCTTTGCACGATGTCTTTGAAGAACAAGGATCTAGGAACAGGGTGATGTCTTGGAAAATGCTCCTTTGTAGTCTGTTTTGTGAAGTATAAGTTGTTTTGATGCTGCGTAAATCTGTGGTTTTTATTTTGTATCTTAATTCTAGAAAGTCTAGTACAACAGCTAAAACTAGGAAATATGAACTACAAAAGCCCAAATTCTTGCCATGAGATATAATTTCGTGTGCCAAAGACAACTGTGCTAGAAACTTTGTTAAACAAGGGTTCATAACACAGCCACAGGCAAGGTTACAATAGTCATGCACAACTGGCTGGATGTCGAACATTGTATAGCCGGAGCTCTTATTGCCTATGCTAGATTGAATAAACCTCGCTTATGTTCATTGTATGAATGCCCTAACAGAGTTACAGCTTTCTATGTAGTTAATTTTGTACTTTTTTAAGCTCCAAGGCGTTGTTTGAATCTTCTCTTTATTCTGAAAGTGAAGGCTCAGCCGTAGTTTGGAAGCTTGCCTTCGGTTTCTAAATTGTATGAGAACCTTCTATTTTCATTACCAGAAAGCTATTGCTCTAATCTTCAAGCTTTTGTAAACTCTTTATTTACTAAACTCATTATGATTGAAGGGGAAAGACTAGCTTTAGCCTTGTAAAAAAGCTTTTGATTTACAGTATCACTACAGCTTTGCCCAAATAAAAGCTACTCGTAATTTTCTTCTCTCTGTGTATGTTCGTCATGAATCTGGTAATTACAGGTCCATGGAATATTGATAATAAATTTCGGAATTGATTTTTTTTTTTTTTAAAAAAAAAAAAAAAAAAAGCTCATGTTGATCAGTATCATTATTTTCGGAATTTATATTATACAGAATATCTAGTTGATAAGTATCACTAATATATACTCGTATTTAATGCTTAATTATTTCACTTTATAAGATGTATATACATTATACAGTACTAAAGTTGCATCAATATTTCAAATTAATGCCTTGAAAATCTTAACTATAGATTTATTTATATGACTATTATTTACTACTTTCTATGAAGTAGTAACTACAAAAACTTTCATGGCTCAAATACTCTGTATCCTAAAGCTAACCATGGTATCTTCCTCGAAAACATTTTTTTTTCTTAATAATGTTTTGACCTGGTTAAAACGCTAACAACTATCTTAACCGCTACTGCCGAATTACTAGGTCAAGATTTCATCAGCTCTAAAGCTAGCATAGAAACATAGTGAATAAAGCAACCACCACAACTAATAGGCTTAATAACTTTTCCTCACTAAAAAAGGGTTATAACTCGACTTGTCACTATATGCGTAAAATAATTAGGTCGGTCGAATTCAACTACTTGTCAGTTGTCACATTATTTTCAACTCAAATGAAAAGATCCATAAAATGAGTAAGATAGTGTGTAAAATTTTCATTCTAATGGTGCATATTGTTTGATTAAATGTGCAATTTATTTCTAAGTCAAAATTGTTGTGTTTATGTTTTGAATACAATGTACTACCTCCGTTTCATATTTTTTGCAACTTTGGAATATTTTATATCTCACAAATAATACTCCAAACTTGTAAAAAATATGAAACGAAGGTAGGCCCTATTCACTTCAACTTAAAAAAAATAATATTAAGTAAAAATAATTTCAGTTCAATAAAAATAAGTTCAGCTCAGTAAACATAATTTTAGTTCTGTATAAATAGGTCCAGTTTAGTAAAATTCAATAACTATAAAGAAGAAAAATAATACAAAATCAGTAAAAATAATTTTAGTTCAACAAAATTAATTTCAGTTGAGCAAAAATAAGTTCAGTTCAATAAAAATAAGTCCAATTCAGTAAAAATAATTTCAGTTCTGTAAAAATCAGTAACTTTAAAAATGAAATATAACTGAAATTATTTTTGCTGAATTGAAATTATTTTTACTGATTTTCTATTATATTTCTTCTTTATAATTACTGAATTTTACTAAACTGAACTTATTCTTATTGAACTGAACTTATTTTTACTGAATTAAAATTAATTTTACTGAGTTGAAATAATTTTTACTTAATATTATTTTTGTAAAGTGAAGTGAACAGAGCCTTCACTCTATATTGACAATGAGCGCCTAGCCCTTGACTATATGTTACGGAGTAGTGCAAAGGTGTGGACTGTGGAGTAGTAACTTCTAACGTAAGCTTTCGTTAGAGGAGAGAGAGAAAAAAAAAAGGCAGAGCATTTAAAAGTGACCCCAAATTAAACTTCCTCAATTCAACACTTCCCGTTAAAACTCCATTTTCTCTCTCCTCTTCCCCTTTTTTCTCTCTCATATATTTTCCCGCTACTTCATTCTACCCAAAAACTAAACCCTAATTCCCAAAAAAACAAAAAAAAAAATCATTCTTTGTTTTCTCTAATTTGATTCTCTAGCTAGCGGTTACGAATTGTCAGAATTTTGAGGTTAGTTCTTTCCAAAATTAATTTATTAACATTGTGGAGTTATTAATTTATATGATTATGGAAATATTCGTAATTTTGTCAACTGGTAACGGATGAATTTTGTGTCGGTTTTCCAGGAATTTATATTATTCATGAGGTTGAGTTATTAAGTTCAATTTATACGTTGATCGTTTATTTTTGCATTTAATAGTAATTTTTGATTGAAGTTTTTAATTAATATCTACTGAAGAAACAGAGTTTGTGATTATGATGATTTCAGTGAACCTGAATTTTTTGGAATCTGTATGTTTTCGTTGTATTCTTTCAAATTTTGGTGCAGAATTTTTTTTTGTCATTGTGATTTTTGTATGATTTGATCAATAAGACGAACTAGTTGTTGTAATAATTGTTTTTGGGATGATGAAGATGATTGAGGTGAAGAATGAGGATGATGAGTGGAATTTAGGGTCTCCTGATGGTGTTACGATTGCTTCGAATTCGTCGATGTCGTGTTGCAGTTGTGAAAATGCTACCCCGAGATCTACACCATTGCGCGGGTATGCATTTTTCTTAATTTCAAAATTTAAACTTTCATATTCTAGACGATCTACTCGTCCAACCATTTTTCGTATTCCATAAACGCAATTTATGTGAGTAATAATGTTCGCGGTGCAGTGTGTGTATGGGGAGGGTGACTGGGTGAGGGTCGAGTTTTGGTGTAACTTGGCTATATGCATAATTATTTATCAATGTAACAATGTTTATACTTTAGTTTGCCTGTTTGAGGAGGTGTTTTTGTTCTTTAGTGTTGAAATAGCCATTCAAATTATTGGTAGAGGCTGATCCATTGATGTTTGTGTTGATTAGAAGGACAAGTGGTCCGACAAGACGCTCATCGAAGGGTGGGTGGACAGAGGAAGAGGTGAGTGGTGGCTCTTAGATCCTCCATATTTGATAATCATGCTTTAAATTTTACACTAGTTTAGTGTTTGATCAGATGTGTATGTATAGTGACGTAGTGTATGACTTGATTAATACCAATGTGTTTAACCTTGTGTTGGCTTGCTGATCTTGAAAACAGGACAATCTTCTCGCAGCTGCTGTAAAGAAACACAATGCGAAGAATTGGAAAAAAATAGGCGAGTGCCAACCTTTATACATAGTAGTTTCATTTGTTCTTTTAGTACTCTGAATCGTTTAAAAATTTAGTGTTAATTGTTGTAAGAAACTTAGTCTAGTTTATTGAATTTACCATTTTGTTCAGCTGAAATATGATAGGCCTTGATGGCATTGCAATCAGTTTGAATTTAGCTGTTTAACATAAAAAGGTTAAATGCTTGATCAAGGAAATTATGTGTGTTGAATTTTTTACATGGTCAATATGTACTTTAGTTGTATCTAGTAAAGTTCTTGTAGTTGTTTATAAGCTGTTTATTGACTATGTCTTTGAATTTCCTACAGCTGAGCATTTTTCGGGAAGGACGGATGTGCAATGCCTACATCGGTGGCAAAAAGTTCTTAATCCCGAACTGGTTAAAGGACCCTGGACAAAGGAGGTGAATTAAACAATTTAAACTCTTTCTCACTGGAAGCTGCTTCTGGAGACTCGATATTGTGCTTGTTGATATTGCTGATGCCTATAAATATTGTGTTTGATTTACTTATCTATCATCTTTTAGGAGGATGATTGTATCATGGAGATGGTTCAGATGCATGGTTGCAAGAGCTGGTCTGTCATTGCAAAGAGGTTGCCTGGTCGGATAGGCAAGCAATGTCGAGAGAGGTAACAATTGCTCTAGTGCATTATATCCCTGATCCTGGCATGCGAAAATTTATGAATATTGTGTGAAAGGATATGGTGAAATTTTATTTTCCGATCATTACCTTCTGACACATTTTGCCTAGAATGATTTTCTCTGTTCTACTTTTATCAGTTAGACAGCTATGGTTGTTAGCTAAATGTTTACGATGGGAAAGTGCTTGTGCATTATAATTTGCTTGTTTGGGATAAAAGGTTTGGATGGTTAAAAGAGGGATCATCTGGCATTGCCTAATTACTCCCACTACTAATGCTAAATGTTGACAGTAGAAGATAGGCAAAGATTCTAAAATATACTTATTTAAAAATGATGAAAATCGAAAAGGGAAATCTCTGTTTTTTCTAATATGATAGGTAAGAAAAGATTGTTATTTTTTCTGGTCGAAATGTAAATTATATATGTAGCTATTATGATCTCTCTCTCTCTCTCTCTCTCTTTTCTCTTTGTTTCTGCATCTCTGCTCACTAAAAGCAAATAAGAATACAAGGCAATTGGTTAGAGGCAAAAGTTTTGTTTTGTTTAGTTTTGGTTTTTCTTTTTTGCCCCCTCATTTTTGGTTCTCATGTAGGTGGCACAACCATCTTGACCCTGCAATAAAGAAAGATGCCTGGACAGAGGAGGAAGAATCACTTCTTACTTACTATCACCAGAGATATGGCAACAAGTGGGCAGAAATAGCAAGATTTCTTCCAGGAAGGTATTTGTATTCGAATTGGCAATCTTACCATGAACTAAATGCTGACATGGTACAGATTGTTTACTGTTTTGGCGTAGTCAATTTTCAGCAGTAATTATGTTTTGACTTCTTAGTATCGGAAACATGCAGGACAGACAATGCCATAAAAAATCACTGGAATAGCTCTTTGAAAAAGAAGTTGGATGCAAGATCGTCACATGGTTCTACCCAGAGCATAAACAAGACTACATTCGAAACAAACTGTTATGAGGGAAAGTTAGACCTCTGCAGAGTCAAAGCAGCAGCAAATGTTTATGAAGATAGCTGCACAGCATCAATCTATGGTACAGAAACTTGCTCTACTGAATTAGCCCTTGGAAATACTCCTGGAAATTCTTACCGTTCAGAAATTAGACTAGACCGACCAAGCAGGATGTTGTTTGATGAAAAAGATGCTCCTCTTGGTGCAGATCTTCAGCTATCTAGTATAGCTACTGTAGGTTCTCGCTTGAATTTTCCTTCAACAAACTATAAGGCTACACCCTTAACTATGTTATCACTGGAGTCTCCCAAAAGGCCAAGAAGTGGTAGCAAAACTGTTGATCAGGTGTTCAGGAGTTTAGACAAGCCTTTCTTGAGTTTAGGAATGTCTGGTTTCAGTGAGGATGATGCTCAGGGCAAGAAGAAAAACAAAGTTAATGGTATATCTACGGATTCTGAAGATACAAGTTACGGCAGTCTGTGCTATGAGCCTCCTGGAGTAAGAATTTCAGAGACTGGCCAGGTATATGGAGTCAATTATGTAGAGAACAATGATGCTCAAACTAATAGTCCATTGTATTTTTCTACACCACCTAGTCATGTATATACACCTACAAGTAGTGGCAGTCCAGAATCTATATTGAGGAACTCTGCTATGAGCTTTAGCATGCCTTCTATAATAAGAAAGAAAAGTTCAAGTAAATTGAGAAATTCCGTCGAGAAAGGTATGGGAATGCAAGATGTCAGGAAGGCTGAAACTTCAGCAGCTCCTAAGCCTGTTGAGAGATGCCTTGAACTTTCATTTGACATGGAAGCAGATGTTGGTGGAGTGAAATGTGGCGCCTCTGTTGCAACTCCAGGTGATGTTGGCTTGAAGACAATGTCAATATCTTGATATTACCCTATTGGTAACTTCTGATCTGTTGATGCCCTCTCCCCTGAATTGACCTGTTATTTTAATAGCATTTTACAATTTTTTGTTCTTTGTTCCTCTGAAGCCTGATACTATACAGTGGTGTTCAATATCCATAGGTTTTGATATGTGTACATTCTATGAGCTTGTAGGTTGTTTCTTCTTTCTTTCTTTTTTTTTTTTTTTTTATTTTTTTATTCTTCTGTTGCCAACATTCCCGGCCTTCTCCCTAACCCGGCATCACATTGTGTAGGTGTATGGCAGTTTTCAGTAAAGGGACACATTCTAAAATTTCTTTTATATAAGCCATACAGAATTATATCTTGGGATTGCCCTACTTACAGGCCTAAAATCTGTCTAGTTGGTTTTGTGATATTTGACTGGCTGCATGGTAGTGTCAGTTTAAATCTTATCTGATTCAATGTTGCTGATAACATGATTTCTTGTAAATGAAACAATGGCATTGCTAAAGGCTTGCTAAATGAACGCTCAATTGTTGCATTGCCTGCTTAAGGACCAGAAAGTCTTGCTTTACTTTAACTTGCATTTTCTGATGTGTTTTTGATATTATATGGCATACTAATAATATAAGCTGTGTACTTGCAGACTCTGAAGCTGTTTTTTGTGTGGCTGTTGGGCAGTCTAGCAACTTGGACGAGAAAGGTGAGAGTGAGATGAGACTCGACCTAAATAGGTGAAAAGAAAGGCATGTTTTAAACTTTGGCCTTACAATAAATGGAAATGTAAATTTTTTAGAACTGGTAGCTCCTTAGATAACAAAATTTTGGAAAACATTCATAAAAATTGTACATATTATCTTCTAATAAAATTGGTTGTACCGAAGGAAGAAGTTGGGAACCATGGTAATATTCAAGGATGTAACGAAGCTCTCTGTTGGTGTTCCATTAGCTTTCTAGAGCATACTGACCCAATTTTAATGTGCTTGGCGGCTTGGCGCCTGTATCTTGGCAATAAGGTGTTTTGTAACCTGTTTAGTTCACCAGTGAGACAATCTTTGAAGAAATAAAAAAGGAGATCTCTTACTCATTGAATTTATCTGCTGTTTTATGGACACTTCTCATTAACTCTTTGAGAGAAAGCCATTAAGGAAAAGTGTTATGTTATGGTCATATGGATGTACATGGTTTATTCAAGAACTGTTTTGGCGTATAATACGTCGTATAACAGTCGAGATATCATTGCTTCCCGTCCCAAACTGTCAAGTTTGACATGTTACGGTTATTGAAATACAATTTTGATCATCGATATATTTAATTACGTAATATGAAGTATTATAAAAAAAAATTAATATTTTAAAAATAGTGATCTAAAGTAACAATATCAGAATTGATAATTTTTTTCCCCTGTATGGTTGTCAATTTTGTTATAAATGTTGTCAAAATGTATTGTTAAATTTGTTATGATATATAACAAACTAACATTTAATTTGAGACGGAGGAAGTACATCATTTATATGTATAATTTATCAAGGTATACGAGTAACATGACGTACATGTATAAATTTTATGGATAGCCAATAAGTGACATATCTGTTGAGAAAAATTACAAGTGAAGTTCACATGAGCATGTAAACTAGTACAATAATTTGTAATAAAGTACAATCATGCAAAATATTTTAATAAGAAAATTTGCCTATAAAAAGGCAAATTCACTATTGTGAACTATACAAGCAAAATGTAACCAGAGCTATACTACCACACTATTTTTACTTATTTACTTCTTTTACTCTCCAACATCTTTCTATTGGTAAAATATTTATATGTTATCAGCACCAATTTTAGTTAGTTAGATATATTTATACCTACTTTTCAAAATTTATAACAAATAATACTATTTATTTCTAAATGTTTTGAGGAGTATGCTCTACAGTTGCCCATATTTGAGATATTTTATATCAGAAACTCAAACATTTACTATATCATATATATTGTGGAAATTATATTTCAAAAACAATGGTGAAAAAAATTTCTTACTTATGAAATTATTACTATCCTCCCTTGTTCTTTTTTATTCAACTCATGTTGGTACTTTGGTTTTTGTGTGATTCTTACATGTTGATATTACATACTCACCTTTTACGTAAAATTTGATTTTAGTTATTACAATTGCTTAGTACTCCCTCCGTCCCTTTATTTTTGCCCCATTGTCATTTTTTGGGTCAAACTTTGAAAACTTTGACCATAAATTGCCGTTAATCTATATACAATAATATAGTCATGAGTAGTCTTGTTAGATTTGTCTCGTTGTATATTTTACTAATATCATGTTTTTATAATTTTCACGTGTATAGACATAAAGATATAAACGTTTTAAGACGCGTCTTGGAGACCGTGTATATTTAAATGGGGCAATAAAATAGAAACAGAGGGAGTAGTAACTTTGCATGCATATTATTGACAAAAAGATGCAACCTTTTTATACTTATTACTTTTTTTCATTTACGTACTTTTTTAGTTTCTTTCCGTTTTCGAACCCATTATATTTTATAGATATTAGGACTCTCGGACCACTATGGCTTGCATTCCCAGTGTGATAACCTTTCATAATTATAAATATTTATATTTGGACCATAATTTTTTGCTAATACATTAGACTATTATATGATATTTTTACAGTTGTACAAAATAGTAACGGATAAACCTACCTCTATAAAAGGCAGATTTTTCTCCGATTTCACCACAAATCTCTTATCCCTTCCCACTTTTTATCCAAAAATCACCCCTTCTTCTCCAATATGTTTCCCGCCGACGGCAACCAAAAACACCCACATCTTCACTTTTGAGGAAGATCTAAGGAAAATAAAACAATTTTTTTTCTAATTATGACGCTTGTAGTTCTGTTAGTAGCAATATTAATTTTTGTCATTATGTACAAATGAAGCCCATTTATTTTGTCGTTTCGGTAGATTAAAAGCTTGTTTTTGTTTTATTATGTTGTTTTGCTGTTATTAGTCATCATTGTATAATATTATCGTTATTATTATAATTATTGTTACTACTGTTGTTGTTGTCGTTTTGCTGTTTTTGCGACTAATATGATTTTTTTTGCCTAATTATATAATTACTCAGAGTAATAAACCAAGGGGAAGAAAAGAACTATATTATTTATGGTTTATTATTGTTAAATAAATTTAATTATCACGTGTTTCATTAACAAACTATAAATATGGAAGAATTAAACATATGTGTTGTACATATGATTTATTATTATAGAACAATTATCACATAATTTGTTGTAGTTAAAATGGGAGATCTTATGAAAAGACAATTCAGCATTCTAGATTTATCTGGAAAGAAATTTTTTGAATGGAAAGTGGATGCCATGATGAATTTGAAAGCTCAAGGGTTGGAGCACACTATTAAAGATAATAAAATTCCTTCTGGTCAAACAACAACTGATACTACCACTTCTGCAATGACGGTTGTAAAACCTGTTATTGAACAAGAAAAGGCAAAAGCCTTAGTGTTAGTAAGGCATCATTTACATGAGGCCTTAAAACTGAGTACATGATGGTTGAAAATCCCAAAGAATTATACGATTGCCTTAATAAAAGATTTGGACTCCACAAAAGGGTGCTCCTTCCTAAGACATTATTTGACTGGACAAATTTACGGTTTCAGGATTTTAAATCTGTAATTGATTACAATTCAACCATACATGAGATAGTATCTATATTGAGATATTATGATCATCTAGTCATCGATGAATAGATAATTGAAAAAACACTCACTATCTTTCATGCAAGCAACATACTGTTGTAAGAACAATATCGTGAAAGAGGTTTTAAAAAGTTTAATGAATTGATGAGTATATTGCTTGTTGCTGAACAAAATAATAATCTTTTGTTGAAAATCATAATCTTAGACCAACTGGGTCATTAGCCACTCATGAAGCAAATGCAACAAATTCCTATCTACCCGAGACAAATGCTACACAAAGAGGTGGACGTGGAAATTACAATGGTCGTGGAAGAGGCCGTGGACGTGGTAGAAATAATTTTCAAAGAAACAATAATTTCAAAAATTCTGAGAAACAGAAGGGACAGTCATCTGGAAGCCACAAACAAACTCCTTCAAAAGAAAAAGACACATGTTATAGATGTGGCATGACAGGGCATTGGGGACATACTTGTCGTATGGCCAAACATTTGGTATATCTTTACCAAGCTTTTGTAAAAGGCAAAGGGAAAAATGCAGAAGCAAATTATGTTTACGAAGAAAATGCTCCTTGTCCCAGCCTTGATGTGTCTGATTATTTCATGGATAATGCTGAAATTGGAAATGATTTCATCATTGGAGAAAATAACAATGCTTAGATTTCCCATCTACTAATGTAAAATATATTATGTTTTAATGTATTTTCTTTTATGTAATGTATTTTAAATTTCTAGTCATGTACTTTTAATTTCTATCATCAATAAAAGTTTGTATGATATTATTCTAAACTAATCTCATATTTATCTTAAGAAGATATGGATCTGACCGAAGTTGGTTCCAAATATCAATGCCTTTTGGACAAACAATGGAACAACACATACTATCTTGAAGGATAGAAAATATTTTTCACAACTACACTTGTTTCAAGCAAATGTAAACACTATTTCCGGGTCAGCTAAATTAATTGAAGGATCTGGAAAGACTTGTATAGTGTTTCCAAATGGAACAAAATTGATAATCAATAATGCTTTATATTTGAGTAAATCTCGAAGAAATCTCATAAGCTTTAAAGAAGTACGCCAAAATGGCTATCATTTAGAAACAATGACAACAGGTCAAAAGGAGTATTTATGCCTCACGGTAGGAAAATATGGCAAGAAACACATTTATGAGAAATTGCCAGCATATTCTTCGGGGTTATATCGTATAAACATACGATCCGTGGAATTTAATATGATATCTAACCAGAAGTTAGATGACAAATATTTGATTATTTTATGCCATGATCGTTTGGGACATCCAGCAACTGGGATGATGTAAAGAATAATAGCAAATTCAGTTGGACATTCAATAAGAAATGTCAAATTCCTCGATTGGATGAATTAACATGCTCTGCATGTTCACTTGGCAAATTAATAATAAGACCATCTATGAACAAAATTGCTATTGAATCTCCAAAATTCTTGGAAAGAATTCAGGAAGATATTTGTGGGCCAATTAATCTGGCATGTGGACCATTTCGATATTTCATGGTTTCAATTGATGCTTCTACATGATGGTCACATGTTAGTCTGCTTTCAAGTAGAAATGTTGCCTTTGCAAAATTACTTGCCCAAATTATCAAATTAAGAGCTCAATTCCCAGATCATACAATAAAGAAAATAAGACTCGACAACGCTGGGGAATTTACATCCCAAACATTTAATGATTATTGTATGTCAATTGGAATTGTTGTTGAACACCCAATAGCTCATGTTCATACACAAAATGGTCTAGCTGAATCACTAATTAAGAGATTACAATTGATTGCAAGACCAATATTAATGAGGTCAAAATTGTCATCATCTGCTTAGGGACATGCTATAATACATACAGCAGCACTAATCAGATTGAGACCTACAGCTTATCATAAATTCTCACCACTACAAGTTGTTTGTGGTCGAGAACCAAGTATCTCACATTTGAAAATCTTTGGTTGTGCTGTATATGTTCCCATTGCTCCACCCCACCGAACAAAAATGGGTCCACAAAGAAGGCTGATAATTTATGTCGGTTTGAATCCCCTTCTATCATCAAATATCTTGAACCATTGACTGGTGACTTATTTACGGTTAGATTTGTCGACTGTCACTTTAATGAAACAATATTCCAAGCCTTTGGGGGAGAGAAAGTGGGCCCACGCAAGAAAAAAATAGAAGTTATTTGGAATGCAACACAACTGTTGATGTTAGACCCACGAACAAATATGTGTGAACAAGAAGTCAAGAAAATTGTTCATTTACAAAGTGTTGCAAATCAATTGCCTGATGCATTTGTAGACACAAAGAAGGTGATAAAATCACATATACCGGCAGAAAATGCCCTTGCACGTATTGAAATTCCAACCAGCAATAAGGGCATTGGAAATGAATCTCAAGCACGCAGAAAGAGTAGGAGAGCACTTGGTTCAAAAGATTCTAAGCCAAGTAAATTGAAAAGATTGGATGGAATAGAAAATGGGACTAATGACGTTCCCCCGTCAGAAGATCAAGAAAGACCAAATGTGGATGAAAGTAAGGAAAATGATGATAATCCAAAAGGGGAAGAACAAGAAGACAACCCTACGGGGAATGAATAAGATGACAAAGACATCGATAACAATGAAATTTCAATGAATTATGTCTCTACCAAGACTCAGTGGAATAGGAAAGATATTATCGTGGATGAAATATTTGCAAATTCCATCGCAATTGACATTGTGTCTGATGAAAATGATGTTGAATCAAGAACAGTGGAAGAATGTTGACACAGGAGTGATTGGCCAAAGTGGAAGGAGGCAATGCTGACTGAGTTAAAGTCACTTGAAAAACGAGAAGTTTTCGGAAAAATAACTCTTACACCAGCAGGTGTAAAACCCGTTGGATACAAATGGGTATTTGTGAGAAAACGTAATGAGAAAAATGAGATAGGTAGATACAAGGCAAGACTTGTAGCCCAAGGATTTTCTCAAATTCCAAGGATTGATTATGAAGAAACATATTCTCCAGTAGTTGATGCAAAAGGACTGCAAATGCAATTAATGGATGTAGTGACTGCGTATTTGTATAGGTCACTCGATACAAACATTTACATGAAAGTCCCTGAAGGACTAAAACTACCAGAAAACCACAAGCATAGACAATTACTTTCCATAAAATTAAAAAGGTCACTTTATGGATTGAAACGATCTGGAAGGATGTGGTATAATTGTCTCAGTGAATACCTTATGAGAGAAGGGTTAAAAAACAATCAAACTAGTCCCTGTATTTTCATAAAGCGATCACAATCAGGATTCGTTATTATTGCAGTTTATGTTGATGATTTGAATATCATTGGAACCCCAAATGAACTTGAGAAAACTGCAAAATACTTGATAAAAGAATTTGAGATTAAAGATCTTGGAAAAACTAAATTTTGCCTTGGATTGCAAATTGAGCACTTGAGTCATGGTATTTTTGTCCATCAATCAAACTATACAGAAAGAGTTTTGAAAAGATTCTTCATGGACAAAGGAACTCCAATCAACTTCCCAATGGTTGTTTGTTATTTGAATATGAAAAACGATCCATTCAAATCACGAGAGGAAAATGAAGAAATTCTGGGTCCAGAAGTACCATACTTAAGTGCAATTGGAGCCTTAATGTACTTAGCTAACAACACTAGACCCGACATAGCTTTCTCTGTGAACTTGTTAGCCAGGCACAACAATGCACCGAAATAGGCATTGGAAGGGAGTCCGACACTTACTCCGATACCTACGAGGGACACAAGACCTTGGTTTATATTATCAATCGAAACCAGATGATGCTCTCATTGGGTATGTAGACGCTGGATACTTATCGAATCCTCAAAATGCCAAGTCACAAACTGGATATCTGTTCACTTATGGTGGCACTGCAATATCATGGAAATCAACAAAGCAGGCATTGACTACGACATCCTCAAATCATGAAGAATTGATAGCCCTTTATGAAGCAGGACGAGAATGTGTATAGCTGAGATCGATGATTAGTAATATCCAAGGAGAGTGTGGAATGAAAGAAATAACAGAAAATCCAACCATCATCTTTGAAAACAATACAACATGCATCTCTCAAGTAACTGAAGGATATATTAAGGGAGATAGATCAAAACATATATCCCCAAAATTATTCTTCACACATGATCTGCAAAAGGATGAGGAAATAGATATCCAGCAAATTCAGTCTTGTGACAACCTTGCCAACCGATTCACCAAATCACTTCCTTCTAAGAAATTTAAGCAATTAGTTCACAAAAATTGGAATGCGACATCTTCGTGAACTATGCTTAAATCAGGGGGAGTATTATATACACTGCACTCTTTTTCCCTTCGATTAGGTTTATATCCCACTGGATTTTTCCTGACAAGGTTTTTAACGAGGCAGTATACCAAAACATATAATACAATAATATCGTTGTACTCTTTTTCCCTAGCTATGGTTTTTATCCCATAGGGTTTTTACCTAGCAAGGTTTTTAATGAGGCAACTCACACCCCATTTCATGTGACCATTCAAGGGGGAGTGTTAAGAAAAATTACAAGTGAAGTTCACATGAACATGTAAACTAGTACAATAATTTGTAACAAGTACAATCATGCAAAATATTTTAATAAGAAAATTTGCCTATAAAAAGACAATTTCACTATTATGAACTATACAAGCAAAATATAACCGGAGAAATACTACTACACTACTTTTACTTCTTTACTTCGTTTACTCTCCAACATCTTTCTATTGGTAAAATATTTAACAAAATTTATATATTTGTCCAACTACACATGATCTTGATTATCCACAAATATTAACACACTTTTTTTTTTAATTTATGAAACATATGATTGGCGAGAATTATGTTGTTTCAAATCCCTCAATAGATGAGTATGCAACAGGTATGCTTATTCACGAATTTACCTAATTAGTACTCAACCCAATCTGTTTCCTTCTTACTGGCAGGATGTACTGTATTATTTTTGATAAATTGTTATTGTCTACGGAGTATAACATTATTCTGCATGTAATAAATGCATACGTAGTATGTTTTGTTAGGCCTAGAAGTAAGGTTAAGCAAAATTGTCGTTTAATTAAGCTATGTAATTGGTTCGTTTAGTTTCGTCTCTTTTTGGTGAAAACGTAGCTTTTATAAACCTACACCATCACCCTCACCGGACCGGAACTCTCCCAAGGGTGCCAGCTCGGGGGGAGGATCATACAGGGAGGATTCCCTTTCTCCCGTAATTCATAACTCTCATCATAGGCCGAGTCACTCTCGGTCTAGCAGGGGTCAGTCCGATCATAGGACACATTCAGTGCCCCAAAGCCAACCATCGACCGTCCGCTCTCATTCTCATACTCAGCCGAGGACCCCTTTGACGGGGCCCAGCTCGGAGGAGGTGGCAAGAGCGCTGGCAGTGCTCATGGAGGCAATGAGGGCACAAAATATGGCCACCTCGCGATCGAACTCCTCCGCCTACCCGGCATCAGCGGAGGAAGCTAGACCATGATGGTGGGAAACTTCCTTCCTTCCGGGAACTGGAAGAGTGGGAAGAGGATACCTGGAAAACTGAAAAAGAGAGGAAAAAGAACCCTCAATTCTTCAGAGGATCCTCGACCTCCCGACAGGAAACGCATAAGAGCAGCAGCTCAGCTTCTCGGCCAGAATCTGCTCGCCAAGAACAACCTGAGACTGTTCGCCGAAGTGTTCTCGACCGACTCGGCGGCAAGGAACCGAGCGTGCACAGTCGCCTCTCGTTCCCTGCAGCCGAGGCCCAGACTTCCTAGCCAGGGACGAAAACCACTCCTACCTCTCTAAGAGGGCGGAGCGCGGTCCCTTCGGCCAGGAACAAGGGCAAAGCCGTTATGCTACCCGCCAGTTCCCCATTCGAGCAATGGATACTGGAAGAGCACGTGCCCACGGTTAAAATACCGTCGCACATCACATATGATGGGACTTCGGATCCGAAGGACCACGTTGCCTCGTATGAGGCTCATATGCATCTTTGCCCCAGATCCGAAGCGACTTGGTGCAAATATTTCCAACCACTCTCAAGGGGGTCGCGCAAGCATGGATCTCCAAGGGAGTAAAGCAAGGCTCTATAACAGGGTGGGATGATCTGTCCTCCAAATTTAGGAGCAAGTTTTCCACGGCAAACCGCCGAGAGAAGACTACTGCAGAACTCATGGGTCTACAACAGGGGGAGACCGAAAGCCTCCGAGACTATCTGACCCGTTTCAGCAACGAGTCATCCAGCGTCTCTCAGCTGGACCAGAGGCTAGCCGTTTTTGCAATGCAGAATGGCCTTCAGCCCGGGAAGTTCCTAGACTTCATGGTCATGCATACCCCGCAGACCTTGGAGGAAGCTCTGAGCGCCTCGGATAAATTCATCCGAGCCGAAGAGTGGAACAAAGCAAAAACCCAACCTCAATCTGGGGGAGGGAAGCAAAAACAAACACCCTTGTCTGAAGGCCAAGGCCAGAGGACAAAGGGAAAGGCCAAGGCCTCGGAACAATCTTCGGCCAGCCACCCAAAGAAGGAAAAATCTGCCTCATACACAGGCAGATACGAGTCCTACACTCCGCTCTCTCTTCCACGCGCCAAAATTTACAGCGTGACGAAGGAGGAGCAGAGTTACCGAAAGCCGAGACCACTCCTAGAGTGGTATCAGCGAAAAAATAAAAATCAGTGGTGCGAGTTCCACGAATCTCCGGGACATAACACTGAGGAGTGTATCCAACTGAAGGACCAGATAGAGGACATGGTCCGGAAGGAATACTTGAAAAAATACATCGCGGATCACTGCGAGAAAAAGGAGTCCGAGAAGTCAGCAAAGGACCCTCGGCAAGACCTCGACTTCCCCCGGAAGAACAGTAAAAAAGCAGAGGGAAAATTCTCTCCGATCAATGTTATCTCGGGAGGAATATGCTCTCGGAGGGAACACAAGAGACACCTTAGGGCTCTGACCCACCAGGTGAACAACGCTGACATTCAGCCTCCCCAGTCGCCGGTGCCGAACATGACGTTCACAGCCGCCGACTGCCGGGGGGTAACGTTCCCCCACGAGGATCCGTTGGTGATCATCGCCACGGTGGCCAACCAGGACGTCAGTAAGGTCCTTGTTGTCGGTGGCAGCGGAGCAAACATTCTGTTCCGAAAGGCCTACAATCAAATCAAGTTGAAGCCCAAGCACTTTACGCCGGTACCCTACCCGGTATCCGGGTTCAACGGGGCTTCAACTTATCCAGATGGGAAGGTGACACTTCCTGTCACCATCGGCTGCGATGAGGCAGCCAGGAATGTCATGATTGAATTTTTGGTCATTGACGCTCCTTCAGTGTACAACGTGATTTTGGGGAGACCCATAATTCATGAGATCCAAGGGGTCGTCTCAACTTATCATCAGCTGATGATTTACGTCTCAGACGTTGGCTTCCCCGAAAGGATACAGGGCAACCAAAAGGACGCCCGAAGGTGCAACTACCTCAAGCCATCCAGTAGTCGCCCAGATGACGACAGGGATGAGAAGGAGAAAGAAAAAGAAAGAGAGCCAAGCACAAAAAAGCCGAAAGGCCTAAGTGCTTCGGCCCAAGGATCTGTGCCTAGAGAAAAAGGGCCCGAAAGGGAAAAGGCTAGCTCTTCAGCTGAACCGAAAGACTCAGAGAGCCAGCCGAAGAGCAAAAAGACTGGAACACCTGCTGACATAGGCAGCAGGCCAGATTCTGAAGAGTCTAGTCCATCAGCAATGGACATGGACCAACAGACTGAAACAGTTGAGTTGGCCGAAGGAGACGTTGAGAAATGTGTAACAATCGGGATGGACCTTGATCCGAACACCCGTTGTGAACTTATTCAGCTCCTTCGGGACAACAGAGATGTGTTTGCTTTCTCGGCAGCTGATATGCCCGGGATAAGTCCAGACCTCATCTCCCATAAGCTTAATGTTGACCCAACGTGTCGACCAATTAAGCAAAAGAAGCGGAATTACTCCGCTAATAAGAACCGAGACATCGCAGCCGAGGTCAAAAAGTTGCTGGAGGCAGGCTTCATCGAGCCTTGTCAGTATCCAGAATGGCTTGCAAATGTGGTGATGGTTCAGAAGGCCAATGGTACCTGGAGGATGTGCGTTGACTTCACGGACCTAAATAAGGCTTGTCCAAAGGATTTCTATCCCTTGCCGAGGATCGATCAGCTAGTTGATTCGACAAGTGGCCATGCCTTGCTTAGTTTCATGGACGCATTCTCGGGGTATCATCAGATGTTCTTGCACCCCGACGATCGAGCAAAGACGGCATTCGTCACGAACGCCGGGGTGTACAATTATAAAATGATGCCCTTCGGATTAAATAATGCGGGGGCAACCTATCAAAGGCTGGTGGATCAAGTTTTCGCCGATCAAAAGGGCCGAAACATGGAAGTCTACGTCGACGATTCGATCGTCAAAAGCAAAAAATCTGAGGACCATGTTAAAGACCTGGCTGAAACCTTCGCCACCTTAAGAAAGCATCAAATGAAGCTCAATCCGAAGAAGTGTGTCTTCGGCGTGAAGTCAGGGAAATTCCTTGGGTTCATAGTCAGCAAGAGGGGGATTGATGCCAATCCCTCCAAAGTCAAAGCAGCGCTCGACCTTCCTGAGCCGAAAACAAAGCGGGATGTTCAGCGGCTCACCGGAAGAACGGAAGCCCTCTCGAGGTTCATTTCCAGAGCTTCGGATAAGGGGTTACCTTTCTTCAAAGCCCTGAAACTCCCGAAAACAAAAGAGCTCGTTTGGGAGAGAGAGCAAAGGGAAGCCTTTAAGCAGCTTCGGGAGCATCTGGCTCAACTCCCAACGCTGGCTAGCCCAGCAGAAGGAGAAACTTTGTTTCTGTATGTGGCCGTTAGCCCAGCCACCATCAGTGCAGTACTGCTGAAGGAAGAAAGCAAAAGTCAGCGACCGATCTATTTCGTCAGTCATACTCTGACGGATGCCGAGACTCGCTACCCTCTACTCGAGAAAGTCGCTTTTGCGGTAGTGGTAGCTGCTCGGAAGCTGAGGCCCTATTTTGATTGCCATCCGATAGTGGTCTTAACTGATCAGCCGCTGGAAAAAGTTCTCGGCAAAGTTGAAAAATCTGGTAGGCTGGCCAAGTGGGCTTTTGAGCTCACCGAATTCAGCATCAGCTACCATCCGAGGGCTGCCATTAAGGCTCAAGCTCTAGCGGATTTCTTGGCCGAATGCTCATACCAGGAAGCGCTAGACAATGAAAAGAAAGTCTGGACCGTGTTTACGGATGGATCTTCCACCGAAAATGGTTCGGGGGCAGGAGTAGTGATAACCTCTCCCGAAGGGAAATCCTTCGAGTATGCACTAAAATTTTCTTTTAAGACCTCGAACAACGAAGCCGAATATGAGGCAGCAATCGCTGGCCTAGAATTGTGCATCTCCCTGGAAGCCGATCATGTCTGCCTGAAAACAGACTCTCAGCTAGTTGCATATCAGATCAGCGGCAGCTACGAGGCCAAAGAGCCCTCCATGATAGCCTATCTTGCCAAGATCAAATCAGTCATTGCAAAGCTGAAAACTTTTGAGGTTCAGCTGATCCCAAGGGGTTAGAATACTCAAGCCGATGCACTCTCCAAACTTGCCAGTTCAACTCTCACTAAGCTGAATAGATCTGTATATGTGGAAGTGCGTCGAGAAAGAAGTGTCGACGAAGCACCTGAAGTGTGCTGCGCTGACCCAGAGCCTAGCTGGATGGACCCCATCCTAGCTTTCAAACTTCGGGGAGAGACTCCCGAAGATAGAGCTTTGGCCTCCAAGATGAAGAGAACCAGCTCAAGGTTCATTTTCTTCAGGGGGGAGCTTCTGAAAAAGTCCTTCTCAGCCCCATTGCTGAAATGCGTGGGACCAACAGATGCAGATTATATCCTACGGGAGATTCACCTCGGCATCTGTGGGAACCACATCGGGGGAAGGACCTTAGCCCACAAGGCATTGAGGGCTGGATATTACTGGCCCACCATGATCGCAGATGCTAAGGAGCTGGTCCGGAAATGCGAAAAATGTCAAAAATACGCACCAGTTATCCACCAGCCAGCAAGGGATCTTCAGCCAATCCTTAATCCACTCCCGTTTGCCCAATGGGGACTGGATATACTAGGACCATTTCCAGAGGCTGTGTACCAAAAAAAATGGCTGATAGTTGGTGTTGACTACTTCAGTAAGTGGATCGAGGCCGAAGCAGCCTCGAACATTACAGAGCAAACTGTCAGAAAATTTATCTGGCAAAATATCATCACTCGTTTCGGCATCCCGAGAGTATTTGTCTTCGATCATGGGAGGCAATTTGATAACTTACCACTGAAGCGGTATACAGACCAGTTCGGTATCAAACTGGCATATTCAGCGGTATGCCACCCGCAAAGTAACGGACAAGCTGAAGCTGCAAATAAACAGATCCTAAATGCCCTCAAAAAGAGGGTGGAAGATCAAAAGTCCAAGTGGCTGGAGGAGCTCCCTGGAACCCTTTGGTCCCTTCGGACAACTGAAAAAGAGGCAACGGGCTATTCACCTTTTGAACTGGTGTATGGTGCCGAAGCCGTTCTTCCAGTGGAAATTGGCTCTAAGAGCTTACGAGTGCACCACTTCTCGGCTGAGAATGAGCGACTGATGAAGGAATCTCTCGATTTCCTCGACGAAGTAAGAGACTCTGCCCGAGACAGAATGGCTGCTTATAAGCAGAGAATCAACAAACTTTACAACCGAAGGGTCCATGCAAGGCCTCTCAAAATTGGAGACCTTGTCCTTCGAAATGCTGCTGCAGTTCAGAAAAGTCGAATTCATGGAAAACTCTCAGCTGCATGGGAAGGGCCCTACAAAATCTGTAATGAGCTTCAGCCAGGGACATACCGACTTCGGCAGTTGGAGGGAACTGAGTTGAAAAATCACTGGAACGCTGATGTACTGAAAAAATATCATGTGTAAACCCTTCGGGGCAGAACAATCTTTGTAAGTACATTTTGAATTAATGAAAGGCCTTGGAGCCACCATTTATATAAATATTTGCATATTTTTATTCTTTCAAAGTTTTCTTGGTTCTATCTACTCTTTAAGGGTTTTTATTCAGCCTCGTCTGAAACCTTCGCCTTCGGGTAACTGGGTTTCAGATTGCTGACAAAACTCGTCTTTTTAAAGAACACTGGTCTTTCAGCTGAAGTCAAACTTTAGTAAGACTTGTTCTCCAAAGGCATGAGTCCATGGACAATTCTGGAATATTGCCTTAACTGAGCCTTGTATTCCAGAAAGCCATTATCCGAAACATTGCCTTCAGCTGGCCCTGTGTTTCGGATATCCATTTTTTTAAAGATAGCCAGAAAATTAAGGATAACAGCAACTGTTGGAAATTGTTTATTCAGCCTCGTCTGCAACCTTCCCCTTCGGGTAACTGGGTTTCAGATTGCTGACAGACTCGTCTTTTTAAAGAACTCTGTTCTTTTAGCTGAAGTCAAACTTCAGTAAGATTTGTTCTCCAAAGGCATGAGTCCATGGACAAGTCTGGGATATTGCCTTAACTGAGCCTTGTATCCCAGAAAGCCATTATCCGAAGCATTGCCTTCAGTTGGCCCCGTGTTTCGGATACCCATTTTTAAGAAATAGAGAAATTGTTTATTCAGCTGAAGTCATACTTCAATTTCTGGGGGGGCATGAGGCACTACCAGTGAAAGTTTATGTTCAGCAGAATTGAAGAAACAGTAAAGCATTCAAAGTAAGACAAAGCAGTTGAAGAAAGGAACGTCAGATTAATAATTCATGCTCAGAAATTGAGCTACAAGTTCAAATAAATTAAAAACTATATCGGCAGCCGCCCACAAGCGGAAAATAACAGCTGCCGAAATACGTACAGAAGCAAAAAATAAACTGCTTGTACGACAAGGCAAGCTGAAGCAAAAAAACAAGGCAAAAATTCAGAAAGCGGCAAGTCTAAAGTTGAGCGCATGATGAACCGCAAGATTCTGAAGACGACTGCCCGAGTTCCTATGCTTCAGCCCGAGGATCAGACTGATTAGCATTGTGGGGCCCCATGGTGGCCTCAGCCCCAGCAGCAGAAGAAGCAGGCTTTGCACTCTGCCGAGCCTCCCTTTCCCTCTGTTTAGCCTCAAACTCCTTTCTCTCAGCTTCTTCTTCGGCTTCCTCAGCCTGAAGGATTTCAGCTTCGATTGGAGTTGCATATTTCATATGAGGGTCTTTGGGATCCTGGACCCATTCAGCACATTTGGACCAGTCCAACTTCGGCTCAGCATGTAGGCAGACTCTTCGGCACACTCTGAACCCGTTTCTGAAACCCATTTCATACTCTTCTTGGGTATAGATACGGACTTTGAGTAGAGCCTCAGCATCAGCCAACTTCTTCTTTGTCTCCTCCAAGTCTTCCTTGGATTTCTTCAGCTCTTTGGCGAGCTTGGAGGAGGAACCTTTCAGCTCATTCAGCTCCTGCTGAACTTAAGAAGCCTCTGTCTGAGCCTGGGTCAGTTCTTCTTTTTTGGCCATCAGCTGATCCTCAACTTCTTGGAGCTTAGCTCTCTGAGCTTCAGCAGCATTAGCAGCCTCTGAGAGTTGGACATTCCGGGCTTGGAGCATCTCTTCAGCGGCCATTCTACTGGCTTCAAGAGCTTCCAGCTTTTGCTGCACTTCAGCTTGTGCAGCAGCTCCTTCCTGGATTCGGCTCCCAATGGTAGCCTTGAACTTGGAGATGTCCACTCCCATGTGCTCTTGAAGGAATTTTTCCCCTTCCATCAGTGGGGGAAAAACTTCCTTCTCCATAGCATCGCAGAAGGTTTTAAGGGCTTCAGCAGCTCTCTTTTCATATTCTTCACCCTTCAGCTGCTTCTCTTCAGCTGCTGCTTGCTTCAGCTTAGCAAGCTTTAGCTCCTCCTCAGCTACCTTCTTGTCATACTCGGCAGCATCTACCCTATCTTGTAGGGTATCTATCAGCTCTACAGTGAGAGTCTGATTGTGCACAAACTGGAAACAGGAGCACAAGTCAACCAAAAAAAATAATAATATATATAATAACTGAACCTGAATTGAAGAGCTGAATTGAAAAGGAGATAAAGGCAAGGAGAATCACCTGCATCATCAGCAGTTGGTTAGACCTGGCTGGGTCTGGAACTGATCTGCTGGATTCGCCCATCCCAGCAGTGGACTTTAGCGACCAGATTCTTGCCCTATCTACTTCGGACATGCCAGCAAAATCGTCGAAGTAGGCTGCAACACCTTCTCGGTTCTGACCCCATATGAGGTCCCAGATGTGATCTGGGATTGGAGTTCGGGGGGCCGAGAAACCCATTTCCCCAGACTGCAGCGTCTGGAAGGAAGGGAAGGATGACGATGGAGCTTCTTGAATCTTGGATGGCTCGGCATCCCCCTTCTTCTCAGAAGAGTCAATTATTATGACTTCTTCTTTTTCAAGTGTGAGGACGAAGGCCTCAACCTCTCTTGCAATGTCTGCCGTGAAACCCTCAGCACTGGGCATCACAGCATCCTCATCTCTGTGCTCAGCAGCACTCTCTTGAACTTCCTTTTGGACCCCTCCCTTAAGTTCGGGAGTTTTCTGATCCACCTCCATCTCGGGAGGTGGCGGAGGGGTCTTTGGAGGTGATTGAGGTGGCGGCCGGGGAACCCTCGGCGATCCATTGCCTTCCTCAGGTTCCCTTATCTCGACGCCGATGGTCATCGGCCTCCGCTGAAAGTCATGCGGGCCGATGATGGCCATTCTTCGTCGCCTTTTCTGAAGCGGCTGCTCATCCATGTCTGAGTCTGAAGACTCTTCTTGTGCCTGGTCTTCGGGACGAACAGGGGCTTTCCCTTCTCTATGTCTATTACTCTCTTCGGACTGTAAAAGACAGGGGGGAGGAAGAATGTGAGTAAAAAAAAACACAGACAAAACTAAGTCTAAAAGCTCACCGAGGTCTTCAGAAAAGCCTCGTCTTCTTCAGCTGCCCTAGCTGCAGCTTCTTCTTCAGCAGCCCTGGAGGACCCTTCTCCTCCTTCACAAGCTTCAATAACCCGTGCAACCTCTTCGGCCGTACGGGCAGCTTCAGCTTCTTCGTCTAACAGCTGAAACCAGGGATCTCTCTTCTTCCACCAAGGCTTCTGCCTCTGATACAGAGCAACAACCTCAATTTGGAAATGGGAAGAGTCTAGATGAACTTCCCTATGCCTCGGTTCAGTGATAGAGGGGGCCCGATCAGTTACAACTCGTTCTCGGTTGACGCCAAGACGAGTGAGTTAATGCCGACGTTTGTCTCGTCCCGCTCTGAAAAAGAAGAGGGAAAAGGTCAGTTCAGTTAGGTTGGCACAGCATAAAAGAGCGAAGTGAAAACGGAGGAAAAGAGATAATTAAAAGGCCTCGGCCCCAGCCGAAGAAGCTTACCATCCCTAAACTTTCGGCTGAGGCCGACAGCTGCTAACATGTTCTCTTGGAAGACATAATGCGTATCGGGGAGCCAAGTCTCCGGGATATGCTGCGTTCGACCGCTGCCCCCCCCCCCCCCGGTTCGGCAGCTTGCCGAAGATGTTCTGTTGATTAAGGTTCGGATCTGGGCCGTTATCTTCGGGGGGACCTAAACTTCCCATGTCGGGATCAGGCTCAGCAAGATACCTGGGAGCGCTGAAGACGAAAGGGTGGCCCGGGTCTGTGGGCGCCCTAACCCAAATCCATTGACCCCTCCAGTCCTTGTCTGAAGAGTCGTTCGGCCACATGGTTAGGTACTGGGGCCGAGACTCAATCCGGTACCACCCAGAACCGTGACTTCCGTGCCCACTTTGAATATTTGGCACTAGACGATGGAGCTTTTTGAAGCAGTGCAGGTTCGGCACATACCTGAAGAACTTGCAGACCCATAAGTATGTAATCACCCTTCGGATGCGAACGGGAGTTAGCTGACATAGGGAAATATTATAATGGATTAGCAAGTCTCGGACGAATACGTCCAAAGGGAACCTCAGCCCATACTGAAGTTGTCTTGTGTACACCCCCACATACCCCGGGGGTGGACGATGGATTCTATCGGATGCCACGGGCATTCGGCACCAATACCCATCAGCTTCAAGGATGCCGTAATGCAACTCAATCTGTTCGGCAAACTGATACTGTTCAGCATTCTCTACCCACCATGAGTAGGGGCGGTTCTTTATCATGGCCGAAGCTACTTCAGCATCCTCCCACTCCGAAAACCCAGGAAGGATGTCCCAAAGGATAGCGGGAACTTCATCGTCCCGCCCAGAAGCGCTCGGCCCCTCCGTTCTCTGAGGAGGAGCCGAAGAAATGGGAGTCGCCCTAATCCCTTCAGCAGGGTCAGGCTCTGCTCTCTGTCCATTCCAGGTCCCAATCCTGTTCTTGGGATCGGGAATTGGCCTTGCTCTTCTTGGAGCACGGGTTCTACCTCTAACTCCTCTCACCATGGATAAGTTTCGAAGAAAAAAGAAAGTCGAAAAAAAAGGGGAAGGAGTTCAAATTCGAAGAAAAATAAACTAAAATCAAAGGAATTTACCTTAATCTGAAGCGAAAGTTGCCGATTTACGAATTGGTAGTGACGAGTCTCAGTTTCTAAGCTTAATGCTCGGGGAATTTGCGAAGTTTTGACGCGGGTTCTTGGGACTTTCTTAAGAATTTTGGGTTTGTGTTGGTGAATAAGTGAGGAGAGATGACGCGCCTCTAATTATATCTCCAGAAATGGGAATTCTGGGAGTCCGCGTTTCAATTTCTCTTAAACATCCCACTAAGTAACCGTTAAACACACGACCTTGCGATTAAACCGCCCATTATCCGTCCAACTTCCACAATTATTCGCCTTAACTGTTGTTATCTCATTAATTACGGTTTAAATTCAAATTTCTTGGATTAATTAAATCATTCACTTACCTCCTTTTCTGATTAATCAAACCCGACCCGTCATCTTGCCAAATCGGGTCTGGGGGGCAAGTTGTTTGGGTCCAATTTAGTCCAATTGGGCCTAGTCATTAAATGATCCAATTTAAAGCCCAAGGTCAAGGTTCAACTCTCCAATTGTGCTAAAGTCAAAGATCAGTCCTCAAGGCAAGTCAATTGGGCTAAGGCCCAACTTCTCCATATATGCAAAGGTATAAAAGCTATCAATATTACATTTGTACATTCATTCAAACAAAGCCTCAAGCAACTAATTCTCTTGCATAGCATTCTCTTTCTACACACTGTACTGACTTTAGCATCGGAGGGGCCTTCCTCGGCAACACCCCCGAGGCTAGTTTACGTGTGTTTACTGTGCAGGAAACCTTCGGCCCAACATCACTTGGACCGAATCCAGTCTTCTCCACTTCATCGGACCTTCGACAAGGTCCCATTGTTTTCACCCGAAACAATATCCTTAACTTCGATTATACCCTTTTGAAATTGATTTTGTATCTTAATCATTTGGCTAATCATTATTGTTATTATATTTATTTATGCTTCTATAATTTTGGAGGTTGAAGGTTTTGTTCCATAAAACTAACAGTACTAGTAATTGTTATATGTTATAGTCGTACTCGTAGCTGTAAGCAATTGTGGTACTTCCTAGGTTATATGTTACTTGTTACTTCGTATAAGTTAGAGGTTAATCGTCAAAATAGTTATCTAAACAATTACTGTTCGGTAAAATCAGAAGTTAGATTAGTAAAACATTAAACAGTAATTGATCTAATCCATATTTTCTTGCCTCCAAAATTGTTCTTTCTGCAGTTGAAAGTTCAAACAGAAAGACACGTCACTTAAAGATTTTCATAAATATACAAATAACAAGCTTTTAAGCTGTATAATGTTCTTACTGTCCAGAAAACAAAAGCAGCTTGATGTTACTACTACTAGTCTACAACACCATTTATAGGGCCATTGCACTAAAATTCCAGTAAAAAAAATTTCCTGCCTGTTAACTAAAGTGCAAGAAAACCCATCTTTTTGTTTACTTAAAGCACCCATTTTGCATGTGAGATGCTGAATTAGTACACTAAATTTAGCTAAGACAGCTTCAGATCACACCTCTTTTGACTCTTATGCATATATTAACCCAATTCTAGTAACTTAAATTAGCAGGTTACATCATTATTTCTGGTACTAAACTTATTTTTGATTGCTCGCGTAATTTTGCTGTTGTTAAGGAGGATGTTTTGGCTCATTTTTTGGTTTTAGCAAAGATGAGAACACTGCACATCTCTCAAACAATGCAACTTGTTGAACGATTTACTGAGAGGGTCAATGAAGGAGGGAAATATACTAGAGTCACATTGATCTTGGTTGTTTGTTTCATAAGTCTGCCTGTTTTTCTGATCTTGTTTAAAGACTCGAAACTTCCACTTTCTGAGCCATTTGATGCAACTGAAAAACCTTTGAAGGAGAGTTCAGCAACGCTTTTGAGAGGAATTTCACTGGATGTTACACCATTGGCTGCAGGTAATGGTCCTATAACAGCACATTATGTACAAAGCTGGTCTTTTCGGTCCGGCCATATGCATTGTGCCAGGCCGATTAAAGGCTAACTAACTGAAGATTAGGCCGCAAAACGGGCCAGAATATAGCACCCGAAACCAGCCTGAATGTCAGATTTGATTTTTTCTACACTAATATATTCATAGTTCCTTCTAGTTGTGTGCTTGATTTCAATTTTGTTATGAAATACAAAGTATGGTTATTAGTTTATTACAAATTTTTGGTTTCATGTGTGATTACATGAATTGCTCACAGTTTGTCATTGATTTATTCACAGATGGACATAACAGTTCGTCAAATACTTCTATTTCTAGCAGC
The DNA here is from genome assembly GCF_001683475.1 of Chenopodium quinoa. NCBI lineage: Eukaryota > Viridiplantae > Streptophyta > Magnoliopsida > Caryophyllales > Amaranthaceae > Chenopodium > Chenopodium quinoa. Next base: position 4,528,011 of record NW_018742484.1, read on the forward strand.
AAGCCTATTAGTGAGCAGCACAAACAGGTTGATGAGCTTTTAGCTTCAGGATTTGCTAAAGAATCATGCATAAGCAGGTACCAATACTCTTCATACCATAAAAACAAGCCTTATAAACCATCTTCTTATTTGATATCCAAATTACGAAGCTATGAAGAACTCCATACACGGTGTGGGCCGCAATCATTGTCCTACAGAAAAATTATAAGAAAACTATCAAGTACACAGCACATACATGATAGTGAGACCACACCATGCAAGTACTTAGTCTGGACACCTGCAAATGGATTAGGAAATAGAATGGTTAGCATGGCTTCGGCTTTCCTATATTTCCTTCTTGAAAATCGAGTTTTCCTTGTTGAGTTTGAGGCCGATATGGATGGCCTCTTTTGTGAACCATTTCCTAATTCAACATGGCTTCTACCCAAAGATTTCCCTCATAAAAACCGTTGGAGTCGACTACCAACGTTTAAAAACAGGGCAAATTCAGGGGAAAGTGGGCTTTCGCCGTCTTTTGTACACCTTGACATACAAAATGGGCACGGTGATCATAATATCCGGCATTTTCATTGCAATGAAACTCTTGTCTCCCTACAGAAAATCCCTGTTTTGATCATAATATCAGACCAATATTTCGCTCCTTCGTTATTCATGAGTTCATCCTATAAGGAAGAGCTGAATAAAATGTTCCTAGAGAAGGATGCAGTTTTTCACCAATTAGGACACTACCTTTTTAGCCCTTCCAATGAGGCTTGGGGACTAATCACAAGATTTTATGAAGCTTACTTAGCTAAAGCAGATGAGAAAATCGGCCTCCAAATCAGGGTCTTTGATCATCAACACATTCCATCCCGGAATATAATGTCACAAATTTTATCATGCACCCAATCCCATAATATACTACCCTCATTGGATAACACAAAAAAATCTCTAGAATTTCCATGGCAAAACACAGCCTCGAAATCAAAAGTTGTACTGGTAGCATCATTATATCCCGAGTATGCTGAGAGGTTGAAGAGTATGTATTGGACAAGGCCAACAACGAATGAAGATGTGATAGGAGTTTATCAACCAAGCCATGAAGAATACCAAAAATTTGGTGACAACATGCATAACATGAAAGCATTGGCTGAAATATATCTGCTTAGTTTGTGTGATGTGTTAGTGACTAGCCCTCAATCTACTTTTGGGTATGTTGCCCATAGTTTAGGGGGGTTAAAACCATGGATCATGGTAAGTTTAGGGAAGAACAAGCACTCGGATCCGCCTTGTAAACGAGGCATTTCTATGGAGCCTTGTTTTCATACTCCTCCACAATAGGATTGCAAGGACAAGACTAGGATTACTAACTTTACCAATCTTTATCCTCATATAAATGCTTGTGATGATTTGTGGTGGGGAATTAAGTTAGTTGATTTATGATCTTTTGAGCTTCAATAATGTATTTGTAATTATTTCATTATGAATCCTATTACTATTGTATTTTTTTTGAATTGTACAATTGATCAATATATACAAAGTTACAAAAATGACTTTCTTAATTAAAATACAAAGTAATATTAGTGTGTATTCTCTATCAATATGTGGTATCTGGCTTCAAAATATTAAGATGAACTAGATAGAAGAAGACATGCATTACTTTGGGCCCTAAGGAGTTCATTGTTCAGCCAATCCAAAATCTATATTGGGGGAAAAAAAAAGTTGTTTGATCCATCTTTACAATAATGCACAAAATGCATGTAAACAAAGAGTGGGAAAATTAGGTCCCAAAGTAAACAATATGACAATATGTAAATGCAGTCTAATATGCCTCTAGTTGCGTGAAAAGTTTACCATTTTCTATTATTGTGTCAAGGTACGGGTGTTCAAAAAGCCAAATGGGGTTATATACAACTAATCCGGTTTTAAGGTTAAAAAATTATTGAAAAAGACAAAAAATATACATGAAAAAAAACTTCTAATATTGGTTAGGTCTATTTGTTGATCTCCAAGTCTTGAATTATCAAAAAAAAATTCTTTGATTCGATTTGATCTAGTTTGGATATGAGAAGACCTGGCCTCAAGGTTTAATTTGAATGAATAAGCATACGTGTTGCAAGTACAAACAAATTGGGTTGAGTACTAATTAGGTAAATTCAAATTTGAGCTTGAACCAAGCTAAAATAATTTGTTTAAGCTCAGTTCGTTTAAGGCTATTGTATTTGTGACAGGCTTAAGGGGTCGTTTGGTTCGCACGGGGTAAACGTAATGGAATGAGCAAAGGGAATGGAAAAGAATGGAATGAAAATACCTTTATATTCTTTATGTTGTTTGTTTTAAAAACAAAGGGTAACAGTCCCACCACCACACCACCACCACACAACCACCTAATTAATTCACTTTCCACCTTTTCCAGCCACCATCCAACCACTATCCATCCACCAAACCACTCGCCACACCTCCCTAACCATTCGCCGCCCTTCGTCGGCCCTTCCCTTCCCCTTGCCGGCCCCCGCGCAGCTCTCCCCTCCCCCGAAAAACATCCCTCAGCCCCGAAAAACCCTAGAAACATCCCTCCCCCGAAAAACAACCCTCACTCCCCGTAAAACCCGTCGTCCAGCCCTTCCCCACCCTCGAAACCCTAGCGCCTAGGGTTTCGAGGGTGGAGGAGGGCCGGTCGGCCGTTTTACAGTGAGGGGGAAGGTTTTTTTAGGTTTTTATGGGATGGGGATAGGGTTTCCAGAGTGCGGACAGCCGGCGAGGGGAAGGGAGGTGCGGCGAGGGGTGGGGAAGAGGCGGCGAGTGGTGACATGGCTGGCCGTGGTGCGGGTTTCCGATGATTTGGGTAGGTAGGAGGGTGGTAGTATGGTAGTGTAGTGGTGGCCAGGGAATGGGAATGGAAATACCTAGGGGTTGGGGAATCAACTTAGAAGGATTTGGGGGAATGAAGAGAGTAAAGGGAATGGGAAAAAAGGCCTAACAAACAACAATAAAGGGAATCAAGGCAGTTGATTCCTATTCCCTTTGATGAATACCCCCAACCAAACGACCCCTAAATAAGTTGATTTCATTGATAAGCTTTTTCATAATTAAATAGAGTTTTTTTTAACAGATGAACATTACATTTTTGGCATTAGAAAATCTCACAAGTAACTAAGTAAGTATTATAATAATCAAATCCAAACTGTAAAGCCTAGCATTTTATATATTAAATGAACAAAATGATTTAAATTCACAATTGTGAATAAGTTATAGTGTTTGTCAAACAAGGGTTTAAATTTTCTTATCAATGAGTTTGTTCATGATTTTATAAGAACAAATATATCTATATTCATGTTCAACTTCATTAATTAAACGTAAGGAATTATAACTTATTTAAGCTAGACTTATTGATCAAAAATATTAAACAAACATAATATATATATTTATTAGTTGAGATCGAATCCAAGTTGTTTCATTAAAATTTTTGGCTTGTTTACGCCCCTATATTTTGGTGAAATCAAATTCAAAGTATTAATTTTTTTTTTTTTTTTTTTGACACTGAATTCAAATTATTACTGAAAGTAACTTAAACTCAAACAACTAAGAGAAAATAAATAAATAAAATGTAGTACGCATGCATGTCAAAACTCTCAAATTAAACTATCATGAATTCGCACTAGCTAGTTAGGTATGATGCAATCAAACATGTATCATGGACTATCATCTCCAAGGTTAACACAACACTTATAAAATTATAATATAAATGCAATCAAAGCATGCTGAGATATAAGAAATAATCCAATAACAATGAAACTATATCTTCATATCTTATCATACCTTATAAACAAGATGTTGTCGATTAGACTTTGATAATAATGGATTCTTATATAAACACCACACCTCACTCATCACAACCACCATGTGCACTAGTCGTGCAAAAGCATGAGAGATGAGTTTACCAACTATATATAATTCAAGTCTTAGATGGGAACACTTCAACAAACTATTGATCTGAAAGACCAATATATAAAATAAAATAATTAAACTAGTCAATGTAAATATAATAAATATTCATCTTTGCTTACAAAAATAAGTGCAAAAAGAAACTCGTATTGAAGTATATATATGTTTAACATTTCCGGCCATCAACAAACTTACCTTCACCTTAAGTTCTCTCAAGCATATATATGCATGCTTAACAAAACAGAGTAAGAGAGTAAATAAACTATACATAATGACATTTCTTAAGTTCTCACAGAGTCACAGGCATGCATGCTCAACAAAAAGTAAAGAACTATATAATTTGACATTTTTCTAGTGTTCTTTTTAGAAAGGTAATGTTGGGCCCATATTTCTAATAGGCCCGTAAGATATAGGGCCGCCACTAAGAAGACCTAAGCATCAAGCCAAGAGGAAGAAGAATCAGGCCACGACTTGATTGATACAAATAAGGTAATGAAATCAATCAGCAAATTAATAAGGCAATCATACCAAAAATACAAGAAAGCAAGAAGGAAAGAGGAATAAATCATGAAGATCTTCCCCTTTTGAATATATTCTGTAAATCTATGTAAACCCTAATAATCCCTAGGTATAAATAGCTAGAAACATGTGTATAGCCTCATTCATACATACAAACTCGAAACTATATGCAAATTACTTAATAATATTTACGTCTATTTTGATCAAGGAAGCTGTCCTTACTCACTATTGTCATCTTTACACTTATTTCTTTATTAAATCTTAAGTTCTTTATAGTTCTATTGTTCTTTGTTATTTTGATTGTTCTTGCAAGATTGATTATTAATACCCCTAAAACATTAAGCAAATTCCTAGAAACCATCTCTTTAAGATTTATCCTAAACAATTTGGCGCCCTTCGTGGGGCTGATAACCAATTGACCTGCCAAAAACTCTCCAAAAAACCACAAAGAGCATCTCACAATCATGAATGGACATCTAGTACCATTCACCATAGCTAAGATCAATGAAGGAATGAACGCATTCTGCCAAACCTTAGACCAACTAAAAAGCCAGATTGAAACCTTGTTAGCCCGAAAAGTCCAAACTGAGGCCAAACTCCCCAGTTTAACCAAACAGAATGAAGCCCTTTGTAGCCAAATACATTCGGTTGCATCCAAAACAGCCAATACCTGAAAGAATACTGATGGCATAGCCACACAACTTGACCTATCAAGAGCTTTCCATACCCCAGGCAACGGGGAAAAAGGTTATAACAATAGGGAGATGTCCCTGGATGAAGGTTTTATTGATGCAGGTACCTTTCAGAAAAGCAAGTAAGCAGGAACTGAGGAGGGAAAGGTAGAAAAGGTAGTCAAGGAGTACCTTAAAGCTTTCGAGGCCAAGATCGCAAAGATTCCTGGAGTGCCAAAGCCAATGGAGGAAGAAGCTATTGATGGCTACATAGAGTCACTCTTCTCAGAAGAAATTGCCATGGTAGAAGTGCCAAAGAGGTTCACTATACCCACCATGGCCATGTACGACGGCACAGCAGACCCTGATGAGCACGTGTCCTACAAACAGAAAATGATGACCAGTTCTATCCCCAGAGACATCAGAGAAGCAATTATGTGCAAAAGCTTTGGAACCACACTGTCAGGTCCATCCCTAACTTGGTTTATTAATTTGGATAATAGGACTATTCGATCTTTTGCAGGAATGGTCAACCTATTCAAGATCCAGTTCGCTAGAAGCAAAAAGATCGAGAAGCAATCCTCAGATCTGTACAGAGTAGTGCAAAGGCATGGCGAATCCTTGAGAGACTACCTAGAAACCACCCCTCTAAGATTTGTCCTAAACAGGTTAAATGAATATATCTTGTTATGATTTTATGAAGTTAAGGTGGGCGTGTTAAAATTGAAGTATCTACCTATCTTTTATGAAAATCAAATTCTGAATCTCATAAATGCAAAGTCGAAATAAATCATGTAATATTTTAAGATACTAGTATATAGAAGTCAATTCAGATAATAAAGTCCATATCAAGACATCTACAATCTAATTTAACTTTTACATTTAAGTTGTATAATTTTCAAGTAACTATGTCTCGTACACTCTATTATCATGATCTTTAATTTGTTACAGTTATTCACCTATTATAAGCATAAGCATATCCTATACCATTACCAAATATTTAAAAAATTATCTTTTAAAAAGGATAAACCTTACATGAGGTATTATTCAAGACAAGCGTTTCTTATGCCAAATGGTAAAGTCGTCACCATATAAAAGAGTGTCTACCTACCAAAGTGCTCGAGGTGCGGGGGGGACTTAAAGAAAAACGAAGAACTCATACAATTATATACAAATATAAATTTTGCAACTTGCACTTAGCTTAAGCAAGTGAGGAACAATTAGAAAAATGTGGGGTATAATCTAAATTGTACATATTCCCACTTAACAGAAAAACAGAAAATCCCGCCAACTTGTTGTTGCTCTTTTAAATAATCCGGAAAAACTAATGTGATTGTATATTATTTATAGCATGTGGCTTTAACGAAAGAAAATAACAAAATCAACTTTGAATTGAAAGGTAAAAAGTACCTTTTACGTAACAACCATCTTTTCTTTCTCCAACTTCGTTGTCTCTTTGTACATTTTCATCATGGTTTATTGATTCCCAAGCAAAAGCATATGATTTCTCAATTCAATATCATAACCAAATTCTAAACCAATAAAATTACGATATCCCATCCAACAATGATCCCACTAAAAATGGTGATAGAACTACGAATTTGATTTGTTGGTTTTTTAGTTTACACAAATTCTTAGTTGTTCCTGGATACACTTAGAGTTAGGTAGGTGTATCACGCATATATATTTTTTTTTAATTAATTTTGTCTATCTAATCTTTTCCGATCCAAATGAGTAAAACAGATAAAATGAGAAGAAAAAAAAATCTCGTTATATACACCACTCGGGAATAAGATAAAGGTGTGTAGTTAGCTTAGCTTATTGTAAGAAAAAAAAAATAATGGATCACTTTCATTATCAAATGGATAGGAATTTTGAACTTATACAAAATATTACACGAAGTACATGATATGCATCAATATATGTCTATTCTTTAATGATACCTCAAAAATAAGGCCCGTTTGGTATGGTGTAAAATGTTTTAGTGATAGATGAATTTTCCATTTTTCTTTGTTTGGTTTGTAAAAGAGTAGAAAACAATTTTCCCAAGGGTGGAAAATTGCATCTAGAATGATGGAAAACATTTTCCTTTACAAATTAAGGGAAGCCACACTTTCCTGAGGTCCCTCCTCCTTACCTCCTTTTTAACTTCCCTCTCATCCATCCTTACATTCCGGATACTATTTTTTTATTTTTCTTGTATGCAACCAAACAAAGGAAAACTAATTTGCAACTATACGTGCTTTTCCTTGAAAATATTTTTTTTTATTGAAAGGTTGCTTTTCCTTGAAAATATGTTTTGCATGAAAACTAATTTTTCATTGAAAATATTTTACATCAAACCAAACGGGGCCTAAAAGTATATTCTTTAGGAAATTGAAAAAGTTCAAACTAAGTTCTGTTTACCTTATTTTCACTTATTTCAAATCTAATAAATTCAGATAAGTTTAGGAAAAATAAATTCTGATAAGGGTTGCCCAAATTCAAATTACAACTAAAATAAGTTTTAATATGGTCTAATAAGTTCAGATAAGTTCACATAAGTAAAAATTAGGTGAATAAAACACTTTCTAATTGGACTTGCATTTTGAAGTCAAAGAAGAAATTAAAAAAAACAGACTATTTAGTTTCAAAATAGTATTATATATTTACAATGCATGAACACATTGCCAAATTCATGGTACAACTGTAGCAATATAAAAGTAATAAATTATTATTATGATAAAAGAAAACTAAATTCATCTCGACATAGTTACTCTTTAATTTAAAATTTGAACAGATTTTAATTGATTCAAACTTTAGATTATACTCTGTAATTGACATTATTATTATTATTATTATTATTATTATTATTATTATTATTATTATTATTATTATTATTATTATTATTATTATTTTATTTATTTATTTATTTTTTTTTTTTTTTTTATGGCCGACGTGCTTCAATCTTAGGTTGCCTCTAATATCCACATCACGTCATCACTATAATCCTAATGTGTTTTTAGCGACTTCCATATTAAGCAAGGTCGAATGGGTCGATGAAAACAATTATACAACGTTGTTATTCCATATACAATAGAGATGCTTATCTTTGTTAAAATAAAAGAGATACTTGTATTTATCAACTCCAAATGCGACAGTTACGGATCATTTGCTTCTTAATAATTTTTTTAAAATAATTAAATTTTATATTCCTTTAATTAGATTAGACATTGGAATTAATAAAAACAAGTCATTTTACACCACCTTCCCATTAATATTTGTCATCTGAGCTTTATTTAATTTTTTTTTTGGTTGTGTATGTGCACGAAGTATCATAGAAGGCAATTATATAGACAATTAGAAAGTACTCCATATTTAATCACATGGATATAATGGAATTTTCGCTTGCTAAGCTTTATATTGCACACAAAGAATATATTCATTTTTGTAAAAGTATAAGTTCATGTTTGGCCATATATAAATACATAAAGCGTCATTAAAGACAATTATATTAACGAATAAACGATATTCGATCTCATGTTTAAAACGACATCCCCTAGCTAAACTTTAATTTATGACAACAAACTCTACAACTAATATTATCATTGGTGCCATTATCCACCTTCTTGTTCTTATCTAGTCTTACATTACGCATACATTTTAAAAGCGTCAGCATCCTTGAATTTCTCACATTCTCTTCCTTCTTTTTCTTCCTCAACAACTGTATCTCTCTCCTCTTTTCTCTCTGTTTTTCCTCTGTTTTTCTTACTCTGCTTTCACATTTCCCCTCAGAAAAAAAAAATGGGTTCTGAAGGAAGAAACATTCTAGTTACAGGAGGAGCAGGTTTCATTGGTACACACTGTGTTCTTGTACTACTTAAACAAGGATTTCGGGTTGTTATTATTGATAATCTCGATAATTCTGTTGAAGAAGCTGTTAATCGGGTCAGAGAATTAGCGGGTCCTGAATTAACCCAAAACCTTGAATTTCATTTGGTATATTTTTCAACTCCTTTTTTTTCTGGGGTTTTGATTTTTGGTTCAATTCTGCAATTATTGGTTCAGATTTTTCTGGGTTTTTCATTTTTGGTTCAATTTTTTTTGCAAATTATGACTCATATTTTTCTGGGTTTTTTTAATTCTATTCTATTTATATTTCAGGGTGATCTCAGAAATAAGGATGATGTTGAGAAGCTATTTTCTGAGAACAAGTATGTTATTAATTTTAATATTTGTACTTTTCTCGGTTGTTTTCTGGGTTTTTCTGATTCTATGCTTCATGGTTTAGCAATTTTTTTTGGAATTTGTGAATTATTTCATGCTACTTTTCTGCAAAGTAATTTTGTGTATGTTTTCATTTTGATGGTAGTTTTGATGCTGTAATTCACTTTGCTGGATTAAAGGCTGTGGGTGAGAGTGTTGCACATCCATTCCGCTATTTTGATAATAATTTGATTGGATCAATCAATTTATACCAAACTATGGCCAAATACAACTGTAAGAAGGTGAGCATTTTAGTCTGATTAATTCAATTATCTGTTTCAAACTCTCAAATTCAGCTTAATTGAATGGCTAATAATCCTGAAATTGATTGAACAATTGAATAAATACAGTTGGGTTATTGCACTGTACTTTTGTAATATGCTGATTACAGTACTTACTTTTGTCCATAAGATCATATAATACAGGGGATTAGTCGTCTTAAAATTGGATCACTCTATGTTAGTTGAGTAAATGGTTGGAATACATAAGCTAATGAAGTGATGAGTACTTTGTAGATTCGCCGTGCCTAATCGTTTAGCACGACGAAGTACTTATGATATACGAGTCTTCTTATGATTTTCTACATTAGTTCAAATAATGATGTTTGGATCGTTGGTAATTTTGGATGTATAGTTGGTGTTTTCATCATCAGCTACAGTTTACGGCCAGCCTAAGGAAATCCCATGTGTAGAAGATTTTGAATTGAAGGCTATGAATCCTTATGGCCGAACCAAGGTACTAACTCGAATATTTCGTGGTGTTTTCACATATTATTGTCTTAGAATTAGGCTGATTGTATTGCAATTTGTAGCTGTTCCTTGAAGAAATTGCCCGAGACATATCAACTGCAGACAAAGAATGGAGCATAATTTTGTTGAGGTACTTCAACCCTGTTGGGGCTCATGAGAGTGGGAGACTTGGTGAAGATCCTAAGGGTATCCCGAACAACCTTATGCCTTACATACAGCAGGTTGCTGTTGGGCGACTGCCTGAGCTCAATGTCTACGGCACTGACTACCCTACAAGGGATGGTACAGCGGTATGTAGTATGCTATGCTGTTTTCAAATACTGTGATCTATGTTAAGCCATATGATTCAGATGTGCCAATCGGTTGTAATTGGACTTCTTTGCTCACAGATTCGTGATTACATCCATGTGATGGACTTAGCTGATGGTCATGTTGCTGCTTTAAGGAAGCTGTTTACTGCAAAGAATATAGGTGACCTTTCATTGTTCCTTCAAGATCACTTGTAAAGCCTAGTTTATAATGAAATGTTTTAATCTAAGTGTTGCCTTGATACCTTCCTGAATTAGTCCTTTGACATCGTGTTTGATCTATTCTTCAGGTTGTGATGCCATTAACTTGGGAACAGGTCATGGTGCTTCCGTGCTTGAAATGGTTCAGGCATTTGAGAAGGCCTCAGGAAAGGTAATATTCTGTTTCAGTTTTCGGCTGTTCCCTAGCTTGTAAATATTCATCAATTTTCTGCAAGCCTACAACAATCAATTTCTATATGTTATTTTCAGAAAATTCCAATTAAAATGTGTCCTAGAAGATTAGGAGATGCAACTGAAGTATATGCCTCAACCGAGAAAGCTGCAAAAGAACTCGGCTGGAAGTAAGTTTCTCAAAAAATTCAGATATGCCCTTATTAAGCTCGGTCTCATTATGCTAACAGAATTGTAGTGTGCTTAGCATTATCATCTAAGCTGATCGTGCTGAATGTACTTGTTGCAGGGCAAAATACGGCATAAACGATATGTGTAGAGACCAATGGAAATGGGCAAGCAGCAATCCATGGGGCTACCAAGGCAAACCTTAAAACAATATGGTACGAGTATAGAAGTAATGAAAGAGTTCCAAAGATTTATACCCAAGTGCCAAAGATTTATCAAGTGTTCAAAAAGCTCCTATTGATATTTTTTTTTCTTCCTATGATGTGCTACAATTTTGTTAAAGTGCACTTGTGATTTTCAGAAAGTAAATATATGCGCTATTTTCCTGCACTTTTTTTCTGGTTCAAAGAATCAAAAGTGTATCAAGTTGATGTTGTTGCGACTCACTCATAATTAAGAAATAGATATATGCGCTATTTTTACTCCTCCAAATCTTTTCATATCTTTTCATTTGTGACTTATTCTGTTATCCATTTTAGGAAAAGTAGGCCATCTTAGTTGTCATTTTCTCTAAGACCCCACTGTTTTTTGGATAATCATCTTATCTTACTTGAGAGGATAAACTCCGTAACAAACACCAGCAGAAAACCAACTTTACCCATGCTAATGAATGTACTCTTCGAGAAAAGAAGGAAAAACGGGGATACTAATTTCCCCCGGGGACATTTAGTGTATGGAGTACCCCCTTGGTGCCGGAGTGTTCACAAGCGATTATAAATTTGTGTTGATCAATGCGTTTTATGTGTGTCTGGTTGATCACACCGTGTTGTCGGGATTACTTATTGAAGGGTTATTTATTTTTGGGTTATTCTGTCGGTTAAGGGTTACTTATTCTGGGATTTTCTGTGTGATGGAACCCCTGAATAAATAACTCCGATCACACGGCATGACCAGCTACATATGAAAAGTTGTGTTATAAATTTAGCTATTCACAATTGTGTTGCTACCTCCGTTTCATATCATGCACAACATTTACTAATCAAAAAGGGTTATTATGCATTATGTGCAACAAAATTTTCTTTCCTATTTTAAGTTGTCATTTCTCTTTATCTCTCTCCTCATCACATGCATGATGCATTACTATTTTTCTCTCTTCCTTCAACACTCACAAACAATTTTGTCATGGAGTCCGTGAAAACTCATTTGTTGCACATAATATGAAATAGAGATAGTATATACTTTGAATTTCGTAATCATAATTCATTAGTGTAATTTTAAGTGTAATTTATCTGTCATATTACTGAAGTAGTTTATGACATCTCTAATTTATTGGGTGCAAATAGAATCATCCCTATCATATTGTTAATCAATCCGTTTAGAAACTGTCAAAATAATTATCCAGCGTTAATTGTATAAATTCATATGAAAAAGGTATCATATATCATACCACCGTGGCATGTGCTAAACATAAGGACCAGAAATAAATCACACCTTTAACAACATCCTTCATAAGAGGATAAATGTGCATTACTCCAAATTAAGTCAAAGTAGGTAACTCTCAGTATTATCCAAACATTTTACCACATATGGATACGGAGTTTGCAAATTCCGGCCTGAAAACCAAATAATTTTGGGTTTCGATGAAGAAGGGTAGAGGTCATTCCAGCATTCCCCGTGGTACATGGGAGGAAGAGGTTGGCCACGAGGCCCACGAGTAGCTGAAAGTGAGAAGTACGATGCTGACTTTGATAATCCGCTAATTAATTGTGGGTTGCCAAAATCCAAATACAATACCCAACTTTTTTACTTTCAGCCACCAATTTCCATTCTTGGGATCCTTCACTATTGAATGTAAATACTGAAATAAAGTGAAAACTAGTTTTAACCCGGATCATTATATGTATATTATAAATGAAATTTTATAATAAAAATTATGTGTAAAATACAAATATAGATTAAATAAAGGAGTAGTCTAGTACAAATAGTATAAAAATATTTAAGTAAGATCAAAAAGGTAATCTCACAAACAATGGAACAATATCGGTGCGTCGTGATGCAAATCACTAACTTGAAAACGAATTTTCAACACAACCAAGGTGCTCAATTGTATTCGCCGGTACGTTTCCTAAGGTTGACACACCACTTCCACACAAAGACACTTTTGGGTGGAAGGTATGTGTCAAGTAACTTATGCCCAATAGAGAATGTGTTTAGACTATTGTGCTTGATGTATTCTTCAAGTGTAAAAATCAGAAAAAAGGCTTCTTCTATTTATAGATAAACATGAAAAAAAATAGAAGAACAATCCCAAGCATCAAGGGAGGTGAATAATCATCTTATACATCCTCTTAAATGGGGGATTATGAGAGTTACTTATCAAGAGAATAATGGTGGTGATTAATCATCTTAAACATCCTCTTAAATTGGGGGTTGGATTACTCAAGAAATTAAGTGAGGGAATCCAAAGATCAAACCGTTGGAGTCCAACGGGCCAACACGCGTCCGATCGGGTGGCTGAACCTGATGTCTTGAATTCCCTTACTTTATTCCAACAACATTTACTTGTACTCGTACTATTTGAATATATTTTTCCAATCATTATTGAACATCAAAATATATTATCCAATACCTAGTATTTAAATTTATTAATTTGCTTCGTTCGACTTCAAGTTTATGAATATAATTAACTCTTTTTAACAAAATATTGTAGACATGAGATGTGTCATTAGAGCAGTGGTTGAAATTAAAGTATAATAAGCATGGGGTCATAGGTTTGAACATTAATGCTAACAATTCATCATTTTTTTTAATGAATTATAGTAATTGTAAGACATGGCACCATATCATTTGCCTATTCATGATGATACGTGGCGGGCTCATATCTTCCCATTGAGTTTTAATATATATATATATATATATATATATATAGATATCGTTAAATATTTTTATAATAAATCTAAATACAATGGCACTCGCCTTTTTGGCTCTCTTAACACTAAAAAAAAAAAAATAGTGTTGTATTCACATCTAGTATATGGTACAACTAGGGATGATAATGAGCCGAGCCTGTTCGTGAATAGCTCGAGCTCGGCTCGGTCAAAGTTCAATCAAAGCGCGATTCATGGTGGCTCAGCTCGAGGTTTGAGTTCGGCTCGAGACATTAATGAGTCGAGCTGAGTTATGCCAGCTGGGCACTGAATAAGCTCGATTATTCTTTTCCATATAAAAAAAGTTATGTATATAAACATAAATGTTTATCATATATATTACACAATTTGAAGCTAGTATTTTCATTATACAAAAATAAACTCTATCACAAAATTAAAATTTTAATAATGAAATATAAAGAAGACAAGTAAAAAACTAAGGATAGTAATAAGTCAAGGTTGTTCGTGAACGGTTTGAGTTCGACTTGGTCAACACTTAGTCAAAACTCGGCTCGATCAAAGCTCAACTCGTAAAGTTTCGAGCTCAGCTCGAATTCAAATAATGTTAAACGAACACGAGTCGAGCCCGAACCGAGCTGACCATAGTTCGGACTCGACTCGTCCGATTAGCACCCCTAGTTACGCAACCAAATGAAGTACTCGTGCTTCATGTATAGAATCATAGCCTTCGTAGATTAACAGACAGTGGATGATATTTATTTTTTTTTGTTTTTATAATTGAAAAGGTAACACAGGATTAGTAGTCCCCGCATTTCAGTAGATGATATTATAGTTTAAATAGTTTTGGAAATGAGATCAACAAACAGGTGCTAAAAGCCTATAAAATCCTTTGCGCAGCTTTCTATATCTGCTGTCTCATGATCTTGACAGATGATGAATCACCCAACATCAACGCCTCCTTACATTCATATTCGATCAGCAGCAGCTGATACATCATTTATTTTAGGTGCATCAATTTCACACTGATGTTAAAGTATCCCGAACTCTATTATAAATTGCTGATAGCTAAACTAATCGAATTGATGAGTTAAATCAAGTTGGTAATTTAATGATTTCCAAATGCATTAATCTAGTTGTTGCCTTGTTAGTATGCTGTCATTATTTTTTATCTAACCAAATCAAACGTTAAATTGACAATCATAGTGCTACGTATATTCTAAGAACCAAATATACGATATTATTGTGCCAGATAATTTTTCTTTGATTAGAACACTTTATTACACCTAGCTAATTTTCAATTCTGATTATTAGAATTACAAATAATACGAAAATGATATTTCAGTGTAAGAAGTCGATTTGATCATACAGATTACAGAGTAAATACGAGTATAAATTAATTGTTAGAAAAGCAGATATCTCGATCTATGCATGTATGCAAAGTGGACTACTCAGAGTTGTTCAAAGTTATAATTCCTCCATTCTAGTAATATTACAACAACTGGACTTTTGCACTATTCATCACGCTTGTTTGATCACATATTATGATTTATAAGTAAAGTAAAATATAGTCATGTGGGGTCATGTTAGATTCGTCTCGTAAAATACTTTCACAATATCAACCTTTTATAATTTTTACTCTTATATAATTATAGATATTTAACATATAAAATATGATTTGAGATGCGTAATTTCATTCTTGTTGCAATATTTGTTTTAACGGAGGAAGTATACTGTATGCAAAATTTTCCTGTAATCCTCAAAAATTGTCCATTTCATTTTTTTTGTTTTGTTTTGTTTTGTTTTTTTTTAAGTCATTGAATTAGAAAGTGATTTTGGTTAGAAACTTCATTTTGATGGCTTTACAACTACTGTAGTTTGGGTTTAATGTTTAGACATATCTGCAATTTAGGAGGTGGAGCCCAATCTTAACATTAAATGGGCTGAGAAATATTCTAGGCAGACTGACTTGGGTACATCTGCACATGCGACCAGACGGAAAAGCCAATTGTGCCTTTAAGCAGCCCATTAATGTTGCCTTGTGTTGGTGATTTAACCCACTAGGAGATTCCTTAAAAATAACCTACTACGAAATCTACGTTTTAGAATAATTGATATAATTTGACTTTTTTTTTTTTATTTATGGTATGTATTATTTGATATAATTACTTAGTTGAGCATCAATCAATATTATTTCTCATCGAGAAGGTTTTAATGTTTTAACAACATATTTTAAATAAATAGAAGGAAAATTTAACAGGAATAATCCAACCTTTACTGCATTCTCTCAAAATAATCCCACCTTTGGATTGAATAATCCAATCTTTATTACCTTATTTCTCCTAACAAGCGTACGTGACCGGTTTCCTAGAGATCAGGTAAATTTTTTTTTCCCTCTTGTTCTTTCTTCCTTCTACCTCCTCACTGACATCAATAGCTGGATGCAGCCCCAACCATCAACAATCAACAATGGCTTCTCCTCTCTCTTCAATGCCTTTCCACCTTCAAACACAACAAACCTATCGTCTTCCTTCGATCCCACAATCACAACCAATCCCCTCTCCAACTTCTCCTCCGACCACTATACAATACTGCTACCCACCCCGTCACCACCCAATTTGGTTGAAAACCACCTCAAAAGCCCAAAACACCAACCAATTGCAATACTAGTAAAACCCAAACCCCTACAATTTTAAAATATATTTTTATACAAAAATGAAAAAATCCTAAATTGAAATCTGGGTTTATATTAGAACTATTTGTTGATTTTTTTTATTGATTGATTGAACAAAGTGGGTGATTGCTTGCTGGAGTAGTTTCATTATTGTTGGTGTTGGGAAGTTGATGTTAGTGAATTATGTTGGTTGGTGATGCAAGGAAAAGTGGTTGTGGGTCGATGGTGCAAGGAAGTGCCGTTGGTAGTGGTGGTGCGTGCTCTATGCTCATGGTAATGGTCGGTGCAGGATTTGGTGAGGTGGTGTGGGTGATGTGTTGGTGTCTTGATTGTTGGGTAGGGGTTGGTCATAGTCATGGTCGTGGTTGTGGGTGGATTATGTTGGTTGATAATGATGGGAATAGTTTTTGTTTTTTCCTTATCTGGGTGGAGGAAGTATGACATGATGGATGTTAATAGTGACCATGGAAGTGGCGGTGGTGGATGGGGTTAATGGTGGCCATGAAAGGTGACAGAAGATATGGGAACAGGAAGGAGAAAGAAGGAAGGAGTTTTTTTTTAATTAATAGAATTAAGAGATTAAAATTTAAAATTATAACAATACGGACCTGACACGTGGATTGGCAACCGGTTGGATGGGTAGGGTGATCTGTTAGGGTTGCTTGGAGAAAATAGGCAGTAACGGTGGGATTATTCCTGAATAATCCAAAGGTAAGATTATATTGAGAGAATAGAACAAAGGTTGGATTATTTTTATTAAATTTTCCTAATTAGAAAATAAGTAAAAGATATTCCCTCAACTAAGTATCTCACTATTCACTAGTAGAAAAACAGAAATGAGCACCGCCATTTTGGCACCGGTTTTTAAAAATTGGTGCCAAAAAAAATAGGCGGGACTGGGGGAAAGAGTTTTTGCACCGATTTGAACCAAACCAGTGCGAAATGATGTTATTGGCACCGGTTCTAACCGATGCGAATGTTAACGTAAAAAAAAAAAAAAAAAAAAAAAAAAAAAAAAAAAAAAAATTGGCCCTTCTTTCTTTCTCTTTCTGTCTTCTTTCTTTCTCTTTCCTCGATCTCTCGTTGCCTCTCATCTCTGGCTCTCAGTCTCAACCGTTGCTGCTCTCCTTCGAAAACCGTGGTAAATTTAAGCCAAGGACAACCATCATTGCCGCCGTCGTCTATTTCTTCAATCTACAACAATGGAGGCTCTCTCTTGCCTTCTCTTTCCTCAAACTTGCAGAATATGTGTTCTTCGGTGAAGAAAACCTACAACCCAGTTCATCGGGGTTGATTTCCGATCTCGGAACAAAACCAGCAGCAGTGGAGTGTAGATCTGGTGATTCTGGTTCTATAAAACGGACCAAACTCAGTGGTTCTTCTAACCCTAGATCTAGATTGGTTCTGAAAAACGCTCCAAGAGTCTCCTTGTTGATCCTTCGCAAAATTTCACGGTGCTGGAGCAAAAATCTCTAACGAGGAAGATGTACATCTTCTTGATGAGTCCCCCTCTACGAACTGAAATTGCTTGCTCACAGTTCTTGGTAGATTTCTGTAATCCTTACCTTCTCTGTTTTTTTAGTTTTCTGATTTTTTTTAAATTCTTTACTTAGATGCATGTTTAAGGTGGAGGTAGATGTCTGATTCATGTTGTATGCCAGCAACGCAAGTTGCTGGCTAGGTTGGATTTTGGTAATTGTTGGTAATTGTTGATGGTATTGTTGTTGTTATTGTTGATGCTGGTAATTGTTGGTAATTGTTGATGGTATTGAGTTGTTATTCACTAGTAGAAAAAATAAAATAGGCACCCCCCCTTTAGCACCAGTTCTTGAAAACCGGTGCCAAAAGAAATGGGTGGGATTGAAAAATTCAGTTTTGGCACCGGTTCCAACCAAAACGGTGCCAAATCATATAATTAGCACCGGTTCAAACCGGTGCCAATTTATTAAAACAAAAAAAAAAGTTGGGAATTGATTTGGCACCGGTTCGCCTTAAACCGGTGCCAACTATTGTAATTAGCACCGGTTCAAACCGGTGCCAAATAATTAAAAATTGGGGTATACGTATAATAAACCCATTCTCTCTCTCATCCGCCTCTTTCTTTCATGCTCTCCTCTCTTCTCTCTCATCTCTAATTCTCTGTTCATTCTTCTCTCTCCTCTTCCTTCTGATTTTGTCGTTCTTCTCGTTCATCTCTCGTTCTTCTCACAATATAATCTCGTTCTTCTCTTCCTTCTGAATCAAGTTGATTTGTTATGTTGATATTCAAAATTCAATGGATTTGTGGTTCCTCGCTATTGTTGTTGTTGTTCATCGTCTAGGGTTTGCGATTTTGTTATGTTAAGAAGATTTTGGATCTAAATCTATGGTTGGTTATTTTATTAATTAGGGTTTTTGTTGAAACTTTCATCTTCGTCCTCTGGTTGAGATCTAGAATTCCTTTCTCAGTCCGTCACCTCCGACTGCTCAGTGGCGCCTTTACGTTAATTGATAGCTCCAATGGCGTTTCGAGGTGTGGGTTTTCAATTGACAGCAACTATACACTCGGATAAGCAGAGGTAAGCAATTTGAGTTAGTGGTTGCAGTTTGCTATGGTCTAATTGTAGCTTGATTGGGGTATTCTGGTTTTGCTTATGATTAGTTATTGTTGCTAATTAATCAGAGAGTGTTTGCAATTTAGTCTGAGCTAATTGTAGTTTTTATTGGTAATTATCTATTTTGATTTATAATTAGGTTGTTGTTGAGTATTTCTAATTGTTTCATGCATTGTTTTTGGGTTAATAGTTTAGTTATTGTTGCTAATTAATCAGAGAGTGTTTGCAATTTAGGAACTAAGTGTAGTTTGATTTTTTTTTTTTATCTATAATAAATAGTTTACCGTTTAGGATTTCTAATTGTTTCATTCATGTTTTTGGGTGGGTATGCGTTTAGCAAGGCCTTACTGGGTGATGCGGAACTCAAGTTTTGCTTGTATTTGTGGTGGGTGTGTGCTGCTTGGATTAAGATTGTTTTTTTTGTACTTTTTTGTGTGCCTACTGTCCTTTTTCTTTTGCTTTTTTATCAATTGAGGTCGTTGCTTGCTGGATTTTTACTGTTTATGGTTGGTGATGGCAACTACTCTGCTGGAAATATGATTTGGAATCCTAATTTTGGGCAGAAAAAGCTTGCCCAGTTTTTTAAGGCCTTTTCATATCTTGTCTTTTTCTGGGGAAGGAGTTAGCTTTAAGAGGGTCGGTTTATCCTTACTATATATATGACCACTCTCTTTTGAGTTGAGCTATCTGTTGTTTCTTCACTGATCAAGGTGGTTCAGGTAATGAGTTCTTGGAGCTTTATTTTTCTCTTTCATGCTAATTGGTTTTTGTTATTGGACTTTTACTGGAAAAACGAGCTTGGTTTAAAGAACACTGTGACGAAAATGATCTTTACCTACATTGATTACTCAACTGGAACAAATGAATTGCAATTTAGATAAT
This sequence comes from Chenopodium quinoa, assembly GCF_001683475.1. Taxonomy (NCBI): domain Eukaryota; kingdom Viridiplantae; phylum Streptophyta; class Magnoliopsida; order Caryophyllales; family Amaranthaceae; genus Chenopodium; species Chenopodium quinoa. The sequence continues at coordinate 4,548,023 of NW_018742484.1, forward strand.
TAGAATATTTAAAATGTCTGATCTTATATACATTTCTGTGTAAATTAACTTAATCGATTATTTGATTACAGTTTTGGCTTAAATAAGCTTGCCTATCATACTGTTGTTAGGTTTTATGATTTATAGTTTTTATAATTAGCTATTGGTGAGTACATTTTGGATTTAAAATTCTCAGTATATGCCATTGTGCTAAAGTAAAGAAAATATAATATGAATGTTCTTGGTTAAAAAGTGAACTTTGAATTTGTTTGTTGCTGTGTGAAAAATCGCGTCTTAAGGGGAAAAAATTATATCAGTAAAGGCATCATTTTGGTTTGGTTCCCGATTTATAGATCTTAAAGTGACGAGTTTTGTTTTGTTTGTATTAGTTGGATCATTGAATGGTACATACTTTAGGAGCATAATATAGAGGAAATGCTGGCTTGTGCGATGATGTATTGTTTATGAATGAGTTTGTGTTTTACTGCTCATTATAGTGAGCTGAGCAGAATTTTGTGTTGCTTGCAGGTGCTGTTGTGCTATATTACTTGGTGCTCGTTCTACTCAGATTTCCGCAGGTATATATTGTCCTTAGCGTGATCTGCTATATACATTCGGGTTTAGTATGCTCTTTTAATTGCCGAAAAGTAATATTCTGATTATACTGAGAATTTATATGTTATTCTGTTTACTTGTTTAATAATTTATAAGTTATTCTGTTTACTTGTTTAATAATTTTGGTTTGTTAATTTGTTGAATTAGTGAATTAGTTTTTATTTTTCAATTTCAATAGTTGAATTAGTTGCTTTAGTGCTTGTTAGATTACTTAGATTATTGGTAGGCGTGTCGCGTACCTAACAAAAATAAACCTAACGAGACCACTACTATGTAAACGGGCAAGTAAGGATCGAATCCCAAGAGACTAAGGTTCATCGAATTAATTAGACTCAAATAATACTAAGTATCAAATCAATGGTGAATGGTATTAGAAACTAGTGTATGAAGAACTAAACTAATCTAAAGAATATAATGAATCAATAAACTAAAACATCCAAGATCAAGTATCACCACAATTACGATCGATGCAATCATCTATCTACCCCTAGCATACAAATCCAATTAACATGGGGAAAAGCAAACCCTAATCAATACCAAGGACCTCTCTCGAGTATCAATGGCTTCTCTAACTACAATCAAGCTTATTCTCATGGAATAATGCAAATTAGAGACATTAAACACTTTACTTCGCTTCCCAATTATCAATTCAACTACTCTCGTGATGAATCTCAAACCCTAAATTGATTTACTCAAATCCGTTAAAACCCAACTCTCGTTGTGATTAAAACTATAGAATAATAACGATACTAATTATCTCTAATCTAGTATTGGCATAATCAAAATCAAATTAGCATAAATAATCGCAACTGTCAGTAGAGAATTTAAAGAATTAATTCATGCATCAATCACAATTGGGCTACCCTAGATCTTAGAAAATAAAAACTACTCACTCATATTAGCAAACCCTAAAACAATAATCAATGGAGAAAACATAATTAAAAACAATAATAATTGAAAGAGAAGAGAAATAGATGAATAACAATGATGCTTCAATTGAAATAACTCAAATTGTTGATGAACAATAATCGAATCTAATAAAGTAATTAAATTGCTTAAAAGAAATAAACTCTGTCCATTCTAATTATGATTACAAGGGGTATTTATACCCTTAATGAAAAAAAATCTCGAAAATAAGAAAACCAACTTTCGCATAACCCTGCCCGATCTGACCGGGCGAGCGCCGCCCGATCGGGCAGGTGGAACCTCAATATTGCAGTGCTTCTTCGAGACTTTCTCCTCGGCGCCCGATCGGGCGCGAGGCACACTCTTCAAATGCTGCATGCTCTACTTCGTATCTTCGTAGCTGCTTCAACCACCACGCGCCCGGTCCAATCGGGCACACATAACCCGATCGGGCGCGTGGGATAAATGGCTTAGCTTGCTTTAATTCTTCGTAATTAACAGCTCACGGCAACCCATCTATGCCCGGTGCAACCGGGCAAGCATGGCCCAACCGGGCACAGCAGGGTTAAATGCTTTATAGCTCGTTCTTAGCTTGGCTCTCCATCCTTGCTTCACTAACATCTCCATATACAGTAGAAACGTGTCCGAATCATCCAAGAAACTCCAAATTCCTGTAAAACTTACAAAAACACATCGAACACACTAGAGGAGATTGTTAGCGAGAAACGGCTCTAAAGAGCCTAAAACCGAGCGAGAATATGATGTAAAGTCGGGAAAAATCAATGTATAAAACGTGTAAATCAATTATGTTGAATTGTTGAATTAGTTGCTCTACTGATTGATGACTTGTTTAATTAAGTTAATTTAATTTATTTTATATGCAATTCATGCCAAAATTTTGTATGAATTTAACAGAATTGGAAGATAAGAAAACAAAATTCTAGGATTTATGTAATTTATGAAAAACAAAATTCTAGGGTTTATGTAATTTATGAAAAACATAATTCAGTAAGTTTCGATTTAATGTAATTTGTTTTGACTTGTTATTGGATTCAATTCATTTTGTTTCTTTTCTTCTTGTGTATTCAAGTAAGAAGCCGCTGGTTATACAATGATAAATAAAAAATATCACCCCTCTGAGTGAATGGGCAGCGTATAATTTTCTTCACCCTAATTTAATTTCTGCTTCTGATTTTTTGAGTTCTCTTGTTGCTTGATTTTTTGAGTTTTACGTGAGTTTTATTACTACAATGAGATCATGTTTTGTCCGGATTATATTGTGATGAGATCATGTTGATTTACTCCCTATTCTATGATTGTGATATGTTGCTGGCGGGCTGGATTATTGTTGTTGTTCTGATTTATTGTTGACTAAGATGGAGGATTGTGTGTTGCTTGTTGATATATGGTTGCCAACAACTGTGATCTGTTGGTTTAAAGGATTTTCTTGCGATTTCTGTGTACACTTTTCACTCAAATTTCTGTGTGCATACAAACTTATGCATTAGGAAGTTTGATAACCCCCCAACCCTTTTCTCTATTTTCTACGAGCAAAAACCATGTTATTAATGTCTTGTCCTCCCCATATACAATATGTGTGTGTGTCTATGTGTGTGTGTGTGTGTTGAACAGCTTTGACAGGTAAAACAGCAGCAACAACCAGCACCAGGCAGGCACAGCACCACCAGACAACAGCTAACAACCAGCAGATAGACAACAGGCTTTGCAAAACCAGGCCAACAACCAAACAACAGCATCACAGCAGCTGAAAGAGCAGGCAATAGAACCAGCAGCCTGAACCAGCACACACCAGCCAGAGCCTAAGCAGCCAGAAACAGAAAGCAGTAGCCAGCAACAGCTAAACACACCCTACAAACAAAAACTAGCAACCAGACACAAAGCAAGCAACACAGCCAATAGAAAACAACAGCTTACAAAAGGAAAGTTGACCTGGCTGTTAAATCAAGGGCTCTGCTTCTCCAGACCTTGATTCTGTATTTTTTTTTCTTCAGTTTTTTAAAGTGTAATATTACAAGTTATTGAAGAAAATATATGTGTTTTATGTATATTATGATTATATATAAGTACTTGGTACAATTTAAGTGAAAAAATGCAAAAGAAAAAAAAATTAGGCATTTTTGGCACCGGTTTTGGGAAAGAACCGGTGCTAAAAGTTTTTTTTTTTTTTGGGACTTTTGGCACTGGTTCTAAGTCAAAATCGGTGCCTATTGTGCTGAAATAAAAAAAAAAGCACGCCATGGGTTTTTGGCACCGGTTAACCGGTGCCATAGCTCTTAATAGCCACCAGTTTTGAACCGGTGCCAAATCTCTGAAGATTTGGCATCCCTCAAATACCCAACGGTTCAAAACTAGTGCCAAAGGGGGGTTTGAATCGGTGCCTATTTGCCTTTTTCGCCTAGTGTATATTATTGATGGTATTGTTGATGATGGTAATTGTTGGTAATTGTTCATGCCAGGTTGGATTTTGGTAATTGTTGGTAATGGTTCATGCTGGTAAATGTTGACGGTATTGTTGATGGTAATTATTGATGGTATTTTTGATAGATGGTATTGTTGATGGTCCCTGAATTGTTGATGGTATTGTTGGTTTTTGCTGTTGCCAGTACATTATTGTTGAGGGGATATCATGTGTGCAAGACAGACTTTAATGTGTTGAGTCCGTTGGCCGTAATTATTTAGACTAATATAATTCATATGATGAAGGGACTTACTTACATCTTACATCTTCTCACTGAGATTTGCTCCAGTTTAATGTTGCACACTGAGAGTTGAGGTAACACAGTTCGAGAAGTTTTTGGATGAAAAAAAACCCGGTGATGGATTCATACCACAACAAACATTCGTTTTAGAAAGACTTCATTCCATTTGAATTACAGTTTTACACATGAGTCTAATTACAGTTTTCCTAAAATCGATTTTCTATTCATCTTCTTCTTCTTCATTTTTCTGGGTTCGATTTTCCTAACATTACCTTCAATCCACACGCTTAAAAAATGTCAGAATTTTTATTCATTAACTTTTCCTCTCCTATAAACGGCATTCTAGGCATCCCCTTGAAGTTTATTGTTAAATGTTTCAATTGGAGTATAATTTCTTCTTCATTTGTCACCTGTATTACTAAGTTCCCTTGACTCTTTTAATTCTACATTGTTGAGTTTTCTGTTTATTACTATCCTACTTGATAAGCACGAGTCCAAGTGATTCATTACACTCTTCACTTGCAATTGTTGTTGTAATATGGTGATTATTAAGCTGCTGAAATCGAAACATATACGAGTTGTTGAATTTTCAAGTACAAGTAATGTCGTTTATTGTGCTTCCCCTGTACATAGAATCTTACAAAATCCTCATTTGATTGTCAAGAACTAGGTGTATACATCTTCAAGCTAAAGGTCTAAGTTCAGTATGCATAATTCCACAGACTTGGTTAATACTTCATACTTCTAACTTTATCTAGCACATAAGAAGTACAAGTATATGTTAGATTGGTATTACTGAAGTGTTCACCTTAGCATTTGCTTCACCATTTCTCTTAAGATTTTGTGCATTTAGCCGGGATGAGATAGATGGGTATGTTAAGGGTGCTGCTAACTACATGGTGAAGGATGATCTCTCGATAACACCTTCCTCAACCATCTCGAGCAGCAACCTTGAGCAGCAGCAGAGCACCCCAAACAGCCAGCAACAGCAGAACAACAAGAAACGTAGCAGCAAGCAAAACAGAAGCACCAAACCCAGGCTGCAGCAACCAAGAAAGAGAGCTGAAGTAGCAGCTAAGACCAGGGGCACAGACAGACAGTAGACAAAGCAGCCAACAGCATAAGCAGAACAACAACCAACAAACGAACAACAGCACCAACAAAAGCTTGCAATAGCAGGAACCAACAACGGCCTGTACACCATAGAAACACCTTGACTAGCATCCAGCAGCAGACACCCAGCAAAAGAGGCAGAAAGCAAAACACAACAAGCTGAACACTAGCACCAACAGGGACATACACCACTGAAGCAACCACACACGGCACCAGCAGCCTTCCTAGCAGCCATTGCTTTTCTTCAGAGAAGCCAAGAACAGGCCTTAAGAACCCAAGAGCTTGAGAACAGCCAGCACAGCAAAATAGCAAAAAGGACCAACAATAGCAGCAGCCACCAGCAGAACCAGCAAGGTTACAAGATGTTGAAGTGCTGGTTAATTGTAATATTACAGCCTCTTTTAATGAAAATATGTAACTTTATATATATGTTAGTGTTTCTATATCAATTTAAGTGAAAAAAATGCAAATAAAAAAATAAAAAATAAAAAAATTTGGGGCACTTTTGGCACCGGTTTTGAAACCGAACCGGTGCCAAAAGTTTTTTTTATTATTATTTTGGGCCATTATTCGCACCGGTTCACAGCAAGAACCGGTGCGATTTCCGGTGCAAAAGTTTTTTTTTTTAGCATCCCTCAAATCTACTACGGTTCAAAATCGGTGCGAAGGGGGTTTAGAACCGGTGCTCATTACCATTTTTTGCCTAGTGATTTGACCCTCATACGAGATTTTATCAGCTTCATTTTAGTTACATAGTATATTTATAAAATAACTATTTTAAAATATGTATTTATTATATCACGATTTTATAAAAACTTAATGCTCGTAAAAGATACAACACTTATATGAATGTCAAATCAATGTGATATAGCCATAACGGATTTTTTTTTTTTTTTTTTTATTTTTTTTTTTTGAAATGAATACATAATGCTAGAAAAATAAAATTTCTTGAAAAATACTTGCTCATTTGTATCCGTAGCTCCTTGTACTTTCAGCTTCATACTTTTCCAACTCCATCGCATACATAAGCATACACCTTCTCTAACACCCCACAGCCTACAGGCCTAATAAACTCTCTTTCTCGGATGAATGAAAACTTAAAGGTTAAAGATCTAGTGATGAATATGATATTCCACATGTGAACAAAATGAGACTTGAAACACAAACCAGCCTCAAGCTCCAATGTGGGCACGCAATCATACTACATCACATGGATGATAATGTTGTCTCTACATCAAGTGCACGCACATACATATTTTATTTTTACACCATATATGTACACATGGATAAAACATAGCAAAAACATCACACATTACCAATGGTGCTGGTGTGGGTGATAAGGAAGCGCATACAGTTTATTAAAGCTTCTTTTTCGCTTTCAAGGAATTTTGGAGATCAATTCTTATCATCCACCCTTGTGGCTCTCTAAGCACCAAAAAAAAATGATGCGGGTGATGCAGAACCATCATGCATGATTAATGTTCCATGCATGCATATGTTTCCTTTCTTCTACAATTCTTGAAAATTTCTTAAAGGTTCTTTAAGTATATGGGTCTAAATTTTTTCTTACAAGTTTTTACCTTTCATTTGAAAGGGTTATTTCTTCTTTTAAGAATTTAGGATTTTAGTTTTTTAATTTTAAGATCCTAGATGCATGATTTAGGAATTGTTTTTATATTCAATTCCTAATAACTAAATTAGGGTTTTTTTTTCTTAAGTTTTTTAGAAAGTTTAGGATTTTTTTATCTTTTGTAAGGCTATAAAAGGCTAGTTATTCAAATAAATCATATCGGAGTTATTAAAATTTAATGAGTTTTTTCTATCTAGGGTTTATGCATCAAACCTAACACAAGACAAAAACGTTTATGTATTCTTAAACCGCAACTTCAAGAAGATCGATCCTCGAAGCCATGACTTTTGATAAGTTATCTATCCTTAAATTTATGCTTTTTTTTTTTTCTCTCTAATTCATCTCCCTAAAGCCCAGAATAATCCACCCGCTCTCGTTCTAAGTTTTCAAGCAAATTCAAATTGTAATCTGCATCAACAAGAACATTAAATGTGTATAGGAAAACTGGGACAGAAAGATCAACTGCATATGGCAGCATGCAATGGAGCAAAAAATCATCAATGGGCTCGAAACATGTCTTTTGGAAATCAAATGTTATATTTGATTTAGATTTGTTTTAGCAACATGGAATGATAATGAACAAACGTTTTGGAAAATGTCTCAGTACCCTATGAATTACAAAGAAAATTGTGTTCCCAATTCTTTTCCTAAGATACGTATAAAACAGTCATTGAAATAAAGATTATTCATCTACAACAAGACTAATAGATGATTGCCATTTCAGCCAATCAAAGATTTTATCTACGGCAAGACTATATTAGATGATTGCCGTTGCAGCCAATCAAAGATTTTATTCATCATCATAGCTGGTATACATTAGTAATATGCTACTCCGTAGTATATAAAATTACAAAGCTACTAGCTGAGTGTCAATTATAGTTTCTTATAAGGAGAGATTATATGCAAGGTATACAAACTTGTACATGCTTGGATTTCGGACTACTTCAATATTGAATATGGGAGTATGGAGCCACCGTCGATCAAGTATAGCAAGGGAGGTTATTCCTCCCGTTTTCGGTAAAGCAACAGAATATAGGTAGGTCGCACCTACCCTAAGCCCATAGGCTCTCTTGAGTGTGTTACCCAGTCCGAAAGCAATCAATGTCGTCTTGTCATTTCAAGTTATTCATTCACACTTATAAGTCTATGACCTGTTAATGTTCCTACTGATTAGGCAGCCTCGAAATGGTTCATCGATCACTTATGGGTTTTCCAAAATAGGAGAATCTAACATCGAAAGTCTATATAAGTCCTGTTGTTCTTGGAGTGAGTGAGACCGGGGCGGACTCACGAACGTAGCTACTAGACCTTATGCAATACGTAAGCTAGCATGAACCTGTAAATATTAAAATATACAAAGTAGATAAATTAATAAGTATATATTGTATAGGATATTTCATCACTTGTACACTTTTTTGCACTCATGTTTTGATTTTTTTTTTAAACAATTATTTTTACCATTGAAATTGACAACGAGAACTTCATAAAAGGGCAGTCACAAAGTCTAAAGGAACTCCATTAAAAAAAGGTATTGTTAAAATTAGAAGAATGTCTGAAGAGAAAGAGAATAGTTACAAAGTTGTAATATACTCGTAATCTTTTTTTTTTGAAGTAACAATATAATCTTTAATTATCTAATACTATCTCTCCTCTCTGGCGGAGTTTTGGAAACAATATTGGGTAATCCCCCTTCCAAGAATGGCACTAAAAGATAAGCCTTTATAGGGGCTAACTACTTCAAGATTTTTTTCAGTTAGAGCAGCAACATGGTTGGCTCATGATCTTGAGCCAAATAGCACTAAATGGCAATATATCTGGGCTCTAGACATCCCCCCTAAGCTACAGATTTTCTTATGGCAAAGCTTCCATAATAGTCTTGGATTTCGTCACCTTCGAAAAAGATAAAATATTATTCAACTTGAAAATTGCATCCTATGCAATCAACATAGCGAAACTCTAGATTAGATAGCCTTTTCCTAGAATGTGACAAAACGAAAGAAATTTGGTCTACCCCTCTTATAAAGAAATGGTTAGACTACACCGTCCCTTCTCAGTCACTTATTGACTCTATGTTGTTTCTTAGAAAAAATAAGTTTACTCTAAAGAAATTTATTTTCCTTATCTTGGAAAGAACGAAATTTTATCATTTTCCGAAATGAAACTATAGACATGTTTAGTGTTTACCATCGAGCACACTTTGCACTCAATTAGTGGACACAAAGAAGTCTCATAGATACCTTCACTTCTTTGGGATCTCCCCTCAAGAGATCCCACTCCCCCCATTCCCCTCCCCAACTTCACCTCCACATTTCTTGGAAGCCACCTCCTTCAAATTTCTTTAAACTCAACATCGACGGGTCGGTATACAACAACTTAGCGGCGACATGAGTCATCATCAGAGATAGTAGCGGTCTACTTATCAAGGCTACTGCCTTCTAGGTAGTACCAAAGTCTTCATTGTAGAAACTACGGCGCTCCACAAAGGCATTCTCATATCTCTTCAACAAGGTACACCACAAGAAAACTGCTGATTTTCAACGAATCGGTTCCGACAGACGGGTAATTCTGTCGAAAAATTCGAAATTTCCGACAGATTTATATTTAGTCGGATATTTCGGACGAATTCACACAATCCGTCTGAAATTTCCGACGACGAAATATATATCCGTCGGAATATATGTAATTTCTGGTCGGAAAGTAAAAATTTCGACGGAATATATGTTTGTCGGAAATTTCAGATGGAAATTTCCGTCGGAACATAAATTTGAAAAAAAAAATTAATCCTTTCTGAGCCTTAAATGTCACACCTCTATTCCTCACTTAAAAAAAAATTAAAAATAAAAATAAAATAAAAACCCTCTTTCCTCACTTCTCTTTCTCTTTCTCTCTCCTCCTCTTTCTCACTTCTCTCTTCTTGTACTTCATTCCCAGCCTTAAGAAAATTTCCAAAACTGAAGATGAGCCTTACTACTGCGAGAAAGATTTCTTAACGGCGGTGCCAGCACCGATGTTCTCTCTTTCTCACTGGTCAGCCCTCTCTTTCCTACGCCTCTCCTCTTCTTTCTCTGCTCATCACTACTAGAACATAGGTTATTTCCGACGGACATGTAATTCCGTCGGAAAATTCGAAATTTCCGACGGATTTTTTTTCCGTCGTATATTTCCGACGAAGTCAAGCAATCCGTCGGAATATTTGTACTTTTCGACAAAATATTTCGTTGAGAAAGGTCATTTCCGACGAAAAAATATTCCGTCGGAAATTTCCTACGGATTTTCCGTCAATATATAACTTAAAAAAAAAAAGAAAAAAAAAAGATATTTCTTTAAACCCTAACCCTAACCCTAACCCCTTTTTCTCTTCCGCCCTTTTTCTCTTTTCCCTCTCTTCGCTTCCTTCTCTTTCTCTCTCCTGGTCCTCCTCTTCTTTTCTCCTTTTTTCCTCTCTTCTCTTTCTCTCTCCTCCTGGTCCGCCTCTTTTCTTTCCTCTCTTCTCTTTCTCTTTCCTCTATTTTCTTCTCCTTATTTCCTCTCTTCCTTATCTGCCTCTTTCTTCTCTCCTCTTCTTTTCCCTCTTTCTTCTATCCATGACCAACAACAACAACAAAAGAGGCCACAACATCACAACTACGGTCAAAGCCAACACCGACATCAACAACAACCACTAGCGTTAAGAACAACACCAACACCGCACAACAACGGCGCAACAAAAGCCACCGTATTGTAGATCTTGTTTTAATTTAGGTTAGATTGTATATCTAGCTTTTTTTTTCCTTTTAAATTCTGATTTTAGTTAATTATTGATGTCATTGTAATGTTAATGTATAAATTTTGTTAAATAATTGTATATTCATATATTTCTTTGAATTGTTTTGGGTAGTTTTTGTTGTTTTTTATAATAATTTTCGTTTATTTTTGTTTGCTAATTATAGTTGCTTATTTATTTATTTTTTTTGGAAAATTTTGTTCTTTTTGGTTAAATTTTGGTGGTAGTGGTTTCGATTTGGTGTGGGTGGGGTTTTGGTTGGGGTGGTTTCAGTTATGGGTTACAGGTTTTGGTGGTGGATCTGGGTGGTGGTGGGGGATTTTGATAGTGATTGGGTGAATTTAGGCGGTGGTGATGGGTGAATAACGGTGTTGGTGGGGTGAATTTTGATGGTGGCTTAGGAGTGGAGGGGGTACGATTTAGGGGTGGGGCTGTTTTTTTTTATTTTTTTTATTGACTTTTCCAACGGAAATTCTGTCGAAATTTTCCGGCAGAACAGTATCCGTCAAAAATTTTCGACGGACTTTACCGGGCCGGAAAATCTCTTCCGACACTTGAATTCCGTCGGAAAAGGTCATTTTTCCTACAAAACCTTTTTCGACAACCGGTTCCGACGGAATTTTTCTGTCGGAAATAGCCTAGTTTCTAATAGTGCATGGTTTATTTCATTCAAATTGATGGTTTTTACGGTCAAATTTGATCTAGAGATTTCATGGTCGAATTTGGCTGTATTAATCCAAATTCGATGAGAAATTAACATTCAATTTCGGTGTTAAGGTATATTTTCTTTCTTTTTTTTTTGGTTTTTTTTGGGTTGTAATTGTGGTTTTCGGCAATAGTGGTTGTGGTTGTGGTTGTTTTTTTTTTTTTTTGTTAAATTTTGGGTTAATTTTTAGGTGGTTTTTTTGTTAGGGTTGTAGATCTGGATTTCGTTTGGGTGTGTTTGGGTGGTAGATCTAGATTTGGATTCGTTAGGGTTAAATGGGTGGGTTAAGGTGGTGGGTCTGGTTCAGTTAGGGTGGGTGGTTCGATAAGGATGGGTTGCTCGGGTTCTTCGGGCACGCAGTTGGGTGGGGGTACTGAGTTGTGGTGGTTGGAGGTGGTGATACGTTGTGGCGGTGGTGCTGCATCGTGGTTTTTTTTTTCTATATTTTTTTAATAGGATTTTCTGAGGGAATTTCCGTCGGAAATTTCCAACGGACTTTGGCAGGCCGGAAAATTTCTTCCGATGCCTAAATTCCATCGGAAAAGTGTTTTTGTCGGAAACGGTCGATTTTCCTACAAATACGATTACGACGATACTTTCCGACGGAATTCCGTTGGAAACATGATTTCTGACGGAATTCCGTTGGAAACATGATTTCCGACGGAAAACAAGGTGTTTTCGACGGAATTTTTCCGTCGAAAATCACCTGTTTTCTTGTAGGGTATTCACAATATTTAAATTGAAGGCAACAACCTTTTAGTTATCAACACAGTCCAAGGTCAATCCCACGGGAGATTGGGCAAATTATCTTGGATATTAGAGCATATCTACCGAGAGGCAAATAGAGCAGCAGATTGGATAGCAAATGGGGGTCATTTAGTTAGCGATAATATGGATATTATCCCTTGTAATAACTCTAGTTTAATTCCCATTCTTTCCTCAGATGCAATAGGAATTCTCCTCGTGAGGAGACCGGGTTTCCTTATAGTTTTCCTTTTTCTTACCTTTATAGAAAAAAAACTACTATCTCTTTTTAGCTTGGAAATTATAATGATCAAAGTTATGTATTTTGTGCTCCGTATTTGTCAAGTTAGTATGAATACTATAATACGAGTACATTTAAATAATAAAAAAAAAAAAAAAAAGGTGCACTAAGATAGAAAAATGAAGTTTCTGGAAAAGTCGTAGTGATTCGTATCTGCAGCTTCTCGCACTTTCCCCTTCATACTCATCCAATCCCACCACATAACAACACAACACAAACCTTCTCGAACACCCCACGCCCTCTCTCTCTCATCATTTAACTCCTTACCACGAACTTTCTAGAACCCCAACAAACAAACCTATCCTTCCTCTTTCCCCCTCTCTTCTCCTCTTTACACCAAACCTCCTCCTTTCTTTCTCTCTCCTCCCAATACATCATTCTCCCCTTTCTCTTTCCAATCCAATCTTTTCATTTTCACCATTTTTCGGATCTGATTATTATTTTTTTCACGCCATGCTTCCAATGCCGGTGGACCAAAACGGTGATTCCGCCGGCGGAGGTGGTGGTGCTGGTTGTGGTGGTACTGGTAGTGGTAATGCTAGCGACTCGCAACAACGTACTCTTCCGACTCCGTTTCTTACCAAAACTTATCAGCTTGTTGATGATCCTGCTGTTGATGATTTGATTTCTTGGAATGATGATGGATCGAGTTTCATCGTTTGGCGTCCTGCTGAATTTGCTCGTGATTTGCTTCCTAATTATTTTAAGCATAATAATTTCTCTAGCTTCGTTCGCCAACTCAATACCTATGTAATTTTCTCAAAAATAAAAGTTTGGATCTATTAAATATATTTCAAATAGTACCGTTTTTTCATTGAATTAATCAGTCAATTTGATTTGATTTGAATTGAATTTTTAGGGTTTTCGGAAAGTTGTACCGGACCGTTGGGAGTTCGCGAATGATTGTTTCAAAAGAGGTGAAAAAGCGCTTCTCCGTGATATACAACGTCGGAAGATATCTCCGGCGCCGGCGATTAATTCTCCGACGACTGCAGTTGCGTCTCCGACGACAGTTCCGGCAGCTGTTACAGTAGCAGCGCCGCCTCCGGTAGCGATTAGAACGGTATCACCGGCAAACTCCGGTGATGAGCAGGTGCACTCGTCGAATTCATCTCCAGCTCCCGGCACTGCGACGGTACAACGAATAGCAAGCTGCACGACGACGACGGAGATTCTAGAAGAGAACGAGCGATTGAGGCGAGAGAATCTAACCCTATCGCAGGAACTGAACCATCTGAGAGGATTATGCAATAACATATTGGCGATGATGAGTAATTACGCGACGGGACAAACGGAACCCGGCGGATTACCGGAAGAAAGACAGTTGGATTTGCTACCGGCAAAGCCGGCCGCAGCAGGTGAGGCCGATCACGGCGGCGCTTCCAGCGGCGGAGCCACCGAGAGCGGCGGAAGTAAGGGCGGAGAGAAGGCGGAGGAGGAGGGAGAAGAGGGGTGTCCGTGTCCTAGATTGTTCGGGGTTTCCATTGGAGCGAAGCGCGTCAGTAGAGACGATGATGAAGCGAGTGGCGAAAGAGAGTGGTCTGCTCCTGTTCATACGCAGCAAGAGCAGCAAGGTTCAGGAGGATGAGATCTGATCCGTTGATTGATGATAATCTTGATTTATTGTTAGTGATCAACGGTCGTGATTGACTGTTGTGATGAACGAAAGAGACATCAGTGAGAGAAGGACGCGTGTGCAGGAAGGGACCCACTTTTTTGGATAAGATAATGTTGATATAATCATAGAATTTGTGGGATTCCTCTAGTTGGTTCCTTAGATTGGTTTCTAGAAAGTCAATGAATGATGTTTTTGAGAGGGTGGATTCTGCACAGGTGGCTGTAGCCATAAGCCATTGATGATGCTTTTACATGGAAACTAAAGTTTGAGTCCCTCACGTGAACAACGACGAAAGTGTAACCATGTTTGACAAAAGGTGGGGCGAAAGTGCTAGCTAAAATAGGATATTCTTTTCTCGAGTGGAACTCCTATGACATCAGAAATATGGATGGATGTCGGAAAACATTTTAAACAACTAACATTGTGCGAGTAATGTTTAGAAGTGTCAAGTGTGTTGATTAGTGTTATAGTAGTGTCATTTATAGCACATTTATCTCTGTTGTAAGTTGTAAATAAGTTATAGTTATCGGCTTTGTTTGTTGTATTATACAAGCGATATAGAGGGTGACGCTACCAAAATTCATCAAGGTCTTGTAAAAATTGAGAGAAATTGGGTCAATTTAGGATTAATTCAACTAATCAATGTACTTTTTTGCTCTTTAATTGTATATATATATTATTGTATATGTATATTTCTACATCATACATGATGTACTCATGAGATATTGCTTGGAATATCATGGGTGTGACGAATAAAGATCACTCAATTGGTTGAATGGAATAGTTAGTAATATAATTCATTTTAGTAAAAATTAACAAGAATAATCCCAACTTTGGTTGATTTGCTCAAAATAATCTCAATTTTTGATTATTTTTTAATAATTCGAACTTTAATCTCAATTTACTTCTAATGGTCCCAACCAATTACCTAACTTGTTATAACAAGTTAGATGACACGTGTTGGCACCTGATTGGTCAAAAAATAAAAATTTAAAAAAAAATTTAAGAAAAAAATAAATAAATAATTATTAAGTAATTAAAAAAAAAAAAAAAAACACACCAGCAGCTCCAACCACTCACCTCACCAGCCCGACCCCCCTGCCTCCAACTCCGGCCACGCGCAGACACTTTCCCCCCGTGCCGGCGCCGCGCCGCCCCACCCTCTAAACCTCCAGACTCCACCCTCACGAAACCCTTTAAAACCAACGGCCCACCATCGAGTCAGCCGTCGCTGCTCTTCTCCACTCCCTCGCTTCCCTCTTAAGAGCCGCCCAACGTCGGCTTCTTCCATGGCAACTTGCTCTCTGCCTTGGCTCTCTCGACCGCGCCGTTGATTATGCTTTAGCCACCGATCTTGGACGCCCCTTGGTTACAGTTTTTGTGGTAGGATGGGTATTGGGTCGGGGAGGTAGGGTGGTGGAGGTGGATGAGTCGGTGTTGGTGAATCAGGGGAGGTAGGGTGGTGGAGGTGGCTAGGTGGTTGACTCGTTGGTGTTGGTGGCTGGCGTGGTTTACAGACTTTACACTTTGCAACATTAAATTGCTTTTTTTTTTTATTTATTTATTTAGTTTTAAATTAGTTGATTAAGTATTAATTTTTTAAAATAGTTAATTAAATGTAGTAATTTTTTTTTAAAGAGTTTATTAAGTGTTAATTTTTTTTTTCCTGAATAAATAATTAAGTGTTGATTAGTAACAAATAATCATGATTTTTAATTTTTTTTTTTTTAACCAATCACAGGATGATACGTGTAAATTAAACCTAAAAAAAAATTAAAAAAATTTACCTACTCAACCGATGACCGGTCACCTGGGACCATTAGAAGCAAATTCATAATAAAGTTCGGATTATTAAAATATAATCGAAAGTTAGAATTATTTTAAGCGAATCGAACAAAGTTGAGATTATTCCCGTCAATTTTTCCTTTATTTTATATCTACGGCTGCTCATGTAATTGATTTATTTCTTTAATGAGGTCCACGTTTGTAATGTTTATGTTTTTATGTTAAGCTTATCTTTAAATTAATTTATTGAGTAGTGGTTAGCCTTGGAACCTTAAGAAAGAGGGGATTAATATATAGTGCATTATTGTTGATCTATCATTGGTTTTTAACTCGAATTTTTTTTTTTTTTTTTTTGACAAATTATATACCTTTGCATGTACATCAATTTGTAGAGTTTCCATAGCAAAATAGGTGATTGTTACGGTTTTGAGATGATGTAAGCTGTTGGCCATTGATTATTTATTTATAGAATTCGTCTATTTATATAACGTAAAAGGATTTATTAAGGTTTTGATGCACACAACTCATTAACAACGTAGCTTCAATGATTAGCAATTTAATCTTTTAGCATGAATAGTCATTAACTCATTATCTTAGCTACTCCCTCAGTTTCCTAATATTAGTTACATTTAGAATATTTTGATTATAAAAATTAGAGAGAATCTTCTAAATTTCTCTCTATGTGAAAACAAACATAGTCATACGAGATTTGGTTTTATTCGTCCCGATAAATCTAATCTAATATATATATAAATAAAGTAGGTATTTTTGGAGAGCATTTGGAGCGCCACATAAGAAATATACTTATTTCGACCAAAATTTTTAATGCCGCGTAAATTATAATCCACGAATTAAATTATTTTAATGGAAAAAAATAAAGTAAAAATTTAGGAAAAGATAAATTTATTAATTCAATACTACGAATAAAAGAAATCCAAAAAAAAAAAATACTAAGAAATAATTAAATGATAAACGCTTATAATAAAGTTTGATACCTATCATTATAAGATAAATTTTAATAGTATTTATGATAAGAAATACAAATTGTTCATTAATTATAATTAAATTAAAATTTGTGATACCTACCATCATAAATTGACACATCATACGACACAAACAAACTTTTGTATCAATACAAAACTCCATCAAGCGAATTTTGTGTTAGTATTTTTGTGTTAGTTTAGGTCATCAATGTCCGGGAAATATTTAAAATCTTATGTTTAAATTTATATTTGTAATTATTAGTTACATTGTACTTATTTAGGATACTTAACGATTATTTGTTTATGTAACGACATACGATTAGATGTTGTATACTTAATATATGGATGACTTTGGTTATTTTTGGAGATGATGAAAATATTCAAATGCATAGATTTGATTTTATATAGCAACAATTTTTCATTTATTGGTAAATATATTGATTTGTTTTATATAAATGTAAGGGTTTAATTTATATCAATTTCAGTTTGGCTAACATTTCACAGTTCAATTTATCCATTGATGTAGTAGGTTGGTTGTGGACGAGGTTGGTGATTCTATCGAAATAAAATATATGGCAAAACAATGAATAATGATTTAGGATTTAAATTATTAAAAATTTATCATTTCACATTAAAGATTTTGTATAACGGAAAAAATATAATATTTACAATTTATTTATATTAAATAAATTCATTATAAAATATAGTAAAAAAAAATATTAAACTTTTGTAATTTTGTCTGAAATTATTAAATACAATCAATCAAATAATTAAAAATCTTAGATGAAAAAACCGTGCATCGTACGGGCTTCCATCTAGTACTTTATTAAATGGAGGGAGTATTAAGTTTTTGCTCCAAACATATACAAGTAGTTATCATTTACTTTATTAAAATTCAATTGCTAAATTTTATTAGAAACAATTTACTCCGTATTAATCAATAGAGCAACTCCACAAGTCCACAATTGCTATTCGTGATTCATTTGCTATTTTTTTTACTTCCAAGCTACGGTGCAGTGTGTTATAATGGTTAGCAAGTTGCTTTGGGCCTTCTTTTTCGAAAAGTATATTTATAAATTTATTTATAGAGTATTATTTATTCATTCGTATCATATCATATCATATCACTAATAAATAAAGTCGGTCTCGCAGTCAGTCACGAGACAACGACACTTGATATTCTAGTTTTTCGCCAAATGTCGCGCCAAGTAAACAACAAATAGGTATTATTGTGACACATATGATGCTTAGTAAGCGGATTTTGGATAGATTTTGTAAGATAAAAATATTGTATAGAGTTTTATCATCGATAATCTTCTAATATTTCATACATACAAATTAATCATAACTTTTAATAAATATCTTATAACTCAATTTTATTTTTATTATAAAATTCGTTTTAAAAAGTTCTATAAAATAAGATCCATTTATAATATATTTAATTTATTTAAAATAATAATAGAGAATCAGTAAAAATCATTTAGTTTGGTAATACGTTAGTAAAAATAATTAAAGTTTAATTAAAATAATTTCAAGTCAATAATAACATAGATATCTATTTACAAACAAAACTACAAAAAGTACTTTTATATAAATAATCGATATGATATCGTATGTCTGAATATCTTGCATTATATTATCAAAAGGGATTATATGACCGTAGTTAACATTCAAGCCAAAAAGTTTATCCTAAAATTTTATCAATCAGTTGAACATTGGCCGGGCATAAACTAGTACCAATTTAAAGTTAAAATTTTCAATACTTTCAAATTTCAATTTGTTGGCTATGGTCCAATGGCTACCTAGTTACTTAACATTTTTAGAAATCCAAGTCCCTAAAACTGACCATTGGAAATGTTATTGAGTTATTGAAGCCTAAAAATATAATTCGACCTTTGCTAGTTTGCTCTCACTACTTAATTTATTCTTTGTAAACTGTAAGGCTGTAACCATTTTATTGTGACGAGGATGAAGTATTGGTACAAAGCCATGCTATATACTCTATTTGTCCCTATTTTTTTACCCCATTGCAAATAATGGGGTCAAATTTTGAAAACTTTGAGTATAAATTCCTATTAATCAATACGAAGTAATATAGTCACGTGGAGTTTTGTTGGAATCGTCTTATTGTATATTTTATTAAAATCAAGTTTTTATAATTTTTACACATATATAGAATTAAAGTTATTTGCGTTACAGAATCCGTCTTGAATACCGTACAAAGTCCAATGGGGCAAAAAAATAGGGAGAGAGGGAGTAACACAAAAATAATCTTCCTTGATGTAAGATGTGATGGCCTACTCAAGATTTGTAATCTTTTCATTAATCCATGAGATTTTTCTGAAATATAAAAAAAAAAAAAAAAAAAAAGGAAAGAAAGATTTGTTACTAATCTTGGACCAAGTTACAATTCTTCTTTAGCTCAGAAGACATTTTTTTTTTTTTTTTTTTAACGAACTCTTCTTTAGCTCACAACATAGGAATAAGTGTTAGGTACTACTCGTACACTAGTAGCTACTTAGCCACTCCAATATTTTACGAACTCAACTTGTGCCGCTGTGCATGACTTACTCTATTTTTTACCAACTAAACTTGATTGCGCCGCTGTACATAGCTTACTCCAATATTTTACCAACTAGATTTGATTGCTAAAATTTAGTTGGTCGTAAAACTAGGAACAGAGATTTTTCATTTGTTAATCCTGTTAATAGGCTTGGGCCTGTAAAATCCAGCAAAAAGGCCCAAGACTTTCACGTCCCAACTGCTTGATGGCCCAATAATATTCGACCAATTATGGCACGAAAGCCACCTTGTGCCAATCAGGAACCTGCACCAGCTACCCCTTAAACCAAATTAAATGCTTTCACTATTGAATTATGAGAAGTGATTTTGCCTTCTTAATCTTTGTACTGCACCCCCTTTGTTTACATAGCTCTACACTGAGATATAACGAAGTCAAGCTGAGCCGAGTTTTAGCCTTTTCGAACTAAATTTGATAAAAATTATTTTATATCAATGTTTGAGTTTTTCATATATCTGCTTGAACTCAATTAGTTAGCATTTAGCATGTTCGAGTTTAACTCGTGAACTTGCTTAGCTTGTTGGCTTTTCAGGTTACAAGTTCGAGCTTGAAAATCAATTGAGGCTTTATCAAACAAATATGATGAATACTCTGAATTTGTATCTTTTATATTTAGAGGGTGTAGTAAATAATTAAAAGTACGTAAATCCCAAATCGCTTGTAATTAGATTCTAAAATGGCAAACTTAAAATCAAAAAAATGTTATGAATATTATGTGAATACTCATTATACCCTTATTTATTCTAAAATGATCTAAGTTTAAGGTTTATTGTTCTCCAAGCAAACCCTAGTCATATCGTAAGCCTATTATAACCATTTTATTTGTTAGAAATCCAGAATATTTTGTAATACTCCGTAATACTCTATAATATTCTGTAAATATCTTCTCTTTCCATACTTAGGATAATTGAACCAAATCACTCTGATTTTTAGAGTGATTACCGGCTGTGATTAAGGAGGGATTACAGGATAAAATTATAGCCTAGAATAGGCAAGTAGACTTGTATATAATGCTGTAACCAGGCTACCGTTTTGGAACACACAGAAAAATATTTCAGAAACCAAAACAGTATTGTCAATTTTGACTTGGTATCAGAGCCAGGTTCTTTCCGGCGACCGGAAAAACTATCGGCATCATCACTTACCATGACCGACAACCAGGACATTGTTCCAAAACAACCAGTAACGATGGATGATTTATTGCAACTGCTCTCGCAGTTAAACACCAATAAATCAAACACAGAAACCATGAACCAACCAATCCAAATAACCGAAAAACTGAACCACACAAATTACACAAAGTGGTCAAGACTGATGCGTTTGAGCATCGGAGGGCGAGGTATGCTCAATCACATCACTGCCTCCCCACCATCTCCACAGGATCCAGAATACTCACGGTGGGTTCAACGGGACTCACTGGTTATTACGTGGATAATCGAAAGCATTGAACCAGAACTGCAAAATCAGTTCCTAGATTATCCAACAGCAAAGGAATTGTGGCAAGGAATTGAAACAGTGTTTGGAAGCGGTAAAGACGGCTTACAGATATTTGATCTAACGATCAAAGCAAATAAGATCCAGCAAGGAACCGACCCAATCGAAGTTTACTACAGTAAACTTTCATCAATCTGGAAAGAGATTGATAGGAGGGTACCAAACCCAATGCATTGCTCAGAGGACCAAACAATCTACAACCAAATAACTCAAAACAACCGGCTTTACCAATTTTTGGCCGCACTTAATGAGTCCATGGACAAAGAACGAAGGGATCTTGTGAATCAAGACCCACTTCCAACAGTAGAGGCGGCATATGCGGTGGTCCGGCGAGAAATCTCTCGACGGGTCATCATGAAACCAGGAGAGAAGGCCTCACAAGCATCATCGGTCGACTCCCCTGGTATCGGTAGTGGTCTTGCGACCAAAGGAAGAACGGAGAAACCCAGATTCCGGCGAGATGACGACAAGGCAAATCTCAGATGCACTCACTGTGGCGGAACACGGCACACCAAGGACGGGTGTTTCGAAATTATTGGATACCCTTCTTGGTGGGCCGATAGGAAGAAGAAAGGAGAAAAGAGGAGTTCTGGTAACGCTGCAATTAGCAACGGCGAAGGACCGGCGGTCAAGGAAGACACCCACGAAGGAGGAACGGCGGCCACGATTTCCTCTGCCTCAGGTATGAAAGAGAAGAAGGAAGGTAAGAACTCAGAAACCCTAGATCTCTTTTATGGTGAAAACTCTGGAATATATACCAAGAACAGATTCAGCTTACTTTGCAAAACCGAAATAGAAGAACCAACTTCAACTACATATTTAAAACCGGAAACTGAACTTAATGAAATACCTAGGCCCAAAAACACTAGCCCACTAAATAATAAAACCCAAACCATTGAAAAAAACTCATGTAAAACAGGATTAGTCTGTAAATCCGGAAAAAATACAAAATGGATTTTCGATTGCGAAGCTACAGACACTATGACATTTGACATTAATGATTTAGAAAAAATCTACCCACCAGAAAAAATCCATATACAAACTGCCAATGGAGAAGTAATTAAAACAAAGGGGTCGGGTGTTGTTAAAATTTCTGATAATATCAAATTACCTAATTGCCTCTTTATACCAGACTTATCTCATAAATTACTTTCCATTAGCCAATTGACAAAGGACCTAAATTGTACTGTTCTTATGAATTCTCGTGGATGTACTGTTCAGGATACTCAGACCGGGAAGATTATTGGGCATGGTATTGAAGAAGGTGGGCTGTATTATGTTACTCAGATGTCTCAACAGGGTGAAGCAGCGCTTGTTCGAGGGACGGTTGAGCACCGGCTTTGGATTTGGCACAAGCGCTTAGGTCATCCGTCTCTAGGGTATCTTAAAAAACTCTTTCCTTCCCTTTCAAATTCAAATGTTCCTTTTAATTGTGAGTCATGTATTCTTGCAAAGAGTCATAAACATTCGTATCCAAATAGTGACAGTAGAGCTGAAAAACCTTTTATTTTAATTCATTCTGATGTATGGGGACCGGCTCCCGAGT
The DNA here is from genome assembly GCF_001683475.1 of Chenopodium quinoa. Lineage (NCBI taxonomy): Eukaryota > Viridiplantae > Streptophyta > Magnoliopsida > Caryophyllales > Amaranthaceae > Chenopodium > Chenopodium quinoa. The sequence continues at coordinate 4,570,507 of NW_018742484.1, forward strand.
TTAATAAACATGGTTTTTTGTATTATGTCACCTTTATCGATGACTACACTAGAATGAGTTGGGTATATTTCCTTAGAAACAAATCAGATGTTTATAAAACCTTCATCTCGTTCTACAAGATGGCCCAAACACAGTTCCAAACCCAAATTAGAATTCTTAGATCCGATAATGGTACCGAATATAAGAACATTGATATGGACATCTTCACCGAAACAAATGGCCTTATTCACCAAACTACTTGTCGTGACACCCCACAACAAAATGGCATAGCCGAAAGAAAAAACCGAACCCTTTTGGAGATGACTAGGGCCATGATGATAGAATCCTCAGTCCCAGCTTATTATTGGCCTCAAGCCATTTCCACAGCCAATTATCTCACTAACCGCCTTCCTACAAAAAGCCTGCAATTCTCTACCCCATTAGATACTCTTAAAACCCATATCAATGTTCCTAGTACTCATTCGTTGCCACCTAGGGTCTTTGGCTGTGTGGTGTATGTTCACTTACCCAAACGGGAAAGAAATAAACTAGAACCACGGGCTGTCAAATGTGTCTTTGTGGGATATGGAACCACCCAAAAGGGATATCGTTGTTTTGACCCAGTTGCAAACCGTCTGTATACTACCATGGATTGTGACTTTGTTGAAACCGAATTCTACTACCACCATCTTCGATCTCAGGGGGAAAGTTCTAGTGAGGATCTAAGCTGGTTGGTCTATCCAGAACCGAATGTTCCTGACCCAAAAGAACAGGTTGGCAACACCACCGAGACAACTGATGATGTTGTACAGCTCGATCTTCACGATACTATGCCCACTAAGTCAGACATGTCTGAGTCTTCAATTCAAATTGAAACAGAGGTATGCACACCAGAGTTAAACCATAATTATGAATCTGGGTCATCTGAGTCTACTAACATTTCCGATGAGTTAGAAAATGAAGTATCAGGTATGAGGGAAGGCCAGCCGCAGAGTTCCTCTGATCATAGCAGATATGAATTGCCACAGAGAAGCACTAGAGGGGTTCCACCGAAGAGGTATGATCCGGAATTTGAATCCCAGAGATCCAAATATCCGATAAACAAGCCAGGAGAAGGAAATCTGTCCCAAGGAGAAAAAAACTATTGTGCAGCCTTGTACTCTGAGAGCATCCCCACCACAACAGAAGAAGCTCTTAGAAGCAAAAACTGGAAATCTGCTATGGAGGAAGAAATAAATGCACTAGTCCGAAATAAGACTTGGGACAAGTGTGTCCTACCCACTGGGAAAAGACCCGTAGGCTGCAAATGGGTCTTTACAATAAAACGCAAAGCAGATGGCAGCATCGAAAGATATAAAGCAAGGCTGGTAGCAAAAAGATACACACAAACTTATGGGATAGATTATGATGAAACATTCTCCCCAGTAGCAAACTTCAACACTATCAGAGTACTGTTTTCAGTTGCAGCAAACAAAGATTGGCCCCTGTATCAGTTCGATGTAAAGAATGCATTCCTCCATGGAGATCTTTCCGAAGAAGTCTATATGGAAGCTCCCCCGGGGTTCTTACATGGCTTAAGAAAGGAGAAGGATGCAGACTGAAGAAAGCCTTGTATGGACTAAAACAATCCCCAAGGGCTTGGTTTGGAAGCTTTACTATAGCAATGAAGAAGTTCGGGTACAAACAGAGCAATGCAGATCACACCTTGTTCCTAAAAAGAAGAGGTACCACAGTAACTTGTCTCATCATTTATGTTGATGATATGATTATAACAGGAGATGATTCAAAAGAGATAGAAGATCTAAAGAATAAACTTTTCAAGGAATTCGAAATGAAGGACCTGGGAAATCTTAAATATTTTCTAGGAATAGAGGTGCTCAGGTCAAAACAGGGCATCTTTATTTCACAGAAGAAATACATTTTAGATTTGTTGACAGAAACAGGGATGGTGGACTGCAAACCAGCTGATACTCCCATGGTTATGAATCATGGGCTTCAAATTCTTGAAAATGCAGAATCAGTAAACCAGACACAATATCAGAGACTCGTTGGAAAATTAATATACCTAGCCCATACTCGGCCCGATCTGGCTTACGCTGTTGGAGTTGTAAGTAGATTTATGCACAAACCTCAGAAACAACACCTTGAGGCAGTATATCGGATTCTGAGGTATTTAAAAGGGACTCCTGGAAAGGGAGTTATGTATGAGAACCATGGCCATTTAGATCTTCACGCCTTTACAGATGCAGATTGGGGAGCAGATCGTGACAGTCGAAAATCGACTTCTGGATATTTCACTCTTGTGGGGGGAAATTTGGTCTCCTGGAAGAGTAAGCGACAAAAGGTAGTGGCTATGTCGAGTGCTGAAGCAGAATTTAGGGGGATTGCAAAAGGAATTACCGAAGTCCTGTGGATCAGAAAACTCCTAAAGGAGCTTGGGTATGCACCAAAGAAAAGTTGTAAGTTGTACTGTGACAATATGGTTGCCATACGCATATCTGAGAACCCAGTCCAGCATGATCGAACAAAACATGTGGAAATCGACAGGCACTTCATCAAAGACCATCTAGATGAAAAAGTGATAACTCTACCTTTTGTTCGATCAGAAGATCAGCTAGCAGATATCTTAACTAAAGCTGTTTCTACACAGGCATTTGGGCAAGCACTGAGCAAGTTGGGTGTTAGAGACCCTACCATCCAACTTGAGGGGGAGTGTTAGAAATCCAGAATATTCTGTAATACTCCGTAATACTCTATAATATTCTGTAAATATCTTCTCTTTCCATACTTAGGATAATTGAACCAAATCACTCTGATTTTTAGAGTGATTACCGGCTGTGATTAAGGAGGGATTACAGGATAAAATTATAGCCTAAAATAGGCAAGTAGACTTGTATATAATGCTGTAACCAGGCTACCGTTTTGGAACACACAGAAAAATATTTCAGAAACCAAAACAGTATTGTCAATTTTGACTTTATTCATGAATAAGATGATGAGTTATGACACTAGTGTTTAATTATCAACCACGGTTTCTGAATATTCTCGTCGTCTACCTTGTATAGCTTGTGATTTAAGCTAAGTTGTAAGTCCACAATTGTTGTCCTTTTACTTTTCCTTTTTTGTACAATTATTATTTACTTTTAAGATTCAATGAGAAGTAAATGGTGTAAAGTGTAGGAATGACATCGATTTGGTGCAATCCTACGGCTGACTACATCTCTTACGGTACTTTTTATGATTTGCATGTGAAAACCGTTCATTCCAAATTAATTCATTCCATCCATATGGTGGTGAACTAACATGGTCCACTAAATTCGTCTAATTAGCTAATTTAACACTACCCCTACAAATAATTAGTCATAATTAAACTAATAAATAATAATAGGCCATTAGGCCATCATATACTCAACATTAAAAATCAAACGTTGGCCTTGTGACTTAAAAGTCATGGAAAGAAATTCCATTAAAAAAAGCTTAAAGAAGAGGGAAATTTCCTATAAAAGAGGTACTAATTTAATAGAGTACTTCTTACTTTAAAAAATGAGTAAAATAAAATTATCACAAGAAAATACAAATGGCCTATCAAGAACTTAAAAATGCAAAAAGAATTAATCATGAAAGAAGTATATAAAATAATGTTATAGATTATGATCTTAAATAAACCATGACTTGAGTTGACCTACAAAAGATAGGAAAATTCTTACAAACACAATTAAATTAGAAAGTTCCACAAATGATAATCCATGTGTAAGACAAATCCAATCTAATTAGTTTAAATTTTCCAATCATCTTCCAAATATTCCACAAACGAAACTACATTACACCTCACTCTCAACCTCCTACACAAAAAGACTACCAATAATACTATATAACACCACTAAACTCCCTATTTTTCCATCCTACTAAACAAACCTCAATCATCCATGTTGGAGTTAACTATAATTTCAGCTCAAGGACTCAAAAATCCCTCCTCATGTTCTCTCTTCTCTCACCGCCTTAAGCCATTTATCACCATCACCACCTTCCCCTCACCCTCATCGCAATTGTGTCGCGACACCATCAAGGGCTATAATAGTAGTTGTAACGTGTACACAACAAGGGTGTATGATGAAGGAGGTCCTAATCCTACATGGGGTGACAAGTTCCTTCTACCACTAGATAACACATTCTTTACAAATAACTACTCTTGTGTTTATCTACAATTGTTTAGAAAGCGGGCCTTATTGGGCCCTGCTTTGATGGGCTGGATCCAGATACCTGGTTCTGATATAGTTGATGGTCATTTTCCTCTTGGGCTGGCCCATCACTTGAGTTACCGGTTACGGGAAAGAGACGGTTCAAGAGGGCATGGGGTTGTTAATGTTGCTTGTAAGTTTGTAGGTGAAGTTCCGGTTGTACGTCAACCTTGGAGTGCAGGCGAACAGCGTTTGGCGACTGTGGATACGTGTAAGGCAGTGATTGGTATACCGGTGACAGCGTGGCCAAAGAAAACCAAGTGTAGAGATAAGATGGACAGTGTAGCACGTACTTGTTATAAGCAGTAGACTAGATAACGAGAGTGCATGTCATAAAACATGTGGGTCAGCAAAAACTTGTATATAATGAGTCGATTATGAAAACATCAATTTTACATGCTAGTAAACTACTCCCCCTCCATTTTCAAATGAGCTTCTTGTTTGACTTTCATACTCTTTTAAACATAATATCATAAAATTCATAAATTGAATATCATACATTGCAATATATCTAGCAAGAACTAAGTCATAAAATTATGAAAAATACATAATGGCAAGAATTAAAGGTCAAAGATACAAATTTTGATCCAATAGTCAAAGGAAAGAGAATCTGAAATAAACCTGAAGACGCTGAATAGCTTGTTGGAAAGTGGGCACAGAGGCAGTACAAGGACCTGAACTGGGGTCACCATTGTCGGTAAAATTGTGCCGCAAAGTGGAAGCACCGGCAATTGAGGACGCAAAAAAGCGACGACTATGTGGGGGTTTAAAGCAAAAATGGCGAGTTGGGTGAAGAATAAAAGAGAAATTCTGGGGTTTATATTTATGGGGTTTAAGGACGATTATGGGGACTGAGAATCCCATGTGTTACTTGTAATTTGATTGAGGAATTTACAGTAAAATGAAAGAGATTAGTTGAGATAAAGATTTGATTTTTCCGTTAATGGGTATGACTTTCCGCCGTTAAAATAGAGTTTTTCTTTGAAGGTTTTTAATTGTGGATAAATGTTTGGGTTTTGGGTTTTAGGGAAGAAGAGAAAGAGAGATAATGAGGGAGAGGTGTAAAAAGGGACCACCACGTTTTTGAATGGCTCGGGTTGCATAGTGCCCCAAATCCATCCGGATGATATGTTAATGTTGGCTTGTCCGGTTGTCCCATCCCTTTCTCCGAGTTACCTCGAGTTTGGATTCGAAAACTACTTTGAACAAAAATGACTTTGGATCTGTAAAAAAAATGACTTTGGATCAGTCTAAAGCAAAGAAAATTAGTCCGTTGTTCCGATTGCAAAAGATATTCTTTTTTAATCATTGATTCGTTTCAAAATCCTTAAAAAATCCACTTTTAACGGAAAAATACAAGTTGATAAAGATGATAAATGGAATAGGTTTATCAGCCTTCAAATATAAACTTGGCGTCCACTGTTTGTTTGGGTCAAGGAACCTTAGAATGAAGTCGGATTTCCAATATGGAGCCCAAAAACGTCCACAACGTAGCAAGGGTTTAGAAACGTTTGAAAGGTTCTAGAATTTTTAGGAAACTCTTATACATATCCTTAGGGTAGAGGTGATCAACATCGGCCCGGACCGCTAGCCTGGCCCAAAGGGGGAGGGAAAGGGAGAAGGGTGACTGGCTGGTGTTTTTTTTTATAAAAAAGAAATAAAAATTATAAATTAATTTAATTATTAATTAGTTTTTTTTTTTTTTTTGAGGAAATAATTATTAAATAGTTAAATGAAAATTAGAGGTTAATTAAGTGAACTAGTCATACTAGGTTGTTTTAAACAAAATAGTATTCACTTAGGGTTTTCATTTACAATAAAGCTTATAAAAGGTTTTTTTCGCAAAATTGTGCATTTAAAAGGGTTTTTTCTTTTACAAATTTTTCTTCTTCTTCTTCTTCTTCTTCTTCTTCTTATTATTATTATTATTATTAAACAACAGATTGAGTATATATATATATATATATATATATATATATATATATATATATATATATATATATATATATATATATACTAGTTTTGTTTAATTTACGGGCGATACCCAGATGGTTGATAAAAGTTTAGGATAAACTTTTTGGATTGAATGTTATATACGATCATATAATCATTTTTAATAATGCGGAATATTTAGACATACTAAACTGAAATTATTTTTACTGAACCAAAAGTATTTTAACCAAAACTAATATTATTTTTCCTGGTTAAAACTTATTTTCACTGATTCTCTGTTATATTTGTAAATAAATTAAATATATTATAAATGGATCTTATTTTTATAGAATTTTTTAAAACAAATTTTATGATGAAAATAGTAAAGAGTTATAAGATATTTATTAAAAGTTATTATTAATTTTGTATATATGAAAAATTAGAAGTATATCGATAATAAAACACTATAATAGTTATTTGCCTTTAAAAATCGATCCAAACTTCACTTACTTAGCATCATATGTATAACAATAATAGCTATTTGTCGTCCACGTGGCGTGACACTTGGCGAAAAACTGAAATGTCAATTGTCGTTGTCTCGTGGCCTGGCTGCGAGATCGACTTTATTTATTAGTGAATAGTTTTGTGCTCGGTCGATGCCCAGATGATTGATAAAAAGTTTAGGATAAACTTTTTGGCTTAATGTTAAATATGGTCATATAATCCTTTTCATAATATAGGATATTTAGACATACAATATTAATCGCTTATTTATATAAGAGGAAGCCCCTATTAATCTCCTTTTGTTTATCAAGTGGCAGAATCGTAAATAATTCAACAATTTTGTTTAGTTATTGGCATTTTGGTAAATACTGTAAATAAAAAATCGTGGGACCCATATATGAAAAAAAGTTGTTATTTATTTACACTTTTTTCGTTTGCCACATATAATCATCATTGAAAGAGAGGAGTTTTGGGAATTGAGTTTATGTTTGGCAATATTTGGTAGATAGCCAAAAGTGATTATTTCTCCATAAGGGGTTTGGAGAAAAAAAAAATTGATAATTGACATCTCTTGGTAGTGAACTACGGGTTGTCGATAGAGTTGAGCAGAAGTTTGATTTGGGTTTGAAGCTTTTCGGGAAAGGAGTACAAGTATGGTCACCATTATAAGAGGATGTAGTAGCGGCAGCGGGAAAAGAATGGGTCAATAGCTCATGATACCATGATCATTGACATCTCTTGATATATGAAATATGGGGTGCCAAAAGGGTTGAGCGAAAAGTGTGATTTTGGTTGAAGCTTTCCGAGAAAGAAGTTTGATATGGTCACCATAATTTGTCGGCGTCGGCAAAGGGTTTTGATAGTGTAGCCATTGTAGTAGCAGAAATAAGAAAAGATGGATCAAAAGCTCATGATACCATGATAGAGTTATGAGAAAGAGATTGTTGGAAAGCTTAATTATATTGAAGAGTATACAAGACTATTTATAGTACATAAGTAAACATTATACTATGACTAGATACATTAGAGTATATATCTAGGTACATTAGACAATAATTAGGAAAATCTTTGACAATCAACCTAATGAGTAAATCAAGGGATTACACAATAAACTATAAACATTAATTAATAATGATAATGATGTTTAGTCATTATTATCCTCTACACACATTACTTGTATTTTGATATTTGAAATAAAGTTTATGGAATGATAATGATGTTTAGTCATTATTATCCTTTACACACATTACTTGTATTTTGATATTTGAAATAAAGTTTATGGAGTGTAAAAATATGACAATTTTTAGTCAAATTTGAAATTCATATTATGTTAATTAAGGTGAAATATAACATAATTAGATGAAGCCCGTGCGATGCACGGTTTATTTGTATTTTTCAAATAAAATATTTTACTAAATACATATTTATCTAATAAACTTTGTGATATTCGCTTGCTTAATACTTAAATTTTTTATTATAAAATGAATTATTAACTTTTTTCTTATATTTAGATAAAATTCGTAATGTAAATAAATAATATTTTATTTTACAAAGTTTCGTATGTGGCTGGTCACACCGTGTGGTCGGGATTACTTGGTCAGGAGTTACTTGGCTGATCAAGGGTTACTCAATCGATTAGGATTATTCGGTCAGTGTTTGGGTGTGTCTCATCCAGTCACACGATATGACCAGCCACACAAAAAACGCACTAATTTTATTTTATAATTAATATAAAATTTTTGATCAAAAATAAATTGCAATTCTTTTTTTTCATTGGCTAAAATATAACATTTTCCTATGTGACGCTCTAAAATTAATCTTACATGGCCTAATCCTATTATAGCGTTTTAAAATTATTAATCTTACGTGGCGCTTTTTTATTATAATCCTACGTAGCGCTTTAAAAAAACTGATCTTACGTAGCATAATCTGATTGAAGCGTTTTAAAAATATTAATCCTAAGTGGCACTCTAATAATTTTTTAAAAAATAAAATCCTAGGTTGCGCTCTAAAAACTCGGGAAAAAACTCCCTTATTTATATATATATATATATATATATATTTTTACACGATTTATAGTTTACAAGAAAATAATTAGAACATAAATTTACAAATATATAAAAGTTGAATCATGAAAGAAAATGATCGTACAAATAATAATAAAATTTATAAAACAACCAAGGAAATTAAAAGAAAAAACAATGTTTTAAAATAACAATGTAAATTGAAACAATTATATACAAGTAGAAGTTAACTTGTATATTTACTTTGTAGAAGTTAACTTTACAAAAAAAAAGTTGATAATTTAGGAGAATTAATGATTCATTTTAAACCACATTTTACCGTACTAGTGTGAAGCTCGAAAAATGAGTTGTTTACTATCTCTACCAATCATACTTGATTTAAAAATAATTATTATTTGAACTACAATTTTACGGAGTAAGTTTATTTTGTATTACTCACCTAACTCGTTGTGATTTGTAAAGGGTATGGTGTGATTGGTGTCTTAGTCATTGTTATACTTATCAAGTTGTTAACGTCGTTTACAACTTTACAAGTAGAAGTCCGTAACTCTTTAGTGATGACTCGGTCATCGTATCTTTTAAAACCGTCCGTTTCATACAAGATTTGCGGCTAATCCGAAGCACTTGGACGGTTGTAACATAACTTCTCGTTTTCTCAAATTTCTAATGTACTTTTCTTCCCCAGTTTCTTTCCACTGATATGATTTGTTTATTGTGGAATAAAATGTCAATGTGGAGTTATTGGTTTTGTAGGATACTCGAGTTCCTTGTAAATTCGGTTCCATTTACACTAATACTATATAGAAGCTCTGTACTTGAAAAGAACACATAATTAAATTATATTACTAACAAATTTACAAAGTAATGCAACTAAAACAAGTATTTGTGTGTGTTTCAAAAAAAAAAAAAAAAAAAAAAAAAAACAAAAAAAAGTATTTTTGTGTCAATAAAAAAATAAATAAATAAATATTTGTGTGTCATTAAAAAAAAGGCCGGGTATTTGTGGTCTTGAAACCTTTATCCGTATGATCCTTACACCCATTAGGCCATTAGTATATATTTCGTATATGTATTTCTTAAATTTGATACTTGGCTGCACTAAAAGTTGAAAAGAAAATTATGATCTAAGATTCTAAGAATAATGTTATCGTTCAGCCCTCGCTTATTACTTCCTCGGTTCTTATATATATAGATGACTCGTTTCACTTAGATATATTTGTCATTTCATTTTTGTAACAATTAATATTTCTAATTATGAACTTGTAAAACTTATAAAAATTAGAGGTAATCATTGACAAGAATCTAACAAGAACACATTATCTTTTAATTTACTTAAATCACAAAAGACTATTAAAATAACATAAATTATATGAATACTATAAAAAGTCAAATGAGCAATCTTTAAAAAACAAATGGAGTATTAAAAATGTATACGAGTACTTAATAAGTAGACTAGTGTTATATGAATAACACTGATCGCATGACATTTCAAAAAGTAAGTTGCCTAATAATTTGCCTCTTTCATGTCAAATAATTTCCAAGCTACAAGTTTACTAAAATTCCAATACTGTTTATCTTCGGCGGAAACAAAAATGTTCCTGTCTTTCCACATCTTTTCCTTAATTATGGCATGGAAATTGGAAAAAAAAATATGCACCTTATACCAAGATCAGCAATCAGTACACAAAACATGACCATATGAGCTGTGCGTGAGTTAGAATTTGACTTCATGTATGACAATAATATTGTGTGCGTGGAAACTATAGTCCATTAATCCTTATGGTATTTCTATAGCTTTCGGTAGTGAGAAGTTTCCAACCCGAGACTATGGTTGTGGACTGTGGACAGTACTCACAGTAGTGTACCTCGACTTTCACTTTCTTTCTCAAGCTAGCGGCCTTGTTACTAGTATTGTGGTGTGGAAAATCGAGTAATGAGAAGAGAATTTTATGGCAGCGTCAACAAAACTGCATGTATCAATTCATTGAAGCAATATTTGGGCTAGAAACAGTATAAACATTTTCATCATAATAATTATCTAACCGTTAGATAATTAGCTGGACTCGATGTCATTGATAAATCAGCATCCTGGCTGGCTTAATGACATCCAAAGTTTCCTCCAGCTCTAATTCATCATGAATAACCACATGAATATATGATGATATATGAGTATGACAGTGATTTATTACAACAGCAACATAGGAAGGTTCGTTTCAAACACTATCAACGCAACAATTAATACAAGCTAGAAAGATCCACAATCTAACTGAGAACAGAATGGCAATTTGGCATCATTTTAAAAAATGTAAATTTGCGCTAATATGAAAACTTTATTGCACCCGTTTATGAAATTAAAACAAACCTACAAAGATCCACACAAACACCAAAAAGAAGCCTTACAGAACTAACAGAAGCTTTGTCTAATATCTATCTCATCAACCGCTTCCCCAACCAATATTACACCACTTTTTTTGAAATGATACTATATGAATAACAGTCATTGGCAAAATCTACAATAACGAACAATCAACATAAAAATTGTAGACTCAATTCTTGCTCATATTCTGTATCCGGGTATCCTTTTCCGATCTCCATTCTCCTGCTTGCTATTAGCTGATTTTTGCTAATAACTGTTACAACCTCACTCTAGAGGGGTTGTAGAAGAAATGAACCCCAATGTTAACACATCCTATTGATTATCTCAAGTTGATCAATCTCAGGTCATTATACACAAAATCAGCACCAACGAACTATAGCAAGACTTGACAACCTTCAACTGCATCATCTTGCCACTAAGCTATACTAAACCTAGTCTTTGTTCCAGCAAGATTAGAGTTTTCACACCACTAGTCAAAGTTATAATCAAGTTGCATCAAGCTGCTTCTCGTTGGAAGTTATTGGCAGTCACCCACATAGGATATAAAAGACAGTCAGCCACTGTTTGCAGAGAAGCAAAGCATGTAAATGAAGGGAAAAGAGACTTTGTGTCACAATCACAATATTACCTTCACATAAAAATGATTTCAGTAGTCCAACTAAGAAAGGAAATACAATTATAGGAATGATAATTTTGATTGTACTCCCTCTGTCCCTAATTTTTTGCCCCATTGCAAAAATATGGGTCAAACTTTAAAAATTTTGACTATAACATACTTCTAATTTATAAGAGATAATAAGTCATGTGCAATCTTGTTGGAGTTGTCTGATTGTATTTATTATTAATATAGAAAATTTTATAGTTTTTACACATAAAAATAGAGATAAAACCGTTTTAAGACGCATCTTGGAGACCGCGAAAAGTCCAATGGCGCAAAATATTAGGGACGGAAGAAGTAACTTCTCCCGTCACATACACCCATATAGTATACACCAACAAAAACCAAATATTACCTTAAGCCAAAATAGCATAATTTATACCCCTCAGCATCAAAGCCAGACCTCTCACCATGCTTCTTGAAATTTCTTCTTCAATGATTTGAAGCTACTATGTCCTGTTTCTGGAAACCGAAATGATGCACTTCTTTTTAGCAGATCTGAAAACATGGCTGAACTTGATGTTGATTCAATCTTAGGATTTTCTTCGTATTCTGCATACAGCATACAGCATACAGTGAGTTACTTAGTAACTAACACTAGTTCTTCACTGAAATTTCACCACAAATTTCTAAATTTAAACTTCGGCATCTGGCACGGTAAAATTAAAGGGTTACATTACATAGTGTGAAAAGAATTTTTTTAGGCTATAGACCTAATATTCCAGGTATCCTAAGTTTGTAATTCAATCAATCTGAGTACCACTCTTAAGAGTTTAAGAATACGAATGAAGTAAATAAAAGGCAAATACGAGTGAGACCATCAATAGCAAAGAGAAAAATTCAATAAACAAAAGAGTTCCTCAGGAAGGAGGAAAGCATAGAAACTGGAGCGGCACTAGCGGAATATTTAATGTACCGGGACCTTTTCCCGTCATGGTGATCTAAACAGTAAACACAGCGAGGAGACTGCTTGTGACCATTGCACACTAAATTGGTCAAGAAGGAAAAAGAATGCCTCCTGGCAACAACCAACTGATCTCATTCCACCCATTAACTAGTAGCTTATCGTCTCCCCTTTATATATTGCTATGATATATATATATATGTCACCAACTATCACTGTAAGTTATCAATATCCTAGATTATGCTTATATATTCTAATTCATACAGAGTACAAGAGAGAGTCACCTGAGGATGGCGGGAGCCGGTACTGCCTCTTTAGAAACTTTGAAGCTTCCGTGTCCTTTTTGTGACATAATATTCGTATCAAAGTATTTGCATCATCCAGTGATCTATGACCGTGATCACCTGACTGAACCCTAGTTGAGATGTGCTCACTTGCATTCATTAGCATTTGGATAACGCTACTAGTCTGCAAAGGATCAAGAATGGGCAAAGAGAAACAACTTAAATATTATGAGTAATTCTTTAAGCAACTCAACCTGCATGTACCTCAAATTCTCAAAACCACCATCAGACCTGAAGGGAAAATAAGCTTAACACTTGATGAGCAAACTTCGCTACTCGCTCTACTGTAGAACGAGGAAGACCTTCTCCTTCAGCCACAAAGAAATCCTGCAAAATGGCACATATGTCCTATCTATAATCAATATCATACTTGAAAAAAAAATGCAAAGACAAACGTCCAAGCAAGCAAAATTAAAACCCCTAATTCCTCTGAGGTAAAAAGGAAAAACAAAGATTAAGTAGCTAAAAGCCAAATGAGCACATCTATTTCCGTTGCATCTCCACCTATGTTACTCAAACTCTTCATTTAACCTCAAGTACCCATGTTAGACCCTTGACCCTCAGACATGGATACAACACTTGAACACTTCATTTTGGTTCAAAATCATGGAAAAAGTTCACAAAATAGTAGTCGGACACTGGTACCCGAGTCCGACTAATATAGATCTCCATCTACTTTCTTCTAGAAAAATTAAAAAGATATGTAGCCTGATTCAGGATTTCACTGCCACTCAAAGTCTCTTTCGTAATTGTAGACAATCGTTAAAATAAAACACTAGTCACGAATTAGCAATAAACAATACATCTTTCCTTTTCACTGCTTAATTGGGCCACTTAACAAGAGAAATTATGTGATAAGATCCTATTAACTACCCTGCTTACCCCCTCAATCCCCCCCACCGCCTCATTTTCACTGCTTAATTGGGCCATTTAACAAGAGAAATTATGTGATAAGATCCTATTAACTACCCTGCTTACCCCCTCAATCCCCCCCCCACCGCCTCATTTTCACTGCTTAATTGGGCCATTTAACAAGAGAAATTATGTGATAAGATCCTATTAACTACCCTGCTTACCCCTCAACCCCCCCCCCCCCCCAAAACACACAGACAGAGAGGAAAAAAAATCAAGTCCGAGGAGAAGCTGTTCAATTGCAACACAAAAGGAGATATCAAATACCTCTCCTCCCACCCCACCCCAAACCAAATCTGAGAAAATTTGACCAACTGCAACAGAAAAAGAGACATCAAATACCTGTAGTGCTCTCAGATCATCCTCCATCAATATGATATCTGAATCAGAAAATGCACGTGAAGGTCCTCCATCTAGCAGTACCCAAAGGTAACCTTCCTGAACAAAGCAAGAAAAATCAGAAGCATGAAAAACAAGGAGAATAAATATACCAGAGCTAATAGAGCCTCAGAACATACCAATGATGCATGAAAAATACTGGAAATCACAGGATCCCTGACGGTGTCATCAACTGATCCACATATTTGGTTCAGCATCTACATCAATGCATCTCATATTGTAAGTTGTAACTATCTCTCAAGCATAAGATTGATTGACCAAATTTACCAACTGAATAGTAATCAACATGAAATGCAAATTAATACTTCGTAAATGAGTAAAAATGCTTCATCAGTGCATTTCATAACCTTTCTTCAGTTGGAGTAGAATATAGGCTTGTACATAAAGGAAAAAAAAATAGCTCAATTACTAACAGAATCAACACTGGGAAGCACAGTGTCCATACGAGCTTTTTCAACACCACCACGATATAATTGGAAAAGGAATTTCTCTCTTAGGTCCCAGAATACAGCTTTTGTTCCTGCATAACCAATAAATGGGGATTATTACCTTCTCTGCATTTACTGTCATGTAAATAGGTCAAAATTGTCATCCTAAAGAAGCAGTTTCCACCCCCACTTCCCAAGGGTAAATAATTGGACATGGGAACTGAGGTCAGCAACAGCACAATTTCTAGTCATTGTTAACACTACATAACAATGTAATATGAAGAAATTGTAGGATAATATACAAAGTAACCACAAAGCTCTTTTGCAGCATACAAAAGCATCAGTCACTTGGGTTACAAAAGGCTATGTAACAAAAAAAAAACACTAGTATGAATAACAGCATACGTATGCTATTTCAAAGTAGGCCTTTATTTCCTTTTCATAGTTTATTAAGTATCAATCATCTTTAAAAGTATAACTCCATTTCCATTATATTTCTTCAAGGTTTTGTGACAGGTAATACAGAAAGACAGTTTGAAATAAAAATAATAATAATGCAGTGGTGTTTTGAATGAATGAACGATAGAGCATATAAAATATAAAGTTAAATACTAAGGAGTGGACACAGAAGTTCTCAATCAGGATGTGGCAGAAGTGATGTTAATATTGACAATTCAGGGTCAAGTGAAAGGTAAGATTTTTTGTTAACATGGAGGTTGAGCTAATAAGGCGTTAATGCATTAACTGGTTAGGTGATTTTAGATAACAGAAGTAAACGTCCATTACTTCATTAAGGGAACTTGGTAATTTTATTTGCAAACCACAATGTATATCCTATATAGTGCATTTGTAAAAAATTTGGCTAGTAGGCTTAAAACGATAGGGGCACCCCGTCAAAAAACCATTAAAATCATGCAGCTATGAAAGTTTATTACCATTTAAGACATAACTTTTAAGAGTTTATATCTAACCTGTGAAGTCAATATGTTTCGCAATAGCATCTGTGATACTAATTCTAATACCATCAAATGTCGTCGCAAATAATTCATCAATTGATTCTTCACTCATAGTTCTCTCCGAGATTTCAGGAGTTTCTTCTTCTACAATGTTAACTGCGCAATACACATAGAAAGTTCCATAATCTGAATATAGTATAAGCTACGAAGATTTTATTAGTAAATCAACAAAAAAAAAAAGATGTGGGTCTGTTGACTACAACATTATGATATCCAGCAAGACAGCTATATAACAAGTTTCAGTCCCAGTCTTCTCCTCTATATATATGGCCTTTAAACCATTTTACTTCTTATCCCGCCATTTAATCGGAGCATAGTCTTTATTCTCTAGGAGAAGTCTCTTCAAGTGTGAAACAACAATAATAAAGATTAAATATGTTTTATAATTGCACTCAGCCTTAAGCCTCTAGACTCAGTTGGCACAATACAAGTGAGCACCATGTGGTTCAAAAAGTCAAAACCTGAATTGCAGATTTATAAAAAAGCCCAAACCCACCCCCACCCCACTCCCTCCCCCCTCTCCGTTCACCAGGAAGAGTGGCTCAAATTAGAAGACGTAGACATGTATCATTAGAGCAAAAAGTATCAATAAGGGACAAATCAAGTCAAAAGAAGAGAATAACAAGAAATGTGCAAGCGCTTACACCATCTTCACTTCACAGCTGGTCTGACAAGTCCCCATGACTTCCTCATGCTATCTTCCAATATAACAATTTGATTTCTGATATACTGCACACGGAAATGGAAAACATCTTTATAAAGCCAATGTTATATAAAAATTGATAACAGAAGTGTAAGTCCTGAAGGAAACAGGAATTCAAGTAACAAAGATGAAAAAGAACAGAATTAAAAGTAGAAAAGTCAGTGATGAAACAACTCAAAAACAACATTCAACAGCTAAAACATGATAAAGAACTAAATCAAAGTTTAATTTATTAATTTGATCCCTTTACAGCTTTTGGGAGTAAAGAACAGAGCCATAATCCCCTCCAATTTTCAGTGTGAATATCTGGAATGGAAACAGGAGAGTAAAACGTAACACAACTACAAGCAGATACTTTCCGTTCACATTGCTTAGTCTTTCCTACGTTATAAATCGCGGTCAAGTTGAGGAAAGTCTACACTCTACAGTCAAATACCTCTTCATTTACTTACTTGTACTCCATAAAACATTAGACTTTGAGAATTACAAGAAATTGAGACAACAATATAACCAGCGTTCTATAGTTGAATTGAACAGAGATATAAAAAATAATCCAATAAGTGGAGCTAAACATTTACCAGAGATCGTATCAAATATCATGCAAGTTTATATTGATACATTCAACCATTGTTGATCATCGTAAAAAAATCCAAAACATTTAAGCAAATAATAGCACATAAAAAGTGATACCAGACTCAAAAAGTATAAGAAAACTTTTGTGACACTCTCTCAGTTTCTTGCATTCAAATATTAACAATGAAAAATGCTTTTAAAATATGAATATTCTTCACACAACTTTATGCTTGCTTCTTTTTTACGTAATTATTATTATTATTTTTTTAATTGGGGGAGGGAGGAGGGGGGGGGGGGGTTGGGAAGTAGGATGAAACTCACTTGAAGAGTATTCAGTCTGATACAGAGCTTGGGTAAGGTCAACTGATTTAGGGTATTAATAGTATTATCATCCAAGATCTTGAGCTCAACCATCTTTTTTCTCGGGATAGTAACCAAAGATTCCTCAGACCGTGTCAGTGATGGAGCTGATGGATAAAGGTGGCTCTTCTCAACTGCATAATATCACAGCAAAATCTCAATGATGGAAGAGAAAACAAACAGCTAATAAAATGAAAATCATCAAGCAAAACAAGACAGATTATATAAGAATGAACAAAGTCAATGAAAAAAAAAAAACAGAAAGAACGATGGTCAACAATACAGTCAGAGATATAATCTAAAACTTAAAACCAAGTTCCTCTATCAAAACATAAGGTCCCTGTATTATTTGAGATCAAGCTTTAACCTAATTTCCCTTAAAACATATTGAATCTTATATAAATCTTATTGATATTTGCATTATAATGCACTCTACTTCATAATATTACTTTTCACCATTTCATCAATACAATCAGAGAATTTAACAGCCACATGTTAAAGTTTGACCTTGAAGGATGTGAGAGCCTTGTGTTTTGAGAACAAAAAGGATAGATTTCATTATTTACACCACCAAAAGATTCAAACAAGCGAACACAACACAGCACTTTATAGCTTTCCCAAATGCTAATAAATTCTGAAATGTCAGTACCATAGTCGTAAAGCCCCACTTCAACTATGCATTCAAGTCAAAACCTCCAACTGAGAATACAAAGACATATCCTAACCCATGTTCAGTAGATCTATCCTGTTGAACATTTCGGAAATGAAAAAATGAAAACGTGGGCATAAAAAAAGCTAGATCAGCAAATAGCTATCAGAAGAGAGGCCAATACACACAAACTCTTTCCTTACACACCCAACTGCATTGTGCTGCAACCACACATAAGCTCTCTCCTTACACACCCAATCTCTCAAACTCTCAGTGACCAAAAGCCAAGCCCTAACTTCACTCTTCATATTGTATCAATTAATGTGTTAATTTATAGATCTCGCGGTTTCCATAACTAGCCATGGCCAAGTACATTTTGTCAAATCTAACTGGGATTCCATACCCATGTGTTGTGTCGTGTCGTGTACTCGTGAGTCTGGGTAACATAGATCTTAAGCCAGGAAGCCAAAATATTGTAGTGGATCTTTTGACCACTATGCTACCTCAAGAGTGTTTCCTACTTCCAATCTTCTCCGGCATCTCCAAGCAGGCCTTAAATCACCTTTAAAATGGGATCCTACAAAGTTACTTTGGCACAGAACAAATGACTATAGATAAATACTGAATGAATAACAATCTATTTAATACCCAGGGAGATCTCCTCCACATTTCTATTAAAACTTCTGGATAGTGTCCAAATTTTCTCAAAGGCATGACTTATTAGTTATGACCTATGTCAAGTGCAACATATCATATTTGGCATCACGTCAGATCCTTCAACCAGAAGTCAAAAGTTCCAACGTGTTTTTATCATACAAAAAAACAATTTAAAGAGCACATTATAGAAGCCTAAATATTAAGGAAAAAACAAACTGAGAAAGCATCGTTTATAAGTTAGTAATTGCAGCCTTGCAGGCATATTCTTTTTGCAAGTATTACCTAATTGGCAACCCATTTTGGACAAATAAGCATCCAAGCTGTGGATGATTAGAGAAAGTAAAGCTTGCAAGTGTGTGATAGTCACAGGAAGATTCAACCCAAAAAACTGATCCACCGTCTGAAAATAATAATAAAAAAAAAAAATCAAGTCAAGCCAAGCCAAGAATATCAAGAAAAAGATTTAGTAACATAAGGACGTGATTATAAACCATATAAAACACAACATACAAAGACAAGGGGACTAGAAATTTATAGTTTTATACAGGCACACTGATACAAAAACAAAAAGGAAACCTTGTCTGGTTAGTCACTATGAAGCTTTTTTGAGATATCTTGAACCACCCTACTTTTTATGTTAATAAACTTATTAGTTATTACTCTCTACAAATTTGAAAGTTTGACTCACTTTCCATTTTGGGTTGTTTCATACTTCTTTCGTTTTTTTTTTTTTTTTTATTACTTGCAACACAGTTTCATGACACGCACATTAAGGAAGAGATTAGATAATTTAAATGGACAAATTAATCAAAAAAATTTACACATATAATATCTAACCCTTCCCTAATCCCGGTATTAAAAATTTTGATTTAGTTTACCTTCTCCATTCATCTCCTTAAAGTGCATGCCTTGAGGTTGTGTTGCAAGTAAAAGAAAACGGAGGAAGCAATTTTAGCTCACTTTTACTTTATTATAGTTTTTTTTAACTCCATATTACCACCTAGTCCACCTTACCCTTACACTATTTACACAAAAAAAATTGTAAACCCTCTCATTTATTACTTCATCTCTCGTCTTTATCCATCTTTTTCTTACACCCACACACTTTTTCCAATGAAACAAGAGCGTAAAACAACTGAGTGGAACTTTAGGGAATGGAGGGAGTAGTTCCTAATTCAAGTCAAGGGAATCTAATTTTGCAGCAGTATAGCTTTTATAAGCTCTGGTTTGTTGTTCAATATGTTAATACTACTGAGCTAGTATACACTGGACAATATCAATTAACAGATGAATTGTGGCCCCAAAATCGTGGAAGGCCTTGTTGATATTTTCACAGGTCTTCTTCCTGAATTCCATATTTGCTTCATTGTGAAGCTTAAACAGATTTTATAAAAGCAATCAAATTAAAAAATATCCAGACAGATCAATTACCTCCTCAATCATCCTAAATACTTCAACAACAGATCCTGCATGTTTCTTTTGAGATGTCAAAGGTTCCCACAACTGCAACAATCAAAAAGTCAATTTACTTGAGGAAAAAACCTCTAGTTCTTGCACTTCAACAGATGCAGCTCACATAATAAACACAACCTAATCACATCAGTCAAAATAGATCTATAGGTAGAACATCTTTCATGGTTTTACAAAATCATAGTAACAGATGAAGCATAATATATTCAGCAATAAGATATCACATCTAGTAATGTTTTTTTTTTTTTTTCAAATCCTACCACAATTACTGGCTTGTAGATTTCTGTATTGATACAGCAATGAGCAATAACATCCACCCGTGTTGGCAAATCCTATGGAGGTCCAATAGTGCGCACTCTTTTCTTAGGCTTGGTAAAATAGTTGAGAGGTTGCTTCTCAAAGACTCGGAAAGAAACATTGCACAAATAAAAGCAAGGGTAATGAAAAAAGAAAAAGGTACACATGATGCATAACTACATTACACCCAATTGAATAGTATCTCATTGAAATTACACATAAGTTAGAAACGAACCTCAAGATCAAAGACACGGGCAATCCAGTCCAGTATATATGCATGTTGAGATATTGACCAATCAAGAATAAGTGAAGCAGAGACATCTCCAATCTGCCAAATTAAATGAAATTTATACGACACTTCCAATAATTCTAAGCAATCAATAACCTAAAGAACACATCCTATTTAATTCCTATTAAGCCCATCTCTTTCAGTTTTGCAGATGTACAAGAAATTGGCATCATTAAAAACAGTCAATGTTTACTGCCAATCAGGAAACCCACAGGATACAGAAGTATCTAAAATGGAATGCAATTAGCTGGCTAGCTCCAATAATCCAAACAGATATAAGGTACTACATATATAATAAAACTAAAATGCGCCTAGCCTTAGAGGAATTCAAGATGAAATGAACTATTGGTTGAGAAGGGAAGGGAATGGAATGGATCACTGGAGCATAGATTCTAGATGCATCAAAACATCAATCTATGGGATTCCTGTAACCAAAGATTACACGAGTACCCTCACCTGAAAATGGTCCAACTCAACTTTGAAAGGCTGATGTAAGCTATTCCCATGAAAGCTGAAAGAATAGAGTTGAGTCAGCTCCCGATCCAGCATATGAGCAGCAGAAAGAACCAACTTGACATCTTGAGAGAGACTCGATATGCCCTGAATAAATGGTCTCTGTTTAGGGGGGGGGGGACACAGTCAGATTACATAAAAATATACACAAAAGATAAATTTATACTATTAATTGAATAACTATTAATTATAATAACGTTAAATACCAATCTTTCCCAAAAGAGTTGATGTAATAGTGTGGCTGAAATCATCCCAGCTTCAGGACACCACAAATGTAATACAGGGCTAAAAACAGAAAATTCTTTCTCAGCAACCAATTTTACAGCATTTGCAAGCAATGCCAACGGATGCATCCTCTCTATATCTGATTTGAGATCCAAGCCATTAAGAACCTATTTTAAAAATAAATTTAAAAAAAAAAAAAAAGTTGGCATGTTAAATTCAACTCACAAACAACAAATTGACTCAAATAGATAATTCAATTCAGACTCACTAGCATGTATGCTGCTTGAACAGAGCTCTCCACATACATCTTTATTAGTCTGGATGCATCATTTGTGGAACCATCTGTTTCAGTCAGCTGCATAGCGAAATAAAGGAGAAGAAGACGTGAAATTAAAAAGGTGATTTCAGAATATAATACCAGCTAAATAGTATGAGAAGACTTATCATGGATAAATACATTATAAACTTGTTTCTAGCATGAAAAGTTTCTTTAAACGACAATTAGAAAAATAATTAAATCACAGTATATTGGAAAACAGGGGGAAATTCGGATGAGTTTCCCATAAAACAAGAGATTTATTGTATCAAACATAATGCTCTTAAAAATCAGTATTAAAATCGCTGGTGTTTATATTTTCTTGGGGGAAAAAAGGCAATTACAGACAGCTGCATATCACATAGATCTATGTAGAGAAGAAGCATATAAATTTTAAGCAAGAAGAACTCAAACATACCGACACTTATAATAAAGAAAAACAAAATTAACTAACAATTGATCCATAACTAACCTCGCCAAATACATTTAGATCAACGACTGCAGTCGCCATTGCAAAGGTCAATATCCTCTTGAACTTGGATGGTTTCTGGAAAGTTAGCTTAATGTTAGGAAAAAAAATATTTGAAAGGTGATGGGCACCAATAAATGTTAAATTACTCAGATCAAAGCACCAAACATAAAACAGAAATTATATACAGGCAACAGTGGCTATGACATAGCAAGAAGTCTGTAATTTTAACAGTAAAAAACAAACAAATTAGCATTAAAGGGCACAATACCTGGTTAGCATATAAATACAACACATATCCATCTAGTATGACTCCAAAACTATACTGGAATTACACTGATACCAAATAACTAACCTGACTAAAATGCCTATGATAGTCTTGTAGTTTCCCTTCACACCAAATATGCATGGAGAGCAATATAGCTGGAACCAAATTTAGTCGAACTACACTATCTCGCCATTCAATCGTACATAACAAACATTCCCCTTCTTCATAAAGAGATTCAGCAGCTTGGACATTCTGTATTTGGATAGTTGTGTACTCTAGCAGATCTTCCTTATCTGTTTGAACATACTACATAAGATAAAAGGTTCAGAAAAACAAATTTATTTCATATCGAGTGGGAGAACAAACTCGATGAAAGTTTTTAATAGGCAGACGAAAAAACTTCTCTCAGGCCATGCTGTGCTTAGTGTGTAAGCAATGTCAATACAGTTCTTTAAAGGATGTATAAGAAAACTTGCCAGAATATGGAGTATATTATCAAGCAGAAATCTACAGCGATATGGAATAAAATACAAAAGTTACTAGGTTAAACAACTAAAAATTGTTCTTACAAGGATTCCTTGGCTCCTCTGGAGATTTCTCCAAAATTAACCATTGCCTCCCCCACTCTACTTCCCATTCTAGAATCGGTTATTTACATTACAAGAGAATTTTATAATACAAATAAATGAGGTGGACTTTAAGAAACATCTATGACTTGGGTTCTAGATTACCATTAAGAAGTATGAGAATTCTGAAAAGCTCAGAACACATCAAACACAATAAAAAATCGAAGCAAAAATGATAGTTAAATACCTGTTTAAAGAGAACCCAACTATACAATGCATCATGAATAATCTGAGTGATCCCAAGAGTAGACCAGGTCAGTTTGATGAGTTTCAGAATTTCATTCGCCTCCTGTATATGTTTATATCACAGGGACTTTACTTCTCATTGTAATACTTAACAGACAACTCTATAAGAAAAGCCAGAAAATTAAAATATGAGCGATACCACTAAAATTTGTCCTTCTTCAAGAATGTCAAACACTGAAGAAAGCAGTTTCTCATAAAGCCGGACTTTCAAGTGGTGACCTCCAGGCAAGTCACATCTTTCATCTCCATATCCTGGCTTATGGAAGATTTTCGAAGCAGAATTACTGATAGAATGTAGAATCTCAGCTCGTTCACTGGGTGACATCATATCCCATTCCTAAATAAGACAAAGTACTCCCATTAACCACTTAAATATGAAAAATGCTGAAAGCCTGAAATCAACCAAAGAACGATAGATAACTGATCAAAATCCATACCCTTGCATTTCTTATCTTTCCAATAGAGTATTTTACGGTAGTATATTCCTCCGTCAAATGACCATGGCAACAGAGTTCTTCCATGATATTTGCCTGTGACAAAAGAGTTGCTTAGGAAGTTGCAATCCTAAACATATTTAAAATACAATCTAACAAAGTATTCTAAATTTTTAATTATATCAATTGAAAATGCCAGGTAGGCAGGATGTTCGGGAGGAGCCTACGGCTTAAAAAGGCCGTCCTTAAAACTTTTGCAATTTAAGTTTATTATAATAAATCCGACTGAGAAATAAAGAGGCGCATTTGCCACCAACTCTCAATGCATACAGGCAAACAGCAACAAAGCTTAACACGGACCAACAAAGACAATTCCACATCAAACCATGCAAGAATATGGATAGTAATTTCTGGTTCTTCATGCTCATTTGAAATAAGAGAAACTATAACCAACCAAGTCTAGGTTCAAAGTATTCACGTAAGTTAATATTCAAAGCGTAACTTTCTTTTTTTTTTATTTTTCCCCTTGTTTTGGATAAGAGAAATAACATTACGAAAGAAGATAAAAAAGAATTACAAAGAAGTGGACCAGAAGTCCACCAGAAAAGAGCTCCTATCTTGCAATACATCAGTAATTGTATATGCCAAGAAATGCTCCATGAACAGGAGTCAAATGACAAGCTAAATACACCAAATTGATCCAAAACAGAAACCAGATAACTAAAAGGAGGCTCCCAACCTTGAAAGCTCCTGATTCCCTTCCCACCCAAAGCACCTACTTAATAGCAAAAAGGCAACCTAACTCTATACTTTATGCCCCTTTCACCTTCCAAGTTCATATGCTGGATTTGTAAATGGTCCAAAACAGTACAAGGGCATCCCTATGAATCCCTACCAAACCAGATAAGATTTCTTTCTCAAGATCAGTTAATTCTCAGTATTGAAACATAATTCATTATTCACTATATACTCATGTTAACAAATAGAATGCCCAGTAACATTAATCTTTAAAACCAGAGCCAGTTGCAAGCATATACTTCTTATACCCTTTACCTGTCTATTTTTCCATTGAACATAAGATTTTTCATTTGGAAAATTTGATCTTGTAATGCTCTTAATAAGGCCCAGTACAATTTGCAGAACATCAAATTGTGAAGATGATGACCTTGAAGCGCATCGCGTCAAGCATTGCCTGATGCATAAATCCATCGCTTCTGAAACCTAGTAAATCTTTCATCAATCAGAGATGGATAACAGCAAAGGGTATTATTACTAATAAAATTATTTGCCTAATTTGTACAATACTTGACAAGTTATACAGGAAAACAGAATGAAAAACATATTACATGCTGTAATTTATGAAGAACAGATCAAAGTCTAGCCACTGAGTTTTGTCAAAAGTATACAAAGAATATGAATACACAGACTACACACCAAGGTCACCAACACTATCAAAGATACTGCATTTAACAAGCATAAAATACTCGATATTCTATCAAAACAAATTAAAGAGGGAAACATCAAAATTGAATGAATTAAAGCAAAAATACAAATAAATCATCTACACTAAGAGCACTATTTTTCTACTTGATCAATACATGTGCATTGTGATTAATATATTAATACATTCACAATATAAATAAAGAGATAATTTGTTGAAGATAACCCTACAGATAGCACTTTTTGAAACTACCCCTGTTCTTTATTTTCAACCCACTTGTCATTTACATCCACCCTTTAAATGTCTTAGCACGTCATTTACTCCTCGGTCTTTCTATCTCCTCCAAAAAGTAAAAGTACCATACATAGATGGTCTCTCCCTCCTCTTCTACTTGATCTTTTTGTCTACTGTGATTAAGTACAACAAAAAATAACGAATGGAGTACCCTTTAAAATGAACTATGCAGCACCAACTGTTTAATTAACCTAGTGAAAAAGAAATAATTGACCCACCCTTAAATACTTTATGACATAGAACTAGCTTCTTCCTTACTACTTTTCTTCCTTCTCTCTGCCTCTCTCTCTCGAACGAACGAACGAATCCCAGGGTAAGACCTAAACCACAAATTCTGTCGAATCGGCTTAGCCTAACACACACTCACAACTTAATTTGCCTTAGCTTTTAGTCTTTGTTAAAGAAGAATTGTGGATGATTTATATGTGTTATATACATGAGAACAATTAATTCAACACAGTTGATAAAAATTCATAAAAATTAAGAATTCAAGTACAGGCTACAAAAGCTAATAAGTCAAAAGTAAAGATGCAGAGAAACTTGCCTCCATTTGAGTGCGTATGGTATTAAGTAGTTCCAAATTTCTATCTTGATACCGAGCTTGCAAAACCACCTCTCTACTCTTTTTTCCTTTCAAACCTGCTAGCAGTTTAGAAGACTTTTCCTTTTTTCGATCTTGTTCACATAAAACTTCAATCCTAAAACATGTAAATAACAGTATTAATGTCATTACTACTAAATTAAGGCAAAGGTTGTATACGAAAGAACCAGCTTTGTTGAAGATACAGCAAAAAAAAAAAAAAAAATTACAAGAAAGCAAGGGGAAATGTATACCTAGAAAAGGCTAAGGATGCAACCAGTACTCCATAAGCTGATTCCCGCAAATCATCCTCAGACAATCCTTCAAAAACCCTAGAACTAAATATGAGTTGTCTAAAAAACAGAAATCCAAGACTTGAAAATCTAACGGAAAGGAGCCGAAATTCATAATGAATAATCAGATTAACCCAAACAATACATTATCAAATCCAATATAGTTGATGAAAACAGAATGCTTTATTAAGTTATCATTTTGCAAATTTGAGCCTTATATAGGCAAATAATAAGGAACAATATAAATGTATGATAGCACCACACCTGTTTGTAAGTGAGGTAATCCTAAAAGAGGAACAACACCACTCTCAGAAGACTTTGAGGGTCTAGTCATTACATTTCCAACTTTGAACCCATTTTCGTCTTTTCTTGAAGCAATCTTGTGATTAGATATTCGTCCTGCTTGGTTTGATGACTGTGCTGCAACATTATTTTTCTCACTGGCACCAGCTGGAGGAGGCCGGCGTTTAGGAGGAGATCTAGATAGCTGGGATTGTGTGAGGGTATAAAAAGAATTCCCTGACTGAGAATAGATCTGCTGGGAATTTATTCAACAGAAACATCTATAAGTTAATCATTATGAGTTTGGGGGCAAAATTTACATTGAAAGCACCAATTTTGAAGCTTCACCTAGATGAAAGAAACAATGTTAAAGAGCATAACAAGAGTATATCAGTCGGGCACTTTAAAAAAAAAAAACATTCCAACGACCAATAGATTTAATTTTGTCCCCATCTTGTAAAAATGAGAAATTTCTCTCAAGACAACCAATTTTGAGTACTTATTTCTGTATCCCATAGAATAATATCTAATAATTCCACTGTTTTATTCCCTGTTCCATTTTTACTGTGCACGTTAGTCAAGACACAACTTTTACCCTTATATTGTTAATTGTCAATTAGTAAAATAACAAAAAATTATAGAAGTTCAAATATTGAAACTATACATTGAGACAAACCTAACCAGATCCAAATTGACTATGTATTTCTTTACATATAATAACCAATCATGGTCAAAGTGAAGTATGTAAGTCATGCATGTTGTCATGTTGTGGTATCTTCACGTACTTTTCTTCCAATCAAGTGACTTAGAAGTTTGCCAGAGCTGAGAGCCTATCTCTGGTGGGCGGTGGCCACTGAACCATGGACGGAGTCTATTCCCTTAAAATCATCTCATTATCGAATCTTTTGGTATCTGTTCTTTGGCTTTCTTAATAATTTATCTACCCCATTATTGTTTTGGTATCAGTTATGCCTTTACTAACTGAGCTAGGGGATCTTCTATACCTGATTTTTCTTATCCATTTCCTGCTCTGCTGTTACTTAAAGGAACTCACTGCTTGTATACCTCAATCGTTTCAGTATTCTGTATGAGTGCTTTTTAAGGTTTTATAAAAATTCTGCTACAATATATTTTTAATTCTGTCATACTTCATAAGTATCCTCACTTGCCAAGTTGCCATCCTACGAACCTAGTAGTCTTTCATTATCAATAGACCAGATCGTGGCCTACTCGTATGGTTGTTTCAGGGCTGAGGTAGGAACCGACAGCATTCTACTTGTGCCACCACTAGGGTTTCTGAGTCTTACGACAATGTCGGAGAAAAGTGTGTCATTGCCTTGTGCTAGGTTAGGTATAAACAACGAAAACTCCAGAAAAGTACATACAATCCTATCTAATTTCGTATCAGTATCTGACCGGATAAATGGTGTACAAACAAACAATGAAAAAACCATCACAATCACAAACACCCAGCAAAAAACAACACAAATTGACTAATTAACAATTTTCACTATCATAAATCAAAACTATAACATCATTTTCCATGTCATTATACAACAATCAAAAGGTTCAAAATTAAAATTAAAATTATAAAAGCCTTTACCATTGTCGGGTACTCTAACTCATGGTAATAACTATTTGTCGCTTCAGCAACATCCAAAACACCACCTACAAAACAAATTTAAAAAAAAAAAATTGACCAATTAACGCTTAAATTCAACAACAACAACAAAAATGCAGGAATCCAAAATTCAAAAAAAACAAAAAGAATAAAAGCCAAACCAGAGTTGATGCAATTGAGAACATAATCAGCACTGAGAGTATCAAGGTTGATGTCGGAAAGAGAGAGTGTGGGACCAGAAGAAGTACGAACTTGTTTGATTAAATTTGAGGATGAAATTATGAATTCAAGCAGCTTCTGACGATCACGCCGATAACGCTCCAACATGATTGATGAATTTTCCTCCATCTTCTCAAATTTACATCAGAATTATTCAGAGAAGAGGAACTCAGCCGGGGGAGTGAAGAAGGCGTGCGACACGCTTTGACGGGTTCCTTGGTGGTGGTGTTGTTACAAAAACATTGAAAAAAAAAACAGAAGGCTTTATTTAATGTCCGTTACTTTTTTTTGCTTTGGTCGTGTTTTGATTTCTTTCTTTTATGTGCCTCTCTTTTTTACTTTGGTGGGACCTTGACAAAATCATTTATTTTTCAGAAAGTTTCACAAAATGGGTGCTACTTTTGAGAAAAAAATAATACAGTAGTTAACTAGTTCTAGTGAAAAAAATTTAAGATTTTGTTATAGTTATGTAATTAAATCAATTATTCATATATATTTACAAAGTTGAATTAATTCCTTAATTGTAATTCTTTAATAGAGAGTTTGGCTTCAAAAAAATAAAAATAAAAATAAAAAAAATTCCTTAATAGAGTCTTGTTAAATGTTAGAATTTCATAAATTATACTCCGTAATTTCTTAATCGTAGTTTCTTCATTTAAATAATTCCTTGAATATGGCCATTTTTTTAAACGAAATGATGGCCATTATTTAAAAAATTAGTGTCAGATTTTAACTTGTCAAATGTGATTGATTTGTCAATGATTAGTACCATTTTTTATTGTGATTGTAATCATCATTTATTTATCTTTCTATCCAAGCCAATTGAGCTGCTAAGGGTATAACCGTACAATTGATATTTTAAAGGACACCACAACCTCTTCTGTTGACTTTTTATATAATTACTAGGGTGGCTAACGCGCGCATAGCTAGTCATATCCGAGAATCTCTTTCGGTTTGGTTTTATGTCACAACTCACAACATTAGTTTTTGATAACATTAAAGGAAAATGAGGGAAAATATGTAAACAAAATTTTTTTAGGGGTATAAATGTTGGGTTTTACGATGCGTAAGCACCGTGCGGAACCAAAACTCGCCCGGACTACATGCATAATTAATACAACTAAACAAACAAACATGCAATTAATAAAATGATAAACACATAGAGAGAGAGAGAGAGAGAGAGAGAGAGAGAGAGAGAAGTAGGGGAAAGACATTCTTACCCTCGTAGCGTGCTTCACACGAGCCCGAGCACGACCTTCGAAAAGATCAAGACACGCACGTGCGAATCCTCCTACTTCGTACACCTACGCGCCCGAACACGGCTCCTATCTTGTAGCTTAGACGAGACCGAGCCAAAATTGGAGTTTTACGAACTTAAAGGTTTTCTCACGTTTTAGAGAGATGCCTTATTGAGTTCTACTCAAATTGTGTAAATTCCCAACTCCCAAAGTTGGTATTTATAGGCAAAGCATTCCCAAAAACTTCAATCATCTTTCCATGTGGGAAAGTTGGTAAAATGACAAAATAAGCAATTAATTTAATTATAAATTAAATTGAATAAGCTAATCAATAGTCGAGCAACAAGTGTTAACATGAGGGAGGGACTGGGTGAGGACCACAAGGAGAGGACCACAACTCTCCTTGCTCCCCAAGCAAGCCCACCTCACAAAACCGAAACCAACCATAGCGCGCCAGCTGGTGCGACCTGCCTTGGACACCAAGGTTGCCTTGCTGGCGGCCTGGTCCCTCGGCTGGGCCTGCTAGCAGCCCATGGCCTTGCTGCCCCGCACAAGCAGGCCTCCCAAGCCATGCGAGCTGCTGTGCGAAGCGAGGCTGCTGCTGCTCTTGCACGCAAGCAGCCCAGGCTAGCTAGCACTAGCAGCAGCTAGCGAGGCCCAGCGCGCTAGCATGCGACTGGCCTTGCTAGCACGCAAGCTCGGCCAACAAGCCCCATCTTGCACCCGCATAGGGATGTTGGGCTTGCGACCTTGCTAGCACTTAGGCTAGCAACCCTTTATAGCCTAGCCCTCGCTTGGCTAGGCCAAAGCGAGGCTACAGCTATGCGTTGATTTGTTGCTTAACTTTATTTTTCGTCTCGTCGATTCCTAGAATCGACTCGACATCTGACGCTCGGCTTCGACGCTCTAAGCTCGGAATCCGACGTTTTAGTTCGTATAATCCTTATCGACTTATTTAATCCTTCGGATTAATTCATCGCCTTTGTTCGGTTACACGATTGGGTGTGACCCGAAGGGTTCAGTTAAGAGCAAGCTGTAAGATTAATTATACATTAATCTTACTGATTGAAAGCGGTCTCCAGCTAGACATTCTGATCACTTGACTTCACTGAATAATTAGTTTCCTAATTAATTCAATTTCGAACCTTCTATCGGAATAATACACTTGTTCGAAGGACACCATTTTTTTCAATAAATATTTGCACACTATTCTTAAGAGTTCAATAATATAGTCAACTAACAGTAATAAGAACATATAAGTAAATAAACAATTTAAAGGATATAACTGTCAAAACACTATTTATAAGAGTTAATAAGTTATCACAAACTTTTTAAAGGTAAGGAAGAAAAGGCAAGCAAAAAAAAAAAAAAAAAAAAAAAAAAAAAAGTACGCTACACATGTGGTAAATAGGGGCGGACCCACCTTTAGTCATGGTGGGTCTTGTGACACAGTAATATTTCTTAAAAAAAAAACAAAAGTAAAACAATCAGCCTACATTACATACTACTCGTCTACTCCTACCTGGTACTCTGTAAGTAGTAACAAAGATTTCACATGAAAATTACAGTAAAACATAAAAATAAAATAAATAAACAAATATACTTTACTGAAAAAAGGAATTTTTTGTTAGACATTTTGTCCAATTGTCTCCCATTCTCCCTTCTAACCTCCTTACATCTTACTCCACAATATTACTATTTACAAAATAAATGAAAAACACCCAACATCCATGGTTGAAGTCACGTTTTGGGCTTCCGACACCACTGTTCGATCGATCTGCCGCAGCTCGGCCTCCATATTGCCTCCGCGGCTCCGTTAACTACCCATTAACTACAAAACTTAGGTATTACTAACCTAAATCACTAATTTTGAAATTTGAATTTGGGTATTATAATGAATAATGAGTGTTCTTGCTAAGTACTTCCTTATTTTCTTATGCTAATTGTTTTGAAGCTTTATATTATTGTTGATTTGTTGTTGTTATTCAGCTTATAATGCTTATAAATCATTATTTAGAGTTATTGATTTGAATCAATTATTTGTTACATTCACAATTAGGATTCTAAATTGATTAATTATTGTATGAATTGTGTAGTTGACTAGTTGTTATCGAAAATTCTATTGAGAATAGTAAATTAAAGTTGCATTGTTATTGTTAATTGTTATCAAAACATGAAAATCCCCAAGAGCAATTGTAATAAGTCTAATTACTTTTTCGTTCGTTGTAATATAAATTTGTATTACTTTATGAAAATGAACCTTTTTATGTATATATAAACTTCATATATATGGTTTATTTATAAAGCTTTGGTTATTGTTTAATATATTATATGCGGTCGTTGGACGATGGGACAACCTATTAATCTAATCTTGGATCCGCCACTGATGGTAAAAAAAAAAGGTTAAAATGGCACACATGTAATTCGCATGCATAAATAGGGGTAATTATATAAATAGACAAGGGATATAATTGGTGTAACACTATTCATAAGTGTTTAGTTAAAGTTTTAAAAAGGTAGGGAAAAATAGATATTTAGTACTCTCTCCTTATTTAAATAACTAAGCTAAGAGACGCACGCAATACGTACGTGTGTAATATAAGTAATCTATCAAGCTCGATTTTCTGTTTTTTTTTCCACGATATTATCTCCTTAATTATTCTAATAAAAAAATATTAGTGGTTTTAAAAATTGTTGATAAAAAGAAAATAGATGTTATTAAAATGTCATTTAGGCTAAATAATAAAATTTAACTTTCCTAAAAAAATTTAAAAAGAAAAGATGGAATTTTTTATTTTTTTTGAACAATCATGGTAGGTTTTTTTTTTTTTTTTTTTTTAAGGATAGTAGTTTTTTGTTAAAAAAAATAAAAAAAAATAAAAAAATGAGAGGCATAATTTGAGAAAGGGAAATTTATCACCCAAAACCCCTTTTCACTTTATACGAAGTATAATACAAGCTAAAAGACGTGCGTACGTGTGCAATATAAGTAATCTATCAAGGTCGATTCATTGATTTTTTCCACAATATTATCTCCTTAATTCTAATTAAAAAATATTAGTGAGTAATATTAGTGGGTTTAAAAATTGTTGATAAACATAATAAAAAAAAATATGGTGATGATGTCGCTAAATAATAAAATTTGACTTCCCTCAAAAAATATTAAAAAAAAAACAAAAAAGATGGAAGTTTTTTTTTTTGAACCAAGAGGGTATTATTTTTTAAAGGATGGTAGGTTTTTTTTAAAAGAAAAGAAAAAATATGAGAGGGGTATTTTGGAAAAGTGAAATTTATCACCCAAAACCCCCTTTCACTTTATATATAGGATATTCTGGTGTTTTTGTGTAAAAAAAAGGAGTAATTATTATAGGGCAGTTATGATAGGCCATTTAAAAAAAAAAAACATGAAAGGGATAATTTGGGGATAGTGAAATTTATCACCTAAAAGGCCCTTTCACTTTATATATATAGTCCTTAATTCTAATTAAAAAAATATTAATGGGGAATATTAGTGGGTTTAAAAATTGTTGATAAATATAATAAAAAAATATGTTATTAAAAAAAATTTGATGATGTCATGTAGGCTAAATAATAAAATTTGACTTCCCTCAAAAAAATATTAAAAAATAAAAAGATGGAAGTTTTTTTTTTTTTTTTGAACCAAAATGGAAGGTTTTTTTTTTAAATTAAAAAAAAAAAAAACCTGAGAAGGGTATTTTGGAAAAGTGAAATTTATCACCCAAAATCCCCTTTCACTTTGGGTTTGTTTCGATTTACTGAAAACAAATGAACTGAACTGAATAGAGTTGAAATGAATTCTTTATGAGAGAAGGAAATTAGGAACTGAACTGAACTGATTGGAGTTGGACTGAACTGAAATTAAGCTGAACAAAATAGGCCCTTTATATATACTCCATCTGTCACTAATTTTTTGCCCCATTGCCAACATGTGGGTCAAACTTTGAAAACTTTGACCGTAAATTCTCGTTGTTCTTCAAAATGAAATATAGTCATTTGAGATTTTGTTTAATTCGTCTCTTTGTAAATTTAATTAATATCAACTTTTTATAATTTTTACGCGTAAGAAAATGAAGATATAAACGTTTTAATACGTGTCTTGGAGACCATGCAAAGTCAAATGGAACAAAAATAAAGGGACAGAGGGAGTAGGATAGAGGACATTCTAGTGTTTTGATGTAAAAAAAAGTAGTAGTTATTATAGGGTAGTTATGATAGGCCATTTAAAAAAAATCGTAATTTTTAATTGTAATTAAGAATGATAATTTTCCAATTTAAAGAGGTAATTTGGAGATAGTGAAATTTATTACCCAAAAGACCCTTTCACTTTATACTTGTATAGATAGGATAGGATAGGATAAATAAGTGAAACGTAATTGTTTCAATGGTTTAAAGAATAAGACCCTATTTTCTTCATACGAATTATTATTTTTGCTAAACTGAAATTATTTTTACTAAACTAAACTTATTTTTCTGAATTGAAATTATTTTTACTGAAATAATTAAAGTTGTACATAAAACTATATATTTTAATAGTTATAATTGTACATTAGAAACCATTCAAAATGTAAATGAGATCTTTAAGTCTTTTCAGTCTATAAAGCAGTTTAGAAAGAAAAAATGCCTTGAAATTAGTACTTAGCACTCTCTATGTTTTAGAAATTTTCTCACTCTCTTTCTTAGCTCCGAAAAATTACCAACAGTAAGGGTTGACGAATGATCTTTCAAACAAAGATATAACATAAACAAAGATAAGTTGCTCATATTGGTATTGAAGCAACCACGAAAAAATTCATTTACAACATTAAAACCCTTAAAGAACATCAGTATATTTTTAGGGAGATTACAGGCTCAAGGCTTATTCTATCTATAAAAAAAGCAGATATGAAGATATGAACTTAAATTTATTTACACGTACAACATTTTTACCTGTTGCTATGAATTGCACAACAAAATCTTCACTCCTAAAAAGTCTAAACTTCTCCATCTGGACTGTAACGCTTCGATATATCATACTTGCAGAGTGGGCAGGTGGAGTTGATATGTAGCCACTTCTCCACACAAGAGCTGTGGAAATGGTGACCACAAGGAAGCTCTCTAAGCTCAATGCCATCTTCATATGCAGATAAGCAAATGCAACATTCCTGAAATAGATTTTAGTTTCATTAAAAGGAGTCAATAGGTTTATTTAAAATTTCATATATGAACAGGAGATTTTTAAAATCCATTGAAGGAATGCCTATAATTGTAACAAACAACAAGAACAATAACAGCCCTTCTCTTCCAAAAAAAAAAAAGTAGTTTGATGACAGCCAAAGAAGACATTGCCTAAACAGAATACGGGACAGGTTACTCCCATAAGGCCACAAAAAGACATTCTTTCCAAAAAATTACACCAACAGATTAGAATAATGACTAAGACAGCCACATAGACAGCAAAACAACGGAAAATGAGTAAATGTGTTCTAGCAATAGGGTTGGAGTAAACAATGAACAGGTAATAAATTTAGGAAACAAATCAACAAGAGATAACAAAAGGAAATAGAAAAATGCGACAGAAAAGGCAACGAAGTAGCTGAAACAGCTCTACCAAACTGTACATACTCTATAGCCTTCAAGGCTTTATGAGTGAAGTCGTGTTTGGTCACCTATCCCCAAGTCTCAGGTCCTCTTCTTCTTTAATTTAACCAATTGATCTTGCTTCTGAGACCTAATCACTAAAGATCGGGGTATCATTTCCTAATGTGTCCATCTTATGTAAACCTAACTTTGTGCTTCACGTCTCCAATGACCGCCACTTTCACTAATTCCAGATTCCACCTAATAATGTAATTCTGTGCTTCCTAGCAGGGATACACTTTATGAAAGGTATTATCACCTCTGCTCTACTTCATTGGTGCTTTATTATTAACTAGCTAGCAACCTAGAATTTTTCACCATATCTAAGTCCACCGGCATTTCTTTAGACCTTCAATTAAAGTTTTAATGAGAACTTCAGGCAATTCCCCATTCATCAAGTTGCCATTATATTTGCAGTTCCAGATATAACCTTTTCTACCTTCTGACTCTGCAGTAAGTCCAAAGTTTGAACCTATAGTTCACAGTGGACCTGCCCCAACCATCCTAAAAAGCAATGCAATTAGAAAACATATGCCGAGGAAGATAGTCTTCATTGACACCCAAAAGCACATCCAAAACCAGAACAAAAATAACTTAATATGACAGCCGAACTGTAATCCATATATTGTTAAGAAACTGCCACTCTTGAAGTCATTAAGAAACAAACACCCTTCCCTAAGGTTCCTTCCCCAATCATATGTGCGCCCTCGAATAACTTGATTTTTCATTCCAAACACCTCCCCAGGACCTTTCTATCACTGTATTTGCTGTATGGCCTGTATCACCCGACTTCTCTAGAATGGCTTCCCCAATCATATGTGCGCCCTCGAATAACTTGATTTTTCATTCCACACACCTCCCCAGGACCTCTCTATCACTCTATTTGCTGTATGGCCTGTATCACCCAACTTCTCTGTAATGGCAAAACAACTACTTAAAATCCTCTTAAACCAGAGACAAATCCTTCCAACACTCTGCAGATAATTTTGATGACGACTAAATTCAATCTAAAACGAGCCAAAAATGGAAGGAAGAATTCTCATGACATTGGACTGATTATTTAAAACTAAAGGAAAACTAACAGAGGAAGAAACTTTGTTTCAATAATATCTTATCTTAAAAAACAAAAAGGCAAGTGTCAATAATATCTTATTAAGTTTAAATGTTCATACACACACAAACACAAGCGCCATCTTCATAACTTTGCACTAATAAACTTAGCTTTCACTCTTTTGAGTCTGTTTAGTTGAACACTGACAGCATAGGATTGGTTAAGAACTTGAGTGTAGCAGAGATTTAAAAAGAATCCTGGGAGCAGCATGGCTCCTATAATGGCAGTTACTAAAAGGGCCTAAGGAAGACTCTTGTGTTGGTGCATTACTCTTACATCACAAGTTAAACTTATCCTTTGGTGTGCAATTAGGAAATAAGCATACAAAAAATTCTAGGAATGTCAAGTAGACATAGAAAGTAAGATGAAGATAAAAAATGATTAAAAGCAAGAA
Organism: Chenopodium quinoa; assembly: GCF_001683475.1. Lineage (NCBI taxonomy): Eukaryota > Viridiplantae > Streptophyta > Magnoliopsida > Caryophyllales > Amaranthaceae > Chenopodium > Chenopodium quinoa. The sequence continues at coordinate 4,607,427 of NW_018742484.1, forward strand.
ATTGTATGATAATAAGAAAACATACAGCATCTTCTGCAGTTAAATTATGTTCAATAGGGCATTCTGTTCCACACTCCTTCATTATCCCTCCACTTGGTTCTTCTGTTTCCTCATCATTCTTATTCTTGCAATCATCCCTGTGGAATGTATATTTTTTTAGAAGATCAATATCTTCTTTGGATGCTCCCGCCTGCTTCAAAACGCAGCAAATTTATCACAATTGGGAATATATAGAAAAGAATAACATGACAAGTGAGCTAGTAACAGCTATAAATTTCAGCAGCAGCAATAACACATTAGTTCACAGTTACTAGTTGTTTATTAGGTATTTAAGAAAGTCAAGTCCTACTTCTATATTCTATTACGCTTTACGAATAACAAATCGCAGTATATTCACCTTCTTACGTGAGATAAGTTATACACACACAGAGGGAGTTTCCATGTTCCAGTAGGTGTTACTCTTAATTTTCGATTATTATTTTAGTCAGTAAGCCATACTTAAGGCTTGATAGTTTTTTTATTCAAGCACTATTGAAAATTCTACCTAGAAAAGAGTGTTAATTACTCGTTCACCAAGCATATGTTGTAGGTTTGTTTCACATTCGACCTGATTATAGAGTGTCCTAAATTGTGCGCTTGTTAGATCCAAAACATCAATAATTGTTACCCCCTGCTGAAACAGTGACACTAATACATCAATTTGGATACAAATGCATTTAGGTACAAATGGATCAATTTGGATACTAATACATTAGTGGAACCTGCATAGTGACATGCATTGATTATTTGATTCCGATTGATTCCTGTCTTAACCCAATTTTTTTGAGGAGTCGGCCTAGGAAAATCTGCGGACTAAAAGTCACCACCCACCATTGCAATAAGATCCCAAAGTCATAATAAGAGAGGAACCAGGACCCTAATCAAGTCACCATTGTCCATGCTCTAAGCTCCATCCTCAAATTATACAATAACAACAACAATCGAAGCCTAAATCCAATATATAGCATCAGCTACATGAACCAAAATTTATCTCCCATACTCGCCAACCATGATCATTTCCTTCCATTCCCTTCTACCCAAATAATATGCACTTGCAAACCCAGCTTCTTCATGTCCTCAACTCCTTCCATCCAAGTTATCTTTGGTCTTCCCCCTGCCTTATTTTATCTTCAATATCCGCAATTCCAACATTCCTCCGTATCTTCATTTCTAATTCTATCCTTTAAGGCATTCCAACATATCCATCTCTACTATACTCATCTTCCTCATATGATCCTTCCTTAATGTTCTGGCTCATATAAGAATGTTCGTCTAATAGACGGCTAATAAAAAAAATTCCGTTAACTTCAAAAGTATGCTTCAATCACGCAATACCTCTATTTGATCCAACCAGACTTAATCATATGGGTTACATGATTTATCTTAAATCATTTCTCCACTCTTCTAAAGAATCGACTCAAGGTATTTAAAACACTCGCTCATAGCACGTCCTTAACATCCAATGTTACTAATCCTCATTTGAATTCCTTGTAATTTTAAATTACATTACAAGCACTCAGTCTTGCTATGACTTAGTCTAAACCCCGAAGATTCTAACTTTTGTCTCCATTGCTCCAATTTGGCATTAACAAATACACCAAGTTTTTTCACCTTGAATAGGTTTAATTAATTCAACCTAATATTATAATTTTTTTTTATAATAATCGATGGAAGCGGATGTTGAATAAAGTGAACAATAGCAAAGCATACAAGTTCAGTCACATTATAGTTATAAAACGCATTAGTTATCAATAATATGCTTGGAATGAGGAGAATTAATATAGGAGGTAGTAGGAGCCAATTACCTACAAATAAGAGTACAATTATTAGCCCTCCCCCAAATGAGGTTGCTAACTCTATGTTCAAGCACCAAGTGACCTCTACTCATCTGCAGCCTCAGTTGAGACCTGCTTACCCCTTAAATGCTTTCCCCCAATCCAATCACCAAATAAGATCACCTAAAGAAGTAAAGCTATATTTACAGGCCACAGGAATGTAAATTACTAATAAAATCAAACACTTGAATTTGGCAGCTTGCCTTTATGGCAACTTTTTGAGGGTGCTCTGACTAGAAAATAATAATCTTCTATCAAGCTCTTTAGAACTGTCTATCATACAACTGTCTTGGGCGAAGGCGTCTGTGAGTCGTGTGAAATAAGCTAACTAACACAACAATAAAAACCAAGAAAAGCTACCAAAACTTTTAATGTTCACTCGAAACATGCACAATATCACCCTATCAAGCAGAAAATTAATAATGCCAGTAATAATTTTGCGTAGAGCATGTCTCGTGCAAACTTCTCATGAGACAGTCTAACAGAAGAATTGGTCTCATGGGAAGTTTGTGTTAACATCAAGGAATAAGCAGGCCATTTGTAAAGTGAAAACTAAAGCGAGGAACAAGAAATAAGCATGATAGAGAGTTACCCGGTCTGCCAAAACATATAAGATAGCAATAATACATGGAAGGCAACAACAAACTGCAGCAGCAATAACAGACGCCAGGGCCACACAGAAGATGACAAAAAACAGATCGAGAACCAAGAATGCTATGCAAAGCCTGCAAGCTCCATCACAAGGTGAAAGTTAATATCATACTCCGTATTACTTAACACCTCATTTCCAAACTTTAACAAAAGAATGAATCTGAACCAGAGCATACCAGTAAAGCGTGGGGGAGTCTTGCTGCAAGGCTTGGCCACCCACACATATCCAATAAAATCCAAGTATCCACCACATAAATGAAAACAATGTATTTGCAGATTCCAAATGCTTTATCTTGGTACTGCAAAAGAAACAACAAGCAAAGTGCATTTTTTTTGAGTGCTTAATAATCCAATATAACCCAATCTCTTGCTTATCAAAATAATATAAAATAAAAATAGCTCCAAAGAATAGTATAATGACTATCATCGGAGAAAATGAGTAAATAACTATAAAAGTCCAGCTGTGTAATCTCTTCCTCTACAAGTATGAAAATAATAAAGAAAAAGAAAAAAAAATTAAAATTTAGAGCACAATTTAGTCAATTTATTACTGCCACAGGCTTATAGGCCAAATGTCATGTATTCTTTCTGTTCAAATATATATAACCACCATTGAAGATACAATTTGACAGGATCAGAATTTAAGAATCAACATCCATAGAGTGAAAACAGCGAGAAAAAAAAAGTCTAAACGAAGTCACAAAATCCCTGTGGACAGGCAGCATACATAAATCCATCTTCCACCATTGTACAAAGCCGAAACATCCACATAAATCTAGAGCCAGGACATCCCTTACACCTTCATCCGCATGTTTTGGATTTTGGACCTTTTTCTCAAGTAATTAATATTCAGTTAAAATCAATTTTGGTGGTCTTAAAAAAAAAAAAGTTTCATTAGCATAATTCAGTTTGAATACTTTGAAATAAATAAATTTGTTTCACAAAAATCAGTTTAAATCAATAAAAAATAGTTTGAATTGGTAAAAATAATTGCAGCGAAGTAAGGATCAATAAAAATTAAAAAAAAAAAAAAAAAAAAAAGAGCGTTTCTTTAGTGTATCTGCCCGACTGCCCCCAAAGTAAAACTTGGCAGCTTGCACACATCTCAACTACATTCATTCCTATCATAAATTTCTTTCGTGATGCTTTGCAAGGGTCTAAAGACAATCTTAACTCTCGAAGAAGAAGCATCTCCTCTTATGCCATAGTATATAACTAGAACAACTTCTAGTATCCATATCTCACAACCCTTAACATATCCTCCTACAAGCAGATGCCACCTATCTTAATTGCTTAAAGTCTAAAGGTAAAACCTAACTTGGAGCCAAACATGTTTTACATCATTGTCCTTCACTCCTTTGTGAATCTCCAACATCAAAGGGAAAAAATCTCCAAAAAAACTAACCTGAGCTCCACCTAAATGATCTCGGAGATATACATTTAATGCAATCAAAGGACTATTTTGAAAAAAAAAAAGTTACATATATTAAATTATGTACCTGAAATGATTAAAAATAACATCGTCATACTTAACTTCTCTTTTAAATTTTTTTGGCCAATATGATAAGGATAATACAATTTGCGTCATCCTTCCTCCATTTCACTAAAATTGCAACACTTTGATACTTTCAGATGTAAACACTTTTCCGATTTGCAACCCGTCTCAAGATATATTTTCATACTATCAACTTTTAATAATTTGTACATATTGATAATTAGAAATATTAATCATTAAAATTGTTTATTGGCAAACATGAAAAAAAGAGATGTGTCAAAGTATTTTCCAAACTTACTCTTTGTATAATCACATGGATTATCAAACCACGTCTCTTGCTAGTGTAGCAAACTTGCAATTTTTAGTGAAACAAAGGAAATAAACACATACCATCGTAGACTCGTAATTACTAAATATAAAGGCGCAAAATCTTGATATGTTATAAATATCATCCGCACATTTCTCAGCTTTTAGGTAATTTCAAAAGTAAAATTATTGCACATTAAAAATTAAAAAATATGATCAATTCCAAATTGTAATCTCAAGATTCTCAACCACATACTTCCAAAAAAAGTTAAATAATAATCAAATTCTTCCTAAATTCCAAACAAATAAATAATCACAATTAACAAATAATCACCTGGATTCCTCAAAGTAATCATCACGGCCGTGCTCAACAGCATTCCGAACCCTCCGACGACGGCGAAACTCAACACAAACACAGAAAACATGGAGAAGACACTGAAGAGCATAACCAACAATCCAAACCCTAAGAGGAAGACGAAGAGTATCCGACCAAGTGAGAAAAAGCGCAGCAGAAGCAGCTAACACAAAGGCGGAATTCCAAGCAGCGTCAAGCGCAACAACAGGGGAAGAATAAGCCCAATCAATTTGTCTCTCTTCAATCTCCTGCGCCGCCGTTTCTCTCACCGCCATTGATGGAGCTCTCATCGACCTTCTTCCGCCGCTTGCGCGCCGTATCATCCGCGCTGCGTGGCGGAGCCCCTGCGCTCTCATCGTCGCCGGTAAGTCGGGTGTTACCGGTGACAGAAACGGCGTCGCATCGAGGCTTGACATTGGAGGATTGAAACGGTGTCGTTTGATGAAGTGTGGATTTGTGGAATTTTCTGGGACACTTAAATTATTTTTTTTTATTTAGATTTTGAAAATAAAGGGTTTTTGGGTTTTAGTGTTCGAGTCATGGAGTTTTGGGTTGGGTGGTTGGTGTGGTGGGGTCTATTGTTCGGGGGATAGGGTTGTATTCATGTAGATGACGACGATGGAAAAGTTCAGTGTAATGTGATTTATGTGATCTGGATCTTTATTGTGGTTATTAATCTTGGGCATTACGAAAGCGCGGCTTTTTTAAAATACAATTTGTGACGTCGTTTAAAATATAGTTAGCATATTATTATCTGACATGAATACTTCAAGAAAGGAACGTTTTTCCAATTTGAGCTCTAAACGTAAACTATTGACAAAAATGGTTGCGTGGCAAAACTATTTACCAAACTAAGCTTCCAGGGTAAATCGCTGTCTCGGACAGCGTTTTACCCCTGGTTTTTTTTTTAAAAAAAATTCAACTGGTAAACGCTGTCCCAGACAACGTTTTACCTTCTGTATTTTTTTAAATTCAGTAGGGCATAAAACGCTGTCTCGGACAGCATTTTATCCTTGGGTTTTTTTAAAAAAAAATTCAACTACAACTTTTTTATATGTTCAACATAAAGCGCTATCTCAGACAGCGCTTTATGCTTGAACATAAAACGCTGTCTCAGACAGCGCTTTATGCTTGAACATAAAGCGCTGTCTTTTCTGCTGGAAACAGCAACCAGCATCCAGGCAGAAAACAAGCTTCAGCAAACAGCTTGCATGCTGCAGTCCTCCAACAGCCACCACAACAGCCAGCTCCACAGCCCTACCGTCCATCGTATCTGTTCACATGCAATTTAACAAATCCCAACAGAGTTAACGCATTAGCAATTAACCAAAATGTTAACGATCAAATGTTCCAAATGTTATTAAATCAAAATGTTCCAAATGTTATTAAATCAAAGTTTTCTATTACAAAATAATTCCTCCATCTACGATTACAACGAATTTCAGTTAACAGTCATGGGTCCTCTGAGGGTCTCGATGGACACGTTGCCCGGTTATGGCCCTGAACGTGACAACGACTACATTTGCTCGCGGGCCGGTTAGTCTCATCCATTTCATTACGTATGCGCTTTGACCTTGGTCGCCCTATTCCACGCAACATGCTCCCGTCGGGAATGATTCTGGGACCGTTATAGGGCGTCCAGGTTGTCTCGCAAGGGATTGGCCAGAATTGCGGCGCGTATGTGCTCGTGTATGCCTCCGATTGCAGCACCGGGTCAACCCACGGCCGCTCTGATAGTGAGTACGTTGCACATACGGCTAGAACGTGAGAACATGGGAGGTGAAATATCGTAGGTTTGTTGCAGGTACACGTTCTTAACTGAAAGTTAACAGTATGTTTATGGCCTCCTTTACTACCAAGTCGGTCTCCCCTTTCTGTTGTAACTTGGTAAATATGCAATCGACGGTTATACGCATCCGCTCTGTGATATCTGGCTTTTGCGGTGTTCTTCTCTAGAATGGCAGTGACCTTGGGGGGGTATGCAAGTCCCTGTTCAAATCTTGCCTCAGAAGACTCCCTTCTCAAAGTGAAATATTTGTTAACTCTATGAAAAGTTAACTCGACTAGGGACATGATCGGTAGAAACCGTGCTCCCTTCAACACGTTGTTGAATGTCTCAGAGAAGTTAGTAGTGCAAATCCCGTATCTACGTCCAGCGTCGTGAAAGAGGGACCACATGGTGAACGGAATTTGAACAATGTACTCCATTGCCTTGTTACACGCCTCACTAATGAAACACAGATCGCCGTGTAGTTTTCTTTCCTGCCTTTGGTACGCCGTAGCCTTGAACATATCTCTCATGTCGTTTCGTCGCACGTGAGTCTTCAAGTTAGAAGCTATGTGGCGAACACAAAATCTGTGATAGGCTCGCGGCTCGGTAAATCCAACGTTCGGATCAGTCATTGCTGCAATGATCCCAGGATGTCGGTCAGATATAACACAAAGGCCATCTCGTTGAGTGACATGAACCCGAATGCAACCCAGGAACCAAGACCAGCTGGAGGTGTTTTCCCCCTCAACCAACGCAAATGCTAGAGGAAATACTTGGAAGTTTGCATCAACACTTGTAGCAACCAACAGTGTTCCTTTGTACTTCCCGTACAAGTGCGTCCCATCGATACAGATAACTGACATACAATGTTTAAAACCGTCGATACAAGGGCCAAACGCCCAAAACACTCTTTCAAACACTTCCATGTTGCTGTAGTAAACACCGTCAACCAACGCTTTGTACTTCCACACAACACACGTTCCCGGGTTTGACTGTTGGAGGGCTTGCATGAAGTGCGGAAGTCTGTCGTAAGAACTCTCCCAATCACCGTAAATATCAGCTATTGCTTTCCCCTTTGCATACCATGCCCTCCGGTACGGGACATCGAAATGAAATTGCTTGGAGATGAGTTCTTGTATGAATTCAACTTTCAAAGACGGATCTTTCCGAACAAAGGACTTCACAAAATCTGATATTAACGACGAATCCAAATGCGGGTGATCAGTGGACAATACTTCCGTGACACAGTTCTCCCGGTGCGGACCTTTGTATGTGACTAGGGCGAAGCCACGCGAGTGCTTACTAGATTTGGTACCCCGTAGCATCCAACCACATTTTTTCTTGCACCGCAAATGAAGCACACTCTCATTCGATGTAATTGTGGTGTAGAACTGATTCCTCTGTATGGAATACATCTTCACCATTTCTTGGAGCACTTTCTTACTTTCGAACCACATCCCCTTCTCAAATTCCCCCCCCCGGAACAAACGACGTATGACTACCCGATTCGGCCCAATCCTGATCAACTTCGTAGTTCTCGTTCACCTGACTGAACCAAGGAATGGGAGTTCTAACCAGGGGCTCGCCCACTTCCATCCGAGCAGGTTCTACATCCATGTTATGAAGTCCATCTTCCTCCTCTCCGCTATCGGCCTCATCATTTGTGTACACATCATACACAGAAAGTTCGTTATTCACAATATCTTCAAGATGATTCGGCGCATGCTGAGACGGTGAAGCCTGACCATCATCTTGCGTAGGCGAATAACTATGCAATTGCATCGCTGTAGGTGTGACGGTGTTTGATGTCGAAGGCCCAGCTTCGCCAGTCAATGCCAAATATGCCCCCCCATGTACAGGTGAAGCAATATGAGAACTAAATGGCATGTCAAATTGATCGTCGTGCAGCATTCGACTGAAAGATCCCATCCCATATTCAGTTGATGGAATGTCGTGTGACGGCACTTGAAAGGGCTCTGTGTTGTACCCAGAAATACGTGTAGATTGTTGTTCTGGCCGAGTACTTTGTTGGGTACATATAGGCACCGTTTCCACATATATTTCAGTGGGAACACCCTTCATTGCAACAACGTTCCTTAGAGCTGTCACATGCTTATTCGTAGAAACCGGTAACACTTGAACCCCATTGCCGGTCTCAAACCTCATTTTAATGTGTACGTCAACGGTCATCGGGTCTGAACCAATACTACTATGAACCTCATTCATCAAATCATTCATAGTCATGTTCGGTTCTAGTGTTAGTGGTTCCATATTTCCCCCACTATACTCGACCCGGGGTCCATCAAACAGAATTTCTCCTCCCCACCGGCATAACAAAACTACATTTTGTGACGCCATATTCTACATAACCAAAACACATTTTAGGATTATCGAAATCTAGAGCGAGGTAAATTATCAACACTGAAATAAGACTCTTCTCACCTATAACAACTTCACTTTCAACAACTTCACCAATTTCAACAATTTCATGAACAATTTGAATTATTTCAACAATTTCAACCTAAACTATTTCAATAATTTCAACAATTTCATCTCTTCTCACCAATTTCAACCATTAACAACTTCAACATTTTCACCATCATCAACTTCACCAATGTCATGAACAATTTCAATAACAATGTACCACATCACCATCAATAATTATCAACAATGTACCACATTTTCATTAATAATTAGCAACAATTACATGCAATTGACATGAATTAACAACAAGTAAGAGCAATTACATACAATTCACAATAATTAACCACAATAACTATGCAATTACACTAAATTCAGTTTAGGGCTAACCACGAAATTGAGTGAGTGAGTGTGAGAGGGAGGAGGGCAGCAGCAAGGTGGCGGCAGCAGCGGTGGCGCAAGGGTGGGCGGCGGCGGCAATGCGGGTGTTTGAGTACGGTCGTGGTTTAGTGTGAGAGGGAGGAGGGAAAGCGTTGAGGTTGAGGTTGAGTTCTTGCGCATTCTGCTGAAGTGAACATGCTGATATATGGCCATGAAACGCTGTCCCGGACAGCGTTTCATTTAAAAAAAAAAACAGGGCATAAAACGCTGTCTCGGACAGCGTTTTACCCATTGAATTTTTTTTTTAAAAAAACCCAAGGATAAAACGCTGTCCGAGACAGCGTTTTATGCCCTACTGAATTTAAAAAAATACAGAAGGTAAAACGTTGTCTGGGACAGCGTTTACCAGTTGAATTTTTTTAAAAAAAAAAACCAGGGGTAAAACGCTGTCCGAGACAGCGATTTACCCTGGAAGCTTAGTTTGGTAAATAGTTTTGCCACGCAACCATTTTTGTCAATAGTTTACGTTTAGAGCTCAAATTGGAAAAACGTTCTCAAGAAAGTGCTAGAAAAGATATTGAACGAGCATTTGCGGTGTTCCATAAAAGTTTTGCAATATTTCTAACCCGACACGTTTTTGGGATAAACATGAGATTGGATATGTCATGCAAGCATGCATTTTATTGTATAATATGGTTATCGAGGATGAAAAAAATGACATAACATTGGCTGCAAAAGAATCATATGATAGAGCTAGGAGTCAAAGAGATGGACCCCAAGTGCAAGCTGGTCTCCTTCCAAATTATTATGTTAATCGTGATTAATACTTTGAGAACCATCGAAAACTTTGAAATCGAAGAAGACATCATCAATTGCAACATGATTTGGTTGAACATTTGTGGAGTCGTTTTGGGGGAAGTAATATTTGAATTCAAATCAATTTTACATTAGTCAATTTTATTTTACGTTTACAACAATTTTAATGCAATATGTGTATTTTTTTATTTTCATGTGTAATTTTAAATCATTTAATTTCATGTAATTCCATTATAGATTATTTTTATGCATCATCTATTTTGCTGTTGTGTTTACAACTATGACATTTAAATAAGATTAGCAATTTGTAACACCAATGTGAATTTTGAAAAAAATTAGTAAATATTTTAAAGAAATCTAAAATGAGTTTGAGGAATGAAGAGATAGACCTGGTTGAGATTTAAAGAGTCTTAACAAAATTGTAAATTAAAAAACAATTAAATTTAATATAATATATGATGTGACAATGGATTAAAGTCTTAAAACAAGACTGCGCTAATCTTGCTAAACAAATAAGGTTTAGACAATCTAGCCTCTATACTCAACCCTCTCCCCTCTCTAAAATCCCTAGCCTATATTGTTGAATTTTGGAGGGGCTTTCATCGATTTTTACTGGTGGAAAGCCGTAATTGGATGAATTACGTACCTTGACAATCTACACTCGTGCCCAGCCAGGCGAGCTGCGCCCGACCAGGCGGATTAAGCACTGTTCCGAGTACACTCGCGCCCCGCCGCGGCTGCAGAAATAAGGTGAGTTCTCGCGCCCGGCAGGGCGGTGGTTCGCCCCACCGAGCGACAAGACTTCAACTTTACGAGCTCGGTAAGGCGGCTCTTGCCCAGTTGCTCGCCCGGGTTGAGAGTTGAGATTGCCTGACCGGGCGCGACACCTAGTCTGGAAGATTCGCTCTCGTACCCCGCCGGGCGGCCGGCTGTCCGACCGGGCCAGCCTGGTTTTTGAGTCAGTTTGTTTGTGTGTTTCCTATTTTTTTTGGGACACTTATAAATACGAGTGTTGTCTCTCCTTTTGATTTATTCATTCATATGAAATCTAAATACAAACCTACCCTTTGAGATCTAAGCAATTCCAACCTTCAAGTTCGAGTACACGGATTGCGGAGGTCGTCCGTGTAAAACCCGGGGGATGTGCGTCACTAGGATCTCTATACCGGTGGTGGCGTATTTTGCTTCTTAAGTAATGGGTTCCAAACCACAACACGGCCGAAGCAAAATCAGTGGGTTCCAAATCAGTTGTAACGGTATTTCTTGTCTTTGTTCTTGATTACAATAGGTATTTTCCAACACGAGTATCTAAATTATTGCCTATATTATCCTTAAAGACAACTCTAGCTGATCCAGAGTTACTATGAACAAAGCCATCAAGAATATGACAGCTAATTACAAATGTCAATAGGGTTATACACGGTCAGTTACAAACTGTACTCTTTTCTAAATACTGTTTTACCCCTTGATAAACTTTGGTAGTTTGGTTATAAACTTAGGCCCTGATCTTTTGAGCTTCTGGGTAGAGTAAAGCAAAGCAGATTTCAGCACAACACAGTAGAGCAGATTTCAGCAATATTATTATTAATATTAATACTATTATTAATATTATTATTATTATTATTATTATTATTATTATTATTATTATTATTATTATTATTATTATTATTATTATAATTATTATTATTATTATCTCAAAAACAGAAAAATCATACAACCTACAATAAATTAGTGGGAAGTCGAGATACAATCTGGGCCCCAATCCTCTAGCTATAGCAAAGCCTACCCTAGTAAAGATATGAGCTGCAGCACGAGCCCTAATGTCTTGTGTCGCCGAAAACCTCTGAACCCGCTTCAACAACGCAACAACCTCCTTCTCTAATTCCCCAAGCGAAGAAAAGGAGAAGGGAATGAAAACATATCCAATTTGCCGACAACTAGCTTCATACTTCTCTCGCTTACGATGAGCTGCATCAGCCACAACCCATTCGGGAACAAAGTCAGATAGCCCTGTCTGTGTCAAAGGAAAAGAGCCAGTTAAGTCCACACAAATATCGCGACCATGATCCCAGGAATAAAGTAACACATCAGCAGGTCTGAGGGCCGCGTCATTCTCGCCAGACAACCCTATGTCAACCTTCTTTCTTGCTGAAATCCCAGATCTGTAGCATATATCAACAAGGGTATCTCGGACAACATTATGTCGATGTTTAATACCCAAAATACAAGCACACGACACCGCGTGATCACCGAAAATATCCCTAGTAAAAACCCGAGAACAAGTAGAGCACGGCGTCGAGATAGAGAACAATGGAACACCCATCCTGTAGCACAACACACATCGATAGGTCTTTGCGTTCATCGTCTGACCCAACCCAGAAATAGGGACTGCCTGAAGCCAAGCAGAGGTGTAATCTCCATGCTGCGATTTCCACAGTGCTGATTGCCGGGGAGACAAAGAATAGGCGGATTCTACAGAAGCGGTAACCTTTGTGAAATATATATCTGCCAATTTCTTCATGAGTTTAGGGGCAGCGACCTCACTATGATTACTCATAATGTCAGACTCCACTATTCCATTAAACAGAATCAACGCATCTCCAAAGGCTTGTCCAAGACCAACAATGCCAGCATGCCGTTAAAGCTGTGTTTGCAACCCAACAGACTGTAATCGAGAAGCAAGAAAAGCATGACGAACATCACCTGCTGAATATACTCCAAGCCCTCCAAACGCAAATGGTAAGGTGGCAAGTCGCCATTGCCAATCGCCAAACCCAGGCCCCGAAGTAGTAACAATACGCTCCAAGGAAGATCGAAGAGCCCTATCGAATGTGCATCGAGCTGTCTCAAAAGTTTTAGGAGGACAAGTACGCAATGCAAAGTAGAGTTTAGAAACTCCGGTACATGCCCTAAGTAACAATAGCTCACACTGAGGATCATCAAGCATAGCAACTTTATCCATAAGTGCAATGGTCTTGGTCACCCTCTGCATCACAAGCTCACCACCAAAACCGGAATCGGAACTAGCAGGACCCCCAAGCAACTTAACACCACGCAAAGGTCGAGCAATATTAGGTGGCAAGACACCCACAAGCCTGCTTTGAGGGTCTTCTGTAGGCCAGAAAACTTCAGTTTTCTCCACGTTAAGATGTAACCCAAAATGAGGCCCTTCCTCCATAATCAACTGCAAAGCCTTTCCCACCACCAACGTGTCACCAATAACAGTGTCGTCATCCAAATACCATGCATGAAGACATACATCAAAAGTGTCTCTGATTTTACACACCAGGGGTTGTAAAACCAAAGCAAAATGTAGAGGACCAAGGGGATCACCCTGCTGCACCCCCTGAGACGACCATAAGGTGTGGTCCCCGTAATACAATCTGGCGGGATTGAATAGCAGAATTCAACCCATCGCAAAAGGCCCGGACAACGATGATGAACTTCAAGTAACATGACCGCACGATCAACTAGATTGAAGGCATTTTGAAAATCCACCAACAACATAGAAAGATCAACATCGGAACCACGATCCTCAATCAATCGATTCACAACATGAAGAATCGCCTCACCTCCCGAAGAAACTCCAACACCAAATTGGAGACCATCAAAGTAACTTTCTAAAGACTGGCCAACCATAACAACACCGACCTTCGAAACCAGACGCCGCCAAACAGTACCCACAGCTATAGGACGAATACCACCACCAGGCTTGACAAGAGGTGTGAGAGGAGAACTAGCAATATACTTTCCTAGCTCCATAGGACATCTACTAGCTATAAAGAGGTTAACCACCCCGAAAATAGAGTCAACCAACTCATCTGTGACAGCCACAACAGCACCACTCAAGCAATCCATAAGGTGCTGAGCACGTAAACCGTCCCTACCACATGATGTGCCACGAGGAAAACTCTTAATCCTATCCAAAACAACAGCTGAAGTAGTAACGAGATGAAGGCCATCAACAAGTATATCAGGCAAGGATGGAGCTGGAGAAGTAGGGTGTTTAGACTGTAAATCTGCGAGAGTGGCGTCATTATAAGGAGCAACGCTTGAAGAAAAAAGAACCCGAACTGCAGCAGTGTAATGGCCGTCACAAATCTTACTACGACATTGCTTGATATTACACTCCTCCAAATCAAGGTCCTTATCACCAACCACTGATAAAGTAAGAGAATCCTCTGCCAAAGTATCCCTCACAAGCTGCAAATTACCACCTAGTGCACTCCAAGAACAAATAACACAGGAAATACTTTCTTCTTGATGACGACGTTTTACCGAAGACCTAGACTCAGAGCTGCTCTGCGGACGAAAGGTTTTAAGGGTACAAAGAGGTAACACCAACAAAGAGACCCAACTAGAAATTTCATCAGGCCTAGAGATCACCTTATCAAGGGCACCTTTCAGAACCCGAGAAAACCCCAAACGACACTTGGGAGGTATAGACTTTACAATACGAAACCTCTTGGAGGACAAACAATCAAGAAGAGCCACATCAAAACCACAATGTTGATCTTGCACCAAACCACCTATTTGCCCAAGCTGAGCCGGAGAAGAGGGAGCTTGCGGCTTGGAGAAAACATGAAGCACAAAACGAACAATACCATCTCCTTCATCCGGGGGTGACACAATCTCACTTGGACTATGACGACACTTAGTACGATGCGTATGCATTTTGTAACAAACCCCACATAACCAAATCCCCATACGCGAAAAAGTAACTTTAGCCTCAGTATAAACAGCCAAATTAGAAGTCAAAGAATGCCGAGTGATGTCTCGCGCACCAATACAAAAATGACGATCACAAAGATGCTTGATAAGAGAACTTTTAGTAAGACCATTGCCACTTCCATCTTGACAACCACTAAGACCCACAAAGGGGCAATAAAACTTCACCCGAGCACCTGGCATAGCTACACACCACCGAAAACTACTCAAGCTGCATGAAAGGAAACAAACTAGTGCTGAAAAATAACACCCAAACTGACCAAAAAAAAATAACTAGAAAAAAGCATCAGATGCCCAGAAACCAACACCTCGGAAACACGCTGCCACCACGGAGTACCTGCCGCCTGAAAACTGATCCCAAAAAACGAGAAAGACGAGCAAAAAACTGACTAGAAAAACCAGAATGCACAGCAAGCAAAAACGAACCTTCACCTAAGCCAAAATGCACAACAACTGGCTCAATTATGCCGGAAAATTGACCCAGAAGAAACCCCCGCCGGAACCTGATATAAGCCACCTGAAACCAACCCTTCACCGCCTATAGAACCGCCCAGAAACAGGGATGATTACGCCTGAAAACACCCGTATAAGACCCAAAAGAACACAGTACGAAATTGCACCAGAAAACCGCCTGCAATTCGCCCAATTAGCTGCCTGAAAGTCGCCTAATTGATTACCCACCACCTGATCAGACCTTACACCGGAGAGGATGCCGGAAATTGACGCGGAACTACACCAAATCAGCCCGAAACTGCACCAAAAAGACGAGGAAACTTCCCCAAAAAACCGAGAACCCGCACATGACCATAACGCAACAACTTGCACGCAGAGAACGCCGGAAAAGGAACGTTGAAACCTACCCTACCTTGCCCTGATCGCCCTGTAACGAGACTTTTTTTAAATTATTATTATTATTATTATTATTATTTAACAAGTGCATACCATTGATTTAGGTGAATGAAAACATAAATAGATGTGTACCATCTTTAAATATGTTAATAGTAGAAAGATAAAAGACAATAGTTTAACATTTTCAAATTATTATAGCCGTTGCTTATATGGAGGAACTACTTTATTTTTATTTTTATACTTTTTTTTTCCAATTTTAAGAAAATTGTATGGGTAATTGGGGATTGTATTGTGAATTGGTTTTGGCAACATTTGACCACAAAGATATTGGTTGAAGCTTTTGATTAAATGCATTGTACAATTTTGGGTAGCTTATAGATTTGATTATTAATTAATCCAATTTACTTTTTTCTGTAGAAAAAAAGGGTGACATGTCAGTAAAATATATATTACTTTTTATGTCATTACTTATTATTATAAAATTATTATTATTATTATTATTAAATATGTTAGTATTATTATTCCTTCAGGAAAAAAATATTATGTGTTATTATTATGATCAATATATATTTAAAAATCGTTATAAATTATTATTAATTAATATTATTATAAATATTAATAATTTTTATTATGAATTATTAATTATTATTTTTAATCCAAAGCAGAGTATAAGGCTCATCAAGCTGCTTTAAAGAATAGGACCTTAGACTTTCTTCTTAAGAACGGGCCTTCATGTACCGAGTTTTCGCCGTAATCAAACTCTTACTCTCATAATAACACTCAACAGTAAGGAAATTGGGTTGAGCTTTGATAGTGAGGAATAGCAATTAGCAATGGCATCTTCTTCATCGAATAGCGGGTACGAGGTACCATGGGTGGAGAAGTACAGACCCAACAAGGTTTCCGACATCGTTGGCAACGAAGATGCTGTCTCTCGCCTTCAAGTCATTGCTCGCGACGGCAACATGCCTAACCTCATCTTGGCCGTACTTTCTTTCTTCCCCTCGTTAATTCCTCTTTCAATCTGGATAAATTAGACGAAATTTTACACTATTCGTGTCTGAAATTAGCTAATTTTGTTGGTTGTCATTGGTATTTTTATGGGTTTTGCAATTTTTTGTTTTCCCGCCATTTTTTTATCTGGATTTTTTGTTGGGGAATTTCTCGAATTGTAGCTTTCTTTGGCAAATTTAGTACTAGATAACTGGGTTTGGCCTTTTTTTAGTGCTATATTCTGAGTTTGTATTGATTTTCCGTGTTTTGATTGAAACCCTAACGGGTATTGTAGTTAACAGTTTTGCAATTAATGTTACTTAATAAATTCATTTGTAATACATTCTTGGAATGTTTGTTGTGAAAATGTTGATTGCTGTGTGCAGTTTTACTGCAAAATGCTGTTTTTGATGTGTTAAGATAGTTGTCCAATGAATTAGATTCATGCGGCAGAATTAGGGTAGATAACAATTTGCTGAATAAGAAGGGAAGAGGAAAGCTTCAAGTTTGATTTTTTTCCCCTCTTTCTCCTGTTCCTGTCCTGTAGTTGGGTTGTGTTGGGAATATCAAAGGTGTTTATTTTACAAGCATAGCCACAATCTTGTAAATTGTATACTCGTTCCTAAGCAGTACATTTTGTGGAATCTGTGTTTGTTTTAGTCATGGGATGATGGGGTTATGCAAACAGATTTTGCCTATGTATTGAATGAACTGGAGGACTGTATGTCCGCCTTTAATTATTAGGGTGATGGAGTTACTTAGGCTTTTATATACTTTATGTCGCATATTGATGAGACTCCATTTGTATGTTTAGGGTCCTCCGGGTACAGGAAAAACAACAAGCATACTCGCTCTTGCACATGAACTTTTAGGATCAAACTGCAAGGAAGGAGTTCTGGAGTTGAATGCTTCAGATGATAGGTATTCCTACCCTCCCTCCCTCTTCCTCCCGAAAGATGTTATACTGCTCACGTGGTCTCTTGGATACTTACTGCATTTTTTCCTTTTTGTCAGGGGAATTGATGTTGTCAGGAACAAAATTAAAATGTTTGCACAGAAGAAAGTTACTCTCCCCCCTGGGCGACACAAGATTGTTATACTGGATGAAGCTGACAGGTAAAACTGTACTTTGGTATTCTAATACGTGCTACGTTCATCATTTCTGATTTCTGACACTCCTTTTATGACTTTATGTGTTCCTTTTTCGAATTTTGGGGCTATATTGGGTTGAAACAGCATGACATCTGGAGCTCAACAAGCTTTGAGAAGGACAATGGAAATATACTCAAACACTACTCGCTTTGCGCTTGCATGTAATACGTCTTCAAAAATCATTGAGCCAATTCAGAGTAGATGTGCATTGGTCCGATTTTCAAGGTTGTCAGATCAAGAAATTCTTGGTCGTCTCATGATAATCATTGAGGCTGAACAGGTAGTCTCTTCTGTCAACTTACTTTAGCTGAAGCTGAATTGTTGGGTGTTAGTTTTTATGTAGATTTGCTTTCGCTTGTTCTTGTTATTGAGGAATAAATTATTTGGCGTATGAGTGTATGACTTTATGAGTTGTGATAATCTCATAATCATTGCTGAGGCTCATCTAGTTTTTGTACTTTATGATTCTCATTACTTTTTAGTCTTTATTAATTAGTCTGTGACTGCATTTGTTACTGTGAAGTATGAATGCTAAAGAGTGGCTAGGTTTATTCTTGTTGCATCAGTCCCCCCCTCCCCCCCCCCCCCCCCCTTCCTCTTCAATGTTCCATGCATTGTATGTTGGTTTGCTCGATTTTCTATTGCTGAAATAGATTTTTGTGTGTTTGGCGATAAAGGTTCCATATGTTCCAGAAGGTCTTGAAGCTATAATCTTCACTGCTGATGGTGATATGCGGCAAGCTCTGAATAACTTGCAGGCTACCTTCAGTGGATTCCGATTTGTCAACCAGGAAAATGTCTTTAAGGTTGCTTTTGAAAACTGTTTTTTTTTTTTTTTTTTTTTTTTTTTTTTTTTTTTATAATTTTTTTTTTTTAGCTTATGTTAGAAAATTGATAATTGTGATTGTGTACTATCTTTTGTCTGACAGGTTTGTGATCAGCCTCATCCTTTGCATGTTAAGAACATGATCCGAAATGTGCTTGAAGGAAAGTTTGATGATGCTTGTTCTGGTATGAAAGGCCTCTATGATATGGGTTACTCCCCTACTGACATAATCACAACACTTTTCCGCGTTGTTAAAAACTATGACATGGCCGAGTATTTGAAGTTGGAATTCATGAAGGTATGAGTGTATACTTGTAGGACTTGTTGATCTTTCCATTCCTCATGTCTGGTGCAAGTCCTGATTTCTCTTTCATGTGTACAGGAAACTGGGTTTACCCATATGAGAATTTGCGATGGAGTTGGCTCCTATCTTCAGCTGTGCGGACTGTTGGCTAAGTTATCACTTGTCAGGGAGACAGCCAAAGCAGCCTGATAACTCGGTTAGATGGTTGAAGAGTGGTTCTCCTCCACCTGTTTCCATTTTCCAGTGACTTCAGATTGTGCAAAATGTTTCTCCTCTGTAGATTCAGCTGTTATTTTGTGTAGGAGTTGAATTGCTGTAAGAAAATTGCATTCCTTGCTTGTATCTAGGCAGAGCCTGGGTCATCTAGGAATACATACAAATTTAAATTTATCCAGGCATGCTTTTTCTCAAAGACGGCTGAAAACCAGTTTTATATTTACTAATCTTATGCTTGTAGCTAATGACGAATTGACGATTTCTCACTGTTCACGGAATTGAAGCTGGGAAATTTTTAGCTCTTTGGCGATGTAAACACGGGTTGATTTATATATTTTGCGGCTAATGTGTTGTGCCTTCTTGTGATAATCTCTGAACATTTGTCTTCTAAAGCAATCGGAAGATTTCAACCGTGGTTAAGAAAGATCAAAAGCTATTTGCACTTCACTCTAGTATTGAAAGCATTGATGTGCTGTGGTAGTTTAAATAATTGCACTGGCTTAGGCATCAATTTCTGGAGAGTTTACGATTCAAAATCACAAGGTTGACGAAAGTTGTTTACACAACTAAAGAAAGGGAAAAAGAATAAAAATACTCGATGGAGTTTTAGTTTATGCACTTTATATAGGAAAATTTGACACCAACAATACAAAACTTTGATACCAAAAACGCATTAAATTTCACTGTTTGTTTGTTTGTTTGTTTTTTTTTTTTTTGTTTTGTTTTTTTTTTTTTTTTTTTTTGACAACAATGATTGGAATTTTCACCATAAGAAAGTATACTTTTTAAAAAAGAGTTAAAATACTGAGAGTTTATGTAAATGAGCGTTTTTGAGACTATAGAAGACAATGATACCTACTTTGTGTTAATTTGTTTTCTTTCCAATTTTAATAATTCTATATCAGAGTATTTTCTATTTTCTCTGTCACTTTTTATTTATACGCTTTGACCATTTTTCTCTCACAACGATTCCAAATATAAAGATTAAAAAGTGACGGAGGGAAGTACAAACTTAGTGTCTTACATTAAGGGGATCTAAGAGTGTTTGCTCATTTCAATATTCTAAATATGAGCTAATATGATCAAATAACCTTAAAAATACCTTTGAATACACCTAACAGTATATTCTTGAGAAAGACGAAAGATCGATACTCCGTACAGGCGTACATTATTAATAATGAGTCATTTTGATGAATGTATGGAGTTTAATTTAACAAAAAAAAAAAAAAAAAAAAAAAAAAAAAAAAAAAAAAAAAAAAAAAAAAACCAAATTGAACCACCAAATCACCAATAGTGAGTTACATAGTATTCTTTGTATAGTGTGGCAAATGATTTATGATTCATTTTTAGAGGTAAAAACAACTCTTTTACATTACTCTTTGTAAACAATTTTTATTTTTTTATAAACATTATTTAGACAATTTTTATTTAAAATTTTTTCACAGACAAAAAAAAAAAATTAATAAAACAGTAAATACTGATTTACACTTAAATTAAATCTTAATTAAGGTAAGGCCCAAAACAAGTGAAAAGAGCCCAATTGGTAGGTGGTACTTCATTTAGCAAAGTAACACAAAAATTAGAAATCAGAAACACAAAAAATAAAGCTAGGGTTTCGTCGCTTCTCTCTCTCTGGTTTGGCGACTCAGGGCAAAGCACAACTGTAAGACGATCATTGTAAGCCCCGCCAGCCAGTCGTCATGGTTCTCAAGTAACTTTCTCTCTCTTCCCTTTTTCTTCATTGTAGTTTTGCATTTTTTTTTGCGCCAATTTATAATGAAATCTGCTATTAATTATATTTTTTGATTGTATTTGCAAAATCTAATGTAGCATTGTGAATATCAATTTATGGGTTATAGATGTAGCAGCTTATTGTGTTGGAAATGGGTTTTTAAGGGATTAACGAGTTTGTTTTAATGGCTTATTTGAGCTTGTGTTTTGGGTTGTTTGTAAATTATGATTGGGAAAATGCTGAAGGGTTTAGGGTTTTAAGAGTAGTTTTATTTAGTGTTTTTGGGTTATTTTTAAAATTCATGAGATTTGAGGAACTGGGTTATTGTATAGGCCTCAGATTAGTAGGATCAACGAATAAATTTGGCGTCTTGTAAAACGATAGTTTGTGGATGACTGGACTGTGCATACCCAGAGTGAACTTATAATTGAATATTGTGGCAATGCTGAGCCTATTTTGTAGTTGAGGAACTTTGGGTTGGCGCGATTTGGGGAAGTGAGAGTGCTGGGAGTGCCAGGCAGGGTTTATCTGGAGTGAATGTTTGAAAAAGAGGTAGTATAGAGGACTTTAGTGAACTGATGATTCTAAGGTTGTTTATTCATACTATCGAGTTATTTCATGGTTTGGAGAAGAATTGGTGTTTTAAGTCATACTTCGGTTATGGTTTGAGAAAAATGTGTATGCGTCGTGGATTATTGAGCTTTTGTTTGAGCTGACTCGAGGATGAAATTGCAACACTTATTAAGTTATTTACCTAATTATCGATCTCAAACTTGTGTTGGGCTAGATTAATACACTATTATAAGAAGTTTTATTTTTTTGGAAGAGGTCCTTGTCTACTGTGATTTTAAGTTATTCCATTTGCATTAGATTGGTAGGATCAGTGGTTTTGGTATGAGAAATGATAGCCTATGGATTGTTTATATTGATACCCCAGGGTTAAACATTTATATGAAAGTTATGGGACTTGTGGCTAGATTAAGCCTATTTTGTTGTTCAGCAAGTTGAAACAGGCGGTAGGTTGGGAAGTGAAACTGCCTGGCAGGGTTTATTTGGACTAAAATGTTTGAAACATAGGGGATTGGAGCTTGGGACATCGGGTAAAGAGAGGATCAAACAGTCGGGAATTAATGGCTCTGAGTTTGTTTATCCGATGTATATATTGGTATCAATTCAATGTTCTGGTTTGGTTCGGAGAAAGAATTGGGGTTGAGTCATACTGATTACGATTTGGGGTTTGTGAATGGGTTGTGGGTAATTGAGCTTTTGTCTGAATTGACTATTGAATGAATTAACCACGCTTATTGACCTAGTTCTCTATCTCAATCTTGCATTGGGCTAGAATGATACACTTCTTTATGAAGTTTTATGTTTTTGAGGTCATAATCTATTGCGATTCTAAGGGCATTATACATTGATTAAATTCTTGACAACATTGTGATTGTGCATCTGTTTATGATTTTATTTTTCTTTTTGAATAACATCACCCTTATTTAGAAGCTGCCTTACCCTTCCATGTATTTAGCTGTGTACTTTGCTTTGGATTAACCTGGTCTTGCTTAAACTGTGAACTCCAGGACGGAACTTTGCCGCTTTAGTGGTGCAAAGATATACCCTGGAAGGGGTATCAGGTTTGTTCGTTCAGATTCTCAGGTAAAGCTACTCTGATAATTTTTGAATTTTCACTTCATAACTTGGTGTGTTTTGCTGCTGACTTCATATTCTTGAGGATTAATGAAAGCTAACCAATCTTTGTTAATCTTTCTTGAAGGTATTCCTTTTTGTCAATTCAAAATGTAAAAGGTACTTCCACAACCGTCTGAAGCCTGCAAAGCTCTGCTGGACTGCCGTTTATCGGAAACAACATAAGAAGGTAATGACCCTCCTCTCTCCCTTTCCATGTTTCTATTGTGATCTTATCTACAGGTTAATGTGTAATTGTGTAATGGGGAATCACTTCTGGTAGATTTTGATCATGAAGTGCTTAAAATATTGGTCTTTGTGTTGGGCTTTCTCCTATATGTACAGGATATCTCTGCTGAAGCTGTGAAGAAGAGGAGAAGGGCCACAAAGAAGCCTTATTCAAGGTCTATTGTTGGTGCTACATTGGAAGTTATTCAGAAGAAAAGAACCGAAAAGCCTGAAGTTAGAGATGCTGCAAGGGAGGCTGCTCTGCGGTGAGTTCACTTGCTAATTTAGTTTGCACCTGTATGTTATAGTGGCAGACATGGTTTCTACATCACTAATGGGATTTTTCATCTGAATTATCCAATAATTACTGTTAGTTTTATAAATTTTGAATGACATGTTTATGATATTGTAGTGAGATCAAGGAAAGAATCAAGAAGACCAAGGATGAAAAGAGATCCAAGAAACAGGAAGTGTCCAAGGCACAGAAAACCCAGGGTAAAGGTGCTTCCAAGGGAGCAGCTCCAAGGGGCCCAAAGATTGGTGGTGGAGGTGGAAAGCGATAAACTACTCTTCATATACTACCATAGGACAATTTACTGTTGAAGGGAGGAATTTTTTTTGCATGTCAACCTATTTGTATTTTAGTAGTAAAATTCTAATGCTAGAGGGTGTTGAGTGAAATGAATGTTGTGTACTCAATTTTGTTACTCGTAGATTTTATTACATGCAGCGAAAGCCTTGTTATATGAGTTTGATATTCTGGTATTGACGTATTGTAGGAGTTTTTGACTTCAATAGGGTTAATTTTGGGACTAAATCCGAAACAAGTTTTTGTGGATAGAGCTCAAGCTAGGCCAACTCTACGCTTCTCTAAAAGATCTATTGTAGCATTTGGGTTGAGAATTCAGGGGTAATGATACCATCCATGACGAACCTGTTCATAGTATTTCACAATTTGCCTTTGCAACCAACGTCTGCAAAAATTGATACTTACCCTCTGCAGTTTAAATTAGAAAGGCATTCTGAATATGCCCGTCCTGATCGTTGAACTTTAGGTTCTGTGACCCGGTGACAATCTGGAACTTGAAAGCAGAGCAGTGAGCTACTTAAATTTGCCAGGGTTTACGCTTCGATTGAGCAACTGCAAGTTCAACTCATTTGAGTTGCTGGAAATCCTGGAACAACAGAGTTGCAGAGGTTTATAGCTTTGTACACAGTATGCAGAGGTTAACTGTACCTTTCTAGCAATACCTAGTGGCTTCAGCAACAGCAATACCTTAATTTTGGACTGAAGTCAATTCTCTGTTTAAGTGGAACTCCATGAAGAAGAGCGAGAATAAAGTAATGATCTTGCCGGATTTTAAACAAATCCAAGCCTCTTGTCAAACCAATACATAAACTAACGATAATGTCACCATAAAGATAGGCATGGATACACCTCAAAAACTGCAGGATTCTGAGTTTAGCTACAAGAAACAGAAGTTAGAAATACATTTCCTCAGAGTTTATCTCGCGAGTATGTACTTGCAACTTTATGAGTTTACGCTACTTCTTTGGAGCATTGAAGTGCATAAAGACTAAGTTCTAGTTCATATTAGAGCGTCTAAGTTTATAGCTGTATATGGCTTACTATGCACAAACATATTCATTTACTCGTACCCCAACCATGCATCATCATCGATCATTGCCAGTGACATTCCAACTATTGACTACTACCACCTACAATGAGAATTCACAAATTGGCGATCACACCAATTGTCTGAGCATAAAAGATGGTCACCGATTGTCATTGGGCATCATCGGCAATGGGAAAATTAAAACCCTCACGCCTTGTTTGATAACTGTTTATAAATTATGGTAATGAGAATGAATTCATATGTAAATATGGTGAGGAATTCCATGTTCATTCTCATGATCATTCAAGATGACCCTAAATTGTCTATTCTAAATTTCCATGCCCACCTAATACCACCTCTCAGATAATGGAGTAATGGAAATATATAACGAAACACATGCTTTGGGGGATGAGATTGAGTTCCCAAGGAGATTATAAGTTGTTTTTAATACTAAATTACAATTAAAATTCATTACCATTACCACAATTTATTATCGCCTACCAAGCGGGTCGTTAAAGTTTGAAGATTACAAAACCAAAACCCAAACAAAAACATCCTTGGTGAAAAGCTCCTAGTTGCTCCACCTTGTTTTTTTGAGTAATTTTAAATTATACTTAGTATTTCGTATTAGACAAAAAGCCAAAAGCACAAGTACATTAGAAAAAGAACAAACAAGAAGCTCACATAAAAACGAAATTCAATTAAAATCAATTATATATTACCAAGTACTCGTTGCACCACCTGATTGCGTAATTTGATACCTAATTCTACGCCAAATGCCAGCCAACACTCTTGCAATTTCATGCTCTCACACTCCACCAGCAGTAACTATGTCACATTATACACAACCAACATAAAAATTGACCAATAGAATACCCTTATTCTTAGCACTCAAATACAAATAAATCTCAAATACGTCATGCCCCGAAATAATAGAGCGTGGATAATAAAACGAGTAGCCCACTAAATTTATTTAGTTATTATGTAAAATACTTATATTCTTAGCACAAAAACGAGTAGATCAGTAGATATAGTCCTAGATACATATAAATCTCAAATAAATTATGTCCCGAATCTTCATTCTTTTTCTTTCATACGAGAGTGCGAGACTATTCACATTATTCAAATTATTCTCTCAACACATTAATCCAAGACCTCGGACTAAATGCTTCCTTGAAATAGCTCTACCTGCAGGCTAACATGCAATGACGTTATTGTTGTTTAATGTTTATCCATTGTCATATGCATGAGCAATTGAGCATGGTTTGCGGTCAAACTCAAAATACATGCGAGTTAGTAAGAGGCCTTGACTTTGTCATGTGGAATATGAACAAGTTGCTAGCAATCGAGTTGTACCATCTTGTAAGCTGGATGAAAAAGTCCAATCTCATGCGAATGAAGTTTAATTTTAAATTCAAAACTTCAAATTTGTAAATGAATGGCTAAAAAATGTACGTATGCCAAACCTCAAAATATTCGTAAACTTTTCTTAAGTAGTTAGATATGTCAAACCTCAAAATTTTAAGCTTTTCTTGAATTGGAGCTTAATATTTTTATACCTCATTATTTTTATTTAGCCGTAACATATTTTATTTTTTTGGAACATCACAATTTTTTATATGTGTCTGGTCACGCCATATGTCTAGACAACATGGAGATTACTTCGTTAATAATATTATAGGGTTACTCGATCATTGCTATAGATGTTATTTCGTCAGTGTTATAGGGGTTATTCAGTCAGTATTACAAGGGTTACTTTGTCAGTATTGTAAGAGTTACTTGGTCAGTGACTCAGTGTTATAGGGATTACTCGATAGGTATTACATGGGTTGCTCGGTCAATGTTATAGGGGTTAATTTGTTCTTTCTCAAGCGGGCACATGGTGTTGTTAGCCGCATACATACAAGAAGCGCTATTGTAACATATGTAAATATCTTTTTAACATTTATTTTAAGGAATAGTTAAAGAAGGTAAAGATACACATCTATACTCTATACTTTAGTATATAAAAACACACAAATCACTCATATGCCACATACATGTCACCACAAATCACTCATATGCCACATGTCACTCTTTCTTTTTTATGTTCCCTTTTTAATATATATAAAAAATTAAAATACAAAATTTATATAATGTTCACCAAAAAAAAATAAAAAAAATAAAAAGTTTTATGCATTCCATAACTTTCAAATTTAAGTAAGAAAATGAAGTATTTCATTTGCACCATAATAAAATAAAGTTGAACTAATTAGTGCATATTACATTAACATATAAAGTACAATAAAAAAGTATTATCATCTCCTAAACTTAAAATATAACTTAAACCAATTTGTCATTTTATATCTCACGATATCCATGTATATATACCTAACTAAATTCATTTATCTTCTTCCACAGTTCCACCATCACCTTTTTTTTTTTTACATAAATAAGTTATAGCATTGAATTTCATCCACCACAATAGACATGAAAACTTGTATTTTATATTAAAAGTTTCATCTATTGGAAAACATACCTAAATATACACTGGAGCATTATGTTTTTATTATCAAAACTCGAACAACTCATTTTTGTTTAAGTGATTTGTTTAACCGTCATTCTCAATGTAAAAAGTCTATCATGATGTTTTACTTTATTTTTCTAACCTTGATGAGTATGTATTACTTTTGTTATTGGTGTAACTTATTTTAATCATACAACTTAAATTTATTTCTTTTTTATCCTTCTCTATATTGGCATTATTATTATTATTATTATTATTATTATTATTATTATTATTATTATTATTATTATTATTATTATTTCTCTTAAGAAATTAATTTTCAAGGATTTCCCTTTATTTTATTTTAATTCAGTTTGGGATTTAATAAAAATTCACTTTTTTCTTTTGCAAGATCAAATGTAATTATTACAAAACAACACCCAAGCATATAACACAAATAAGCAACAGATTTTAAAAAAAAATAATCTTACTAACAACTCGTGCATCAAATAACGAGCTAAAAGACTAGTTAATAATTTAATCTCTCAAACCATGATAAGAAGAGAAGAAGAGCTAGGTTATTTATATTTTTCAATAGATTTTTTTTAATGTTTATTTATTTTCATTAGTATAATGGCTCTCTTAAAATACAAGTGAAAATGATATGTTACAAACCAGAAAACCAAATGGAGTAATAAAAGGAAATTTTTTGGTCCAACTGTTAAGGGTTACGTACTCTAACGGAAAAATGAGGCTTCTCTTGTAAACAAGTGAAATTTAATTTATTCAATTGATTTTATTTGTATAATAAATTGGGGTATTCATATAAATAAAATAAGATTGCCTTTACGATAACCGAGTTACTCATATGAATGAATAAATATACTTGTATATCTTATAAACAATTGAACATTGGCCACACACAAGACTTGCTTGATTTTTATTTTTAGAGAAAACATGATAAAAGTCTCTTTTCTCATTTATGAGGTATTTATATAAATATCACAAGATAATCTTTTAAAATTAATTTAAACTCTTAAATCTCATTTGTTAGTCTTGTTTAAGTGACAATTGAATATTTGTAAATTCTAAATTAAATTGTAACATTCTCTTTTCATTGGCTAAAATGTATGTTTTAGCATCCCATGTGGCACTATAAAATCTCTTGAATATATATATACACGCTGATGGGAAAAATAGAAAATATCTTTATTTTTGGAAAGCAAGTAAGAAATTATAAGTAATAAATATGATATATTTATTTCATAAAAGCATTTAATGATTGATGATACAATAGCAGAGTAAAATTAATAGGTAATAAGTTATAACTATGATATCTCAATCCGAAGCAATTCAAGAAGGGCAAAAGTAATAAGTAATAAATATGATATCTTAATTTCATAGAAAAACAGATTGGAAAATAATAGGTAATACATATGAGATCTCAATCTTAAGAAAGCAGAGAAATTATCGGTAATAAAATGATATCTTAATCATAGAAAATCATATTAGAAACAATAGGTAATATATATATGAATATTATGACATCTTAATCCTAGGAAAGCAGATATCTTGATCATAGAAAAACATATCAGAAATAATACATATAATATCTCCATCTTAGAAAGCATATAGAGCAGAAATTGTAGGTAATAAATATGATATGGATTGATATCTTAATAATAGGAAAGCATATTAGAAATAATTGGTAATATATATGAGTAATGTGATATCTTAATTTTAGGAAAGCAGAGAAGAAATAATAGATGCTAATAAATATGATACGGTTTTTACATCATATAACCCCGATTACTCACCATACATTCTTGGACTTTTTCAAATACACCATATACCTTCGAGTTTTCAAAAAAAAATGCACCACATACCTTTTGATTACTAGCAGATGGTATTTCTGATATTTTGTAGTCTTTAGGGTTAATTATACCCTTAAATCACCCCAAATCCCTTTCCCCACCCCCGGAACAAACTATCCTCCTTTCCTTACCTACGAAACCACTCTAGATCTCCTTTCCCCACCCCCAAAACCAATCTTACAAAAGTGGTTTTGGAGATATGGGGTGGTATATTAAGGGTTGGAGTGAGGGTGGAAGTTTCGAGGGTAGGAGAAGGGATTCAGGGTGATTTTGTGGCATAATTTATTAAACTCTATTCATCTTGTAGTCGTTAAGAATATATGATAAATATATAAACTGAAAATTCGAAAATATTTGGTGAAAAATAATGGTGAAAACCATCTCCCTTTGTTTCAAAATTAATGTACAGTTTTTTATTGGTTGAAATGAAGGATGTTGCATTCTATATTTAATAATAAAAGTAAATTCCTCATCCTTTATCTCTGCTACGGAGTTGTACTTTCTATTCAATCAAGCGTGTGAGGTTAATATACTTGTATATTTTTTATGCTCCTCAATGATTATAATCAAGATTCAAGAAGATGAGGAATCTTTAGTGTTAAGAAATAAAGTTAAAGAAGCCGCCAAAATGGTATCCAAAATATAGGAGACTTCCAATCTTTGTTCTTGTCTGATACGGAGTACTATTGTATTTGAGGCTTTAAAGTAAGATATACGCGTTGTCCGTAAACGTTGATTGCCGGGTAACACACGTGAAAACGCGGCAGCCACCTGATGCACTATACCTATACTTGCTTCTTATCATATTTTATTGTCAACTTGTTTCATTTTTATCCATTTTATTCCTAAACACTTTAGACTATGGCCAAGACTTTTAATAGATCAATTGGTTATTAAAATAAAATATTTGTACCAAGAAATGGAAACATTTAGAATCTTTTATCAGTAATGTATAATTACTATTATGTCTGAAAAAGTTTGTCATTATCGTGATGAGTTAGTAATTTTTTTTTAAAATTTTAATTGTACACTAAATTCACCTTGCATAAGTAATTTGTTATAAAGCGACCCTACACTTTATATTCAAAGAAAGTATAACAGTATTCAAGAGAAGGAAAATGAATCATTTCGTTTGTGTAGCAATTTGAGTCAAGTCAAATTAGATAATTGTCGGATCAATTGCCAATAATTCATTAATATGACAAATAAATCAGTTTCATTCTATTCATATTCCAGTGATGGTAAATTGATTTCAATTTAAGTATGTGATGGACATGCAAAACTCTTTCAAAAAAAAAGGTCCTAAAATGGTCCTTAAGTTTTACTCTTAAAGTTGCAAGTAACACAATTACCTTTTCATTATTTAGACTTTATCCTTGTTTTAATAAGCTTATATCCATTTCAATATCAAAATTTGGGCAAAGGGCTTTATTCGATCTCATGAAAACAAAGTCATAATAATAAGTACTTGCAGATAAAGATAAAACTTTTTCCCCAATATTATTGCTGTTAAAAAATAATTTTTTTTATTTACAATCATGAAGTACTATTTAAAAAAAAATTAAAAAAAATTAAAAAAAATAAATTACTAGTTAGAATTGTATGTACTCTTACCTAATTAGTTGATACGCATCCTAATGATATGGGTAAAAAGGTTGCTTCATCTGCTACTTACTTCCCCTACCTCTACAAATAGCTAGTTAGCACAAAAAGTTGATGAGAAGTAATTTTCAAAACTTTTATAAGTTTCAACAACTCCTATATGTATATCATAGCATTGCCTTTTTAACATCTATTGCTATAAATAATTATGTAATGTGGACCCTCTAAATTATTTAATTCTCATTTTTGGTGGATTTTGCTAGAAAAGAATTTTGTCTCATTTCAACATCTTTGTGCATTTTCCACACGCTTCACCTAATTATAGCTAGTGGGAAGATGTTGCTAAATTTAATTATTTTTAGAAAAAAAGGAACATAAAGAACTATAATCAATGTAGTTTAAGTTGATGGAAGGAATTTCTCAAAGCTAGTTTAAACTTAATCCATTACAATTTACAAACTATCATTACAAAGAGTAAGGGATAGCTCAAGTAGTTAGAGTTTTCCTTCTATTTTCAAGAAATCTTGGGATCAATTCTCATCACTTGTCTTTGACTATTGTTTTTATTTTGATGTAAATTACTTCTACTCCTTATTATTTTTATGCTAATTAACAATATAATCTCTTAACACAATTTATGGATGAGATTAGATCATGTATATAGACAACTAACTGGATAAAAATTTAATAACCCATTTTACTGTGTTTTAAGTAATTTTGATTCATCCGTGTGTAAAATTATGCGTCAAGAGGCGCAGTGTTAGTATTTTAGAACGATGTATATAAGTCATTCTATAACGATGTATATAAGCCATTCTACACTTCAAAATTATGGTGTAACTTTTTGTCACTTAATATATTAACACAATATGAGTGCTCGCTTGTAGTTGATGATTTTTTTTAGTTCAATTCCAAATAAATATTTATTTTGTTGGTGTTTAAAAAGCCACAAGTGAAGATGTGAGAATCGATCCCGGCCAGAATCTCCTAGAATCGGAAGGAAAGCTCTAACCACTTGAGCTATCCCTCACTCTCTTCAAATACATATTTATGCTCGGACTATACTGCAATTGAATCACGGTATTTGACCAAAATCAATAATTCATAATTTTTTGTTTTGGCTGTTTTCTTGTTATTTAATCTCAAATTGCGTATTAGTCACATGTTATGAGGTTAGTTTGCTTGGTCAAATGAGAGCCATATCATAATATCTTATATGATTAAATTTTGCCTACTCTATAATTAACCATTTTTTTATTTTTTATTATAATATTACCGCCATTATAATGAATTTACATAATATAAATAGTTGTATTTTGACATTCTACAGAATAGTAATCAAACAAAAAATAATTATGATAAAAAATAATGACTTTGAAATTAAGAAGCATCTTCTCCATATAGAGTTTCGTCTAAGAGGAAATGAATCTTCAATGCAATAAACCTAGAAGACATGTATGATGATATGATTTGAGTTGTCACATTCAATATTAATAGGATTAATATTGCTAGTCATATATATATATATATATATATATATATATATATATATATATTCGGTGAGAAATACTCTTATGGTGAAAAGTATGAGAAGATCTGATACATCATAAACACATTGCGGGTACATTGACTAAAAATTATAGATACATTAGAAATTCATTGCAATACATCAATTATTTATTATAGATACATCAAAAAAATTACTCGTACTTTAGATACAATAAAAACACATTACGGATACATTGACTATTCACTATAGATACATCAAAAAGTCTGTTTAGGTACATTAAAATAAATAAACCCAATGCAAGTATACTAAAAGACCATTATTGTGAATATCACCTGCACTATGAAAACTTGCTTAATTAAAAACACAGTTAATGAAGGTAAACCTAATTAGTCTTCATGATTCAATTTGGGAATTATGTTTTAATTAGCTAGCGTATTAAATTTATTACTACCTCCGTGAAATATAAAAAATTCCAAAGTTGCAGATAACCATTAACAGAGGTAGTATTATAAAACATTGGACACTTGCAATTCAATTAAATTCAATTAGCTGTTGGTCATCTTCTTCATTCAAACACCATTTAGAGCATAATTCAATTGACCAAAAAACAGAACTAGAACTCTAAACAACAATGGAGGAATTGCAGACAGGGTACAATGAAGCCGATTAAAAACATGAGCCGTTTCGAGCTCCATAGCAGCACTTGAAGTTGATAGGAGGTTGAAGAGAGAGAAAGGTCGAGACAGAAAGGAGGAGAGAGAAAGAAAATGGGAAAGCATTCTAACGGGATCTAGGAATTGTACGAAGGACTTGAAAGTTTTTTGGGACATTAAAGATCTATTGTGGATACATTAAAAATCATTATAGATACATTAAAGAATTTATAGAAATACATCAAATAGATAATGTAGGTACAACAAGAATTAACAGATGACAAATATGGAATGACGCCATTTTCAACTTTCACTGCTCCATGAATTTATGGAAGAAAGGAGAGAGAAAATGAAAATGATACTACCAAAGTATTGACTTAGTTTTTGGGTAGAATCACGTGGAGTATAGTCTGACAAAAGGGAAGGATAATGTTTATATAATTACCAATATGCTATTACTAACACGGGAGTATTATTATTTGTCAGATCTAATTGATCCAACAGCTACGGGTGCTTCTCACACTTCTCACCTTAATTGTATTTCTCACATGGGCCTAAGTGAGTCTCTCTCCCTCTCTCTCTCTCTATATATATGTATGTTTTGTTTGATTCACATTGAAATTTATAACCGGTTGTGTTCATAGTGATGTTCAACCTCCAATTTGATCGAAAAATCAAAATCATTAATTTTTGTAATTCAATTGTCAGTTTCTTGTGAAAATCTGATGCCCTTTAGGATGAGGTGAGAGAAAGCCCAGATTAAAAGAGAGAAAGCTTAAATTAAGGGGGAGACATCCTATCCATGAAGCACATAAAAAAGAGTTGTGATTTTTTTCTTAAAAAAACAGAGCATTATATATATATATATATATATATGTGTGTGTGTGTGTGTGTGGGATCATGTGAGAACACATCCCTTATGTGAGAACCCCAACTTATGTGAGAATAAATCTAGACCTTTGAATTTTTTAAATCTAAGGACTGTGATTATTCCCTAAAAAATCAAAACCAAAAGAGTATACCAACCCCCTTATTTCTCTCTTTCTTTCTCTCTCCTTACCTTCTCTTTCTCTCTCTTCTCACCTATTGTTCAGTATACATCATCAATTTCACGCCATTAATTTCAAAGAAATTAAGCTTCAACTTCTAATCAACCATGGCGTATTTGTACTGTGCTCATATCACCATCGTCTTCGCATCATTAAAAAAACAAGGAAATTAAGCTCGAATTCAGGTTGATAATTGCGTCTTTGAGCTCCAATCGGCGACGATTATGTTTGCCATCAACATCATTGTTATTAACTTTGCAACATCAATAACAAAGAAACCAAGCTCAAAATTCAGACTAATTATGTCATTTTCGAGCTCCACTTAACGACGATTATGGTCGCGCGTTCCAGTGAAATTTAAAGATTTCGGTGATCGAAAATGAGTTTAATGAGTTTGTATTATGTGATGATAGTATGGAGCAATTTTCTGAGATTCTAATATAAGTTTGTTCATTTTCATTTATGCATTTTTATTATATGTGTTTTTGCTCATTTTAATTTAGTTTGCTCATTTTAATTTCAGTTTGCTCATATATGAAGGATATGAGCAGAACAACATGTATTAAATTAACCTTGTGAACTATCTACTTCAAAAATAGGCAGAAAATAAAGTGCATAATATAAACTAGTATACGGTTGGTCTCTTATGGTCCAACAATTGCTTACATTTTCAGATATAGTAAGTTCAAGGTTTCATATTAGTTTGAATGTTTTAGAATTGTTGCTCATTGATAAATGAACAAAGAATAGTTGCTCATTTGATAAATGAGCAAACAAAACAAAGAAATATTGTTTGCTCATTTAATAAATGAACAAAGAATTATTTGCACATTTATCAAATGAACAAATAAATGTTGCTCATTTGATAAATGAGAAAAAAAAAACAAAGAAAAATAACGTAAAAATAAATTAAATTTTTTTTTTACTCATTTGATAAATGAACAAAGAATTGTTGCTTAAAATGATTGTTTGCTCATTTAATAAATGAACAAAAAATTATTGCTCAAAATGAGCCAAAAAAAAATTTGTAAATTACATTTTTGCCATTACTATATGAACAATCTCAACAGTTGGATCTTGAGGTATTCAATGGTTGAGATTTGTTCTCATATATAATAGGGTTCTCACATATAGACTTATTCTCACCGGATCCCTCCCCTATATACATACATACATACATATATATATATATATATATATATATATATATATATATATATATATATATATATATATATATATATAAGGAAATATTATGAACCATTAGAATTGAGGCTATTGAGCTTGAAATTCTCTACATAAGTGACTTTCAACTAGCACTATCAATCTGCTTGCTTCAAATTAACATACACATTATTTTCTCTCTTCACTACTTATAATCAAGTCACTTTTCATCACATGGTAAATAATTTATTTATCACAATTCTTTCTTTCTTTCTTTCTTTTCTTTTTTTTTTTTAATCAAGAAGGCAAAACAATTACAATCCCTTCCTTGCTGCTGTAGCAAGTAGGTGGGTTTCCTGTACTCTACATCTACTAACCTTCCTTATAACAAAGTGCCTAAGAGTAATAGTTTTTTTTTTCTTCATTTCATGTACTACCTGTTTTACTTCCCTTGTAGCTTTTCTTTCTTCATTGAATGCGATTACCAACTCCTTTAAGTTCGTTAGCATGGTCATCGATCTCCCTGCTAGAACAGGGCTTTATAAGGCCATCAGTGCTGCTTCCGCTTCTGCTTGTGTTGGTGAAGTTGCAAAAATCGGGGCCTTCCCTCTATCAATTACAACACCTATTTCCTTGATTACCCATCCTGCTGCTGCTCTCCATGACTTGTGTGCTTGAGTCACATTCTTTTCCCAGGCATCGTCAATGAGGATAGTGAGGTCCTCATTACATACACCACCATTTGAGCTCCAATATGGGTTAGCCTTGGCATCATCCATTGTAGCATTGATATTTGTGTTTTCAGAGCTTATTACAATTAAGTTAGTGGAGTTAACCCACCTGGTAAACCACTGGTTTGCAAGAGACAAAATGTTAGCCAGTTTAACGGCTTGGTTTTTAAAAATAACGTTATTTCTAGTGAGCCATAGGCTCCATAGGATGCAGACGAACTAAATGGCAGTACTTTCTACCATTTTCCTATTTGAGAAGAAAAAAGACAGGTAGTTCATTATCCATATTTCAATCTTCAGCTCCTCTCCATTTTCTACATTAATTCCTAGCGTGTTGCACTTTTAGACTCTTCTTGCTATCTCACAGTCTCTAAATATGTGTTGGGGAGATTCTTCCATTGATTTACATAACCTGCAAGTGTGGTTAACCATAATACCTCTTTTCATCAGGTTGTTTGCAGTTGGTAACGCATTAACAACTGCTTTCTAGATGAAAATTTTGTGCTTGGGCCATAGTTTTGAGGTCCATAATTTCTTCCAGAAGCTTGTTGATCCTTCACCATTCTCTTTTTGTTGGTCATGCCAGTAGCCTGATTTGATAGAATAGTCTCCAGAATCTGAAGGACCCCAGTCCAGCCATCTTGGTTCATATGCTTTGCCGGGTGGATAGCAAGGATATCTCTGGCCACACTAGGTCGGAACCATTTCCACACCAACCCAGTACGCCAATTTCTATTTTCATCGAGCAGGTCACTTACCATGTTTGGCTTGGCCTCATTATTGTTTTGTTGTCTTTCATTGCACTTGATTAGATTCTTTGTTGTCCACCAATCTTCCTCAATTGCAGTAGATTTCCCATTAGCTATCACTCTTCTTAGTCCTCCTCTCATAGAATGGATACTTTTGAAGATACTTCTCGTTCCCATGACATTGAGGCTATAGTTTCTCCTTTCGTACCTTTTTCAAACCAGCTACTCTTGTATCTAGCTTTAAAGACTTTACTAACCTGTAATTGCGGGTTAGTAAACATACGCCATGCTTGCTTGAAGACTAGATCTTTATTGAGGCAATTTATGTTCCTAAGCCCAACACCTCCATCGTACTTGTGTTTTTCCAGAGTAGTAGATTTCCTCAAGTAAATCGGTCTTCTTCCCATAGATATGCCCACCAAAATTTGAGCAACAGTGAAGAGATTTTCTTTAAGGTTGATTTTGGTAGGAGGTAAGCACTTAGAAGATGGCTAGCCATGGCTACGAGAATGCCATTTATTAGGACTAACCCAACTTGAGAGAAGTTGAGAAATTTCCATGAGGAAAGTTTACTTGTGATTTTTTCCACAAGGCCATTAAATGTAGCTGTTGACCTCCCATCTACATCCATGAGGCAGCCTAGATAAGTGCCCATTTGATCATTATCCTTCACACCAAGGGTCTTCTTGGGTATCTTCTTGAATTTATTTGGCTTATTCTTCGAGAAAATAACGTAGGATTTGTTAGATTCACAATCTCACCTGAGATAGCACAAAACTTATCAAGGCTTTCCTTCATTACTTTGAAGTTCTCAATGTCCGCCTTGGAAGAACAATGCATCATCGGTGAAGAAAATATGAGATAAATAGGGCCCCAATCTTGCTACTTTGATGCCTCTCAAAATAGAAGATTGTTGCAGATGGTGGAGTTTCCTTAACAATACTTCCATACATAGTATGAAAAGATAGGGTGAGAGATTGTCGAAGCCCTGCTTTTGGAATAATCTTTTTTGAGGGCTCTCCAATGATAAGAATATGATAAGAAACCGTGGTTATGCACAACATTATCCAGTTTATCCAAACCTCCAGAAACTTCAATTGGATGAGGACATTCTTGACAAAAGACCAACTTATTCTGTCATATGCTTTATTAAGATCGACCTTAAAGATGCTTTCGAACTTCCCAGACTTTGCTTTCTTTTTTATCTTATGAAGCATCTCGTGGCTTAGCATACAACTGTCATTTATTGATCTCCTCGGCACAAACGCATTTTGGTTATCACCAACCAGATCACCTATGAGGCTATGATGCCCCTGAGTCTCTTCACAAGACAGTTTGATATGATTTTATATGAAGTGTTTCATAGGCTGATTGGTATGAATTTCAAGACCAGTTATAGACTATTCACCTTGGGAATGAGGGCTATGAAGGTTTCTTTCATCTTATTGAGTAAGAATCCCTCTCTGAAAAAAGCAGAACAAGAGTTGAAGACATTGTCGCCAACTGTTTTCCAATTTTATTGGAAAAAAGAGGGAGGGACTCCATCAGGTCCCGGCGATTTGTGCCCTTTCATGCTGAAGGCCGCTTGCTTGACTTCAGTTTTTGAGAATGGTTTCATAAGCCAATCTATGTGATCATCTATTAGACTTGGGATGGGGTTCTTCCATTCTTCCCAAACATTATTATTCCACTCCTGCATGCTACCTACATTAAAAAGCTCATCAAAAAAATTAGTAAATAATGAGTGTATATTGCTGTCCTTAGTGATCCAGTTTCCCTCTCCATCCTTTATTCCTTTTATCTCATTTCTCGATTTTCTGGTGGTCACACATTTATAGAAAAAAGAGGTATTAAGGTCGGAGAGGCTGTCCCATTTGGTCCTTGCCCTTTGCATACAATACTCCTGCTTGATGACAGTGTCAGCAAGGATATTTTTCCTTTTTAAAGCCTCATGAGTTGCTTTAGCCATGGAGGAGATATCCTTTTGATTTTCAGCAACTTCATCGTTTTTATGCTATACCCAAATTATAATTGGAAATTTCCTTGACTATAGGAAATTCTCACAACAAAGAATACAAGACTGGGTGTCTGATCATTGGAGTAAGAATGGTAGTATTAAGGTGGAAAAAATGGGGAATCTCTTCTTTTTCCACTGTTCAGATGATCGTCACTGGACGAACCTTCAATTAATCTAGACTGCTTCTTACCAGGCGGCCTTTATCATCTTCAAAGCGTGGCTTATGGGAAGTGACCCATCAAGTATTGATTTCTCTTCTGCTGATCTCTGGGTTGTCATCGGAAAAATTCCGCCATTTAATCGCAGGTAACATGGTGTGGGTACCTACTAAGTATGAGAATATTTTCATTGCTTGCACAATTTGTGGTAAAATTGGGCACAAGAAATCAGCTTGTAAGCTATGGGATCCCATCGTGCACCCAACTCATAACCCAAGAAAGATAGCTGCACTGAGAAATTGTGAGAAACTCATAACTACAAGATTAAACCTCCGTATCGAACCCCCCATAGTCTATTATAAGACTTCCCCTTTCATAAAAAGAAGCCTGGAAAGAAAGAGTGGTTCAACCCATGTACCCAAAAACAAATTCACAAAAAAAATAAAACCAAACCAATTCACCATCAACCATACTCAGAAAATAAAACTATACCACCCAGACTCTTATTATATCCAACCAAAAAAGAAATTCAAGCT
Organism: Chenopodium quinoa; assembly: GCF_001683475.1. NCBI lineage: Eukaryota > Viridiplantae > Streptophyta > Magnoliopsida > Caryophyllales > Amaranthaceae > Chenopodium > Chenopodium quinoa. Next base: position 4,646,352 of record NW_018742484.1, read on the forward strand.
GAGTAATCCCTCCCTGACCATTAATCCTGAACCCTATGCTATCGCTACGATCTCCCATCCAAGAAAGAGGTTGTATTTTTCTGGAAATAGCTTTCGGAAAAGGAGAAAATTATCTCCGTCGATGAGTGGCCATCCCAAGAAGCAAGATATCTAAGCACCACCACAAACAACCAACTAAATTCAAAAGAATGCCTCGTGAAAGTGCGAACTTCTATTTCCAAGCACTGCCCAGAGAAAAAGACCGACATCCTCCTACATATCACCCAAAAGGTACCCCTCTTTTCACTTCCCAAATTTTTTCTTGCTTCTCCCAATTTCTTAACTGCCATTTTCCCCCCATGCGCAATTAATAATGGTATCTCCGATCCCATTTCCCTGTTACCAAGTCCAACCAACTCCACTCCCTTTCTTGGGCACAGTAATTTGTTAATAAGATTAGTTAATCCTAACCACCCAACTACTCATAATTACCGTGCTAAACCTCCCTATTTAAACTGGTTTAACCTTAATCAAATCACACCAAATCTATTCTCTCTAAACCTTTCCTCTTCTGGCAATCATACCATTTTTAGTAATTAAATCTCCTCCTTTGTCCCGATGGAAAACAAGCCAAAATCAAAAGATACCCTCCTAGATAGGCCACCACCATGAATCTGCTTTTCCCATCAACCTGAACGAGTGGGTCGTACTAAAAAAATATGACAAACTCCTCATGCCAAACAACCTACCTTCTGACCCCTTTAAGCCTCAAACCAAACTTCCAAACTTACCAAGACAGGCTAACCCAACATAGAAAGGAAAAGAGGTATTGATTGTTTCTTCAGAAAGCTCTGATATAGACACTGATGGCACTGGCCATTCGATCCAAATAGCTTGTTCTTTTCCCCCTCTAAGCCTCTACCCCTTCCGTGCCTTGACCAAGACTTCTCGAACTCTCTGTTCAACTCTGATATGCTCATCTCAAATCCCCCAAACTCCCCTACTTCAGAAGAAGAATTCCTCTCATCCATCTCTGATTTCCCTCTCGAAGATGCTTTAGATTTAGACCTGAATAAACCACCAAAATGAGACTTCAACCTCAATTTCCCACCACCTAGAACCAGCTAGATGAAGAGAGGGAATAAAGTGGCGCGAAAACTCTTGAAAGAAAGGAAGGTTAGGGTGCTTCTTAATAAAATTGCTGGTCTGCTATGCGTGACATCCTTGATGAAGAAGGATAATCTAGCCCGGACTATGAAATTTCTAGAACAAGGAAGAAAATTCGAAAGAACTTCCATGGTGCAAGGAAATGTAGCTTCGGTTACTCTGTGATGATGAACCTGACAATGTATTCTCTTTTGACTCTAAGGGCGTGGTGGCTGGCCCTAATCATCCCCCGACTGAAGGATGAGGTACCTGGCGTGGAATTGTAGGGGACTAGCTGCCGCCAACCCCCCTGCAATTCCCTTCCTCAAATGGTTGGTGGACTGCTCGAATTTAGACATCCTGTTTCTGTCAGAAACTAAATCATCTACAATGCATCTAGACCCAATTTTCCATTCATGGGGCTATCAGCATAGTAGTAGTGTAGATTCTCTAGATTCTAAGGGGGGAATTTATCTTTTTTGGAATAAAAATGTAGATGTCAAAGTCTTGTTTCAGGATGTCAACTATTTCTTTTGCTCTATTAATGATGAATTTAAACAGTTTTCTTATGCCTTGTTTGTCTATGGCTCACCTTATATAAATGAAAGACAATATGTTTGGCTTAATTTGAGAGCTATTATCTAGGCTCACCCGGGAAATATCCTGGCAGCAGGGGATTTCAATCAAACCGAAAATTCGAGCCAAAAACTGTGAGGCAATAAAACAGCTATTCATTTTATGAAATGGAAACGTGAGTGTGGACTTTCAGATCTCCCTTCCCATGGGGTGAGATATACTTGACAAACAACAGGGAAAACAATGCTACTATTCTTGAAACCTTAGCTTGGACAGGTCCTATGGGAATGATAATTGGAGAACCCTGTACCCTAATGCTTTCACGCTCAATCTCCCTATCCTTATCTCTTATCACAACCCCATCATCATATCCACTTCTCAAATAGCTACCAAGATAAAGAGACCCTATAAAATAGAAGCCTGGTGCCTCAATTTCAAAGAAATCGAAGATGAGATTGAGGTAAAATGGAAAAAACCCCAGAATGGTTCTGCTATATTTTCTCTCCAACGAAAACTCCAAGCATCCTTTCATTTATCACAATTCAATTCAAACTCTTTTACTAAAGTTGGCTCTTGCTTATGAACTTTTCTAATTACAATATTTACTACAACATTTAGGCTAGTGTATAGTTTTACACACATCACATTCTCCTCCTCAAGTGATTACTAACATAATACACTTGCTTAATCAATAAAATTACTCATACTCCATAAAATATAATATCAACATGACATTTATATTGATTTGCAAACCAAGTTACATTTTTATAATTAAATGAACAAAAGTACTCATATACAGTCTGGATCCTAATACTGCTTAATCAATATGACAATAGCCATAAATAGATATATATAGTAAAAAAAACACATTAAAATATGAAACAACATGCAAGTGTAATTTTACACCCGAGTAAAGATAGGATCTTCTCCCCTCTTCACCATATAGGTCATTATCCATTACATAAAACGCGATTAAGACATGGTTATATACATAAATAATTGTTACAAAATTCATAGAAACACAGGACAAATTAGCTGGGATTTGATCAATTTTAAGTCAATCACAACACAACCTCTTCAAACTCTCTCACTTTCTCTCTCCTCTCTTCTCTCCCAATTTCTCCCCTGTAAGAGTAACTTCACCGACTCGCATCAAATTCAATTCAATACCCACCCAATCACCAACAGCCACTTCATCTTCTTCCTCATATATCAACCACTCTCAATTCTTCTTCAATCCACCGTTAAAATTTAGAGAGAGAAAATCCATCAAACAATCAATTAATTAAACATGGGTAGTAGAGATCCAGAGAAGAGCAGAAATGTTAACGTGAATAACATTAATTACTCAAATCAGTCGAATTACCCAGTTGCAGCATCTGCGTATCTCATTGAATCTTCTGCAAGACAATGGACATCTTGGTTGGTACCCATGATTGTTGTTGCAAATGTTGCCATGTTTATAATTGTTATGTTCGTCAACAATTGCCCTAAAAATAATTTTGGGTTTAATTCTTGTGTTGCTCGATTTCTGGGTCGCTTCTCTTTTCAACCTCTTAATGAGAATCCTCTTCTCGGCCCTTCTTCTAACACGTAATTTTCTACCCCCTTTTTTTTTGGGTTGATTTTAGTTGTTTTTATCTGGGTTTTTGATCTATTGATGTTTTTTCTTGTGATATTGCCTTCTTTTAGCTGATTTATACTGAGTTTAGCTTGTTTTTGGGCTTTTATTGTGATTTTGTTCTTCTTTCAAGCTGATTTAGTGTAGGTTTATGATGAATTTAGCTTTTCTTTTGGACTTTTATTGTGATTTTGTTCTTCTTTTCAGCTAATTTAGTGTAAGTATATATAATAAATGTTATTAGATTGAATTTAGTCAGTTTTTAGCTTGAATTTAGTTTATTTAGTATGTGGTTTTACAGAATTGTTGTGGGGTTTCTTGTTATTGCTCAATCTTTGTAAATTTAATGTGGGTTTCTTATTAATTGATTTGGGGTTTTAAATTTTTTAGTGATTGGTGTGGTTAGTAATCTCAAAGTATTTGCTTTTGCTTGATTTTTACTGCTAAAGTATATGTTCACGAACTTTTGTTTGATTAGGTGTTTGGGAGTATGATTATTAATTCATGGTATGAAGCTGTCACCTTCAAACAGTCTTTATTGATTCAATCATGGGATTGATCCTCAATTTTATGCTTTCATTCCATATTAAAAAGCAAAAAAATCAGCTTTGATTTGTTTTTGACTCGTATATGTGATGACTGGGTTTATTTGCAAATAGAAAACCATTTTGAATATGTCTTGCTTGCTTTTTTGGTTGATATTGTTGCATGTACTTGGTGAATGGTGAGCATTACATAAGTATTATATTGCTTACATATCTATGGACTTTTTTTTTTTTGTTTGAATATTTCTTCCTTGTATGCATACCATTATGTCATTGTGCTTGGCTGGATAATGGAAAAGTTTACTATTGTAAGTCAAGATACTTTTAACGGAAGAAGTGTGTGTTTGTGAAAAGCTTTACTAATTTGAACTGTCAAGTGACTGTAGCATGTACTAATAAGTTAGCTTGTGGGTTAAAATTAATTTCCGTACTCTCTCAACTCCTTGATAATCATAATTTGATTGTTACAACTATAAAGGAGTATAATATTAATATCTATTTTGAAACAATAATAATGATGGCGTAGTCTCAAGGGAAATGAATGAGAAGTTTTAATCAAAAACTCAAAGTATATAACCGAAGTACCAAACTTAGCCGTTGTCATAAACTCTCAACTTAATATCAGTTTGGGATACTTATTAGTCCTTATACTTATCAGTCCTTTTATTCATAGCCCTAACGGCTATAATTAGCAAAAAAAAACTTTAAACAATACTTTGGCATTATAGGTGTTAGTTACCAGTAAAGATGATTGTTTTGATGTGCATTAGTTAACTAAATAGGATCTCACTATGGGTTGTACTGAATATGACTTAGAATGACATTATGGGGTAGCTGTAGTGTATGAGTATTGTATGTTTAATTTGAGAATTCTAGTTTATGTTGGGTTTAACATTGATTTTCTGGAGAATTGTTTTTGAGATGGGAAAGAATATATTATTAATGAGCATTAGAAAGTTTTTGTGAATTTTTATTGTGTTGTATGAAAATTTCTCCTTGGAATTCCATAGCATAGCAGTATTATCAAACTAGTCAACACTCACACAAAACCATTTCTTTGTTACCCTAAAAATGTCCTTATTTTGATTGGTGCGTAATTGACTCCTGCAGATTAGTGAAACTGGGGGCTCTTAAATGGGATAAGGTGGTACATCAGCATGAAGGCTGGAGACTCATTACATGTATCTGGTTGCATGCTGGTGTAATCCATCTCCTTGTGAATATGTTGAGTTTGGTTTTCATTGGTATCCGCCTTGAACAACAATTTGGATTTGGTATGGTCTCTCTTCTATAATCATAAAACCTATTTTATATCCTCTATGTGTGGCTGACTAAATGTAAAAGTACACTATTGGGCACTCAATTTGTTTTTTATTTTACCCGTGGCAGTGCGAATTGGAATATTATACCTGTGTACAGGTATTGGTGGATCTGTATTGTCTTCACTTTTTCTCCAACAACAAATTTCTGTTGGAGCCTCTGGTGCTTTGTTTGGACTACTTGGTGCAATGCTTTCCGAGCTCTTTACTAATTGGACAATCTATGCAAACAAGGTAACAAATTCTCCGTTTCTATGATCCTTTTTTTTTTTTGACTAACCGTTTCTATGATCTTACTGACAAAGTAAAATTGAACAAGGGTTTTTATATTTGTGTGCTTATTTGATACCTAGTTGATCCAGTCTGGGAGTGTAGCTGATTACTAGCGCTTCAATATTAAACCCTATAGAATCAACTAATTTTTGTTATTGTTTTTTTAGCTATTAACATAACAGTATGTTATAAACACCAATAATTGTAGAATACCTAAAATATGTTGAAGTACACCTCAAGTTTATAAGTCTCTGAGTTTCTTTGCATTTTTGTAGGCCGCTGCGTTGTTCACACTTATAATCATGATCGCAATCAACTTGGCAGTCGGGATCCTTCCTCATGTTGACAACTTTGCACACATTGGAGGATTTATATCAGGATTCCTATTTGGGTTTGTATTACTCTTACGTCCTCGATTTGGGTGGCTGGAGCGTCACGAAATGCCAGAACATGCACGTGTGAAATCCAAATACATGGCATATCAGTTGGTGTTATTCGCTATTGCCGCAGCGCTGCTTGTAGCTGGGTAAGCCTTTTCACTATGATGAAACTCTGCTGGATTTTTGTTCTAGAAGTGTTTTCCTTTGGGATCATACATCTTACATACATACTCCCCGTTTATATGAGCCAACCCGCGGTACCCCCCCGACTCCTTGAGAGATCATACATCATACAGAAATTTGTGTTTGCTGCTCATATTTAATGTTTATTGACCCTTATCCAAACCTAAAGCACCACACTGGTCCTTGGTTAACTGTTGTCAATCATCTTCTCATTTGACTGCACACTGTATGTTCTGTTTCATGTTGTTGGTAGATTGATCAAATAATCATCATATGTGTTGTTTGTCACAGATTTACTGTTGGATTGGTAATGCTCTTCCAAGGGAAGAATGGAAATGACCATTGCAAATGGTGCCGTTACCTGAGCTGTGTGCCAACTTCAAAATGGAAGTGTGGAAACTGAGAAGAAAATGTCAGATTCTCTAATCCCCTTCTTTTCTATGCGTTAATATATGTTCGCTTCCACGTTAGTTTCATGTTTTTTTTTTCCTTCTTTCTCCGCTTTCGGTTTTGGTTTTTATAGATGGATATCGGTTATCATTGTACATGGAGTAGTAGATAGTGATACGTATACCTGTTTTTTTTTTTCCTTTTCTTTTTAATCGGTGTGTTTATAGAATGATTTATTAAATGGAAAGGTGTGTAATTGTTGTCTTATATCACTTATATGTTGTGAATCAGCAACAGTGTAACATCTTTTTTATTCCTTTGTTTGTTTGGTTTTTTTTTTTTTTTTTTTCCGTTTCGACTTTGCAATACTTTCGACGGGCTTTGACTTCCCCCATAGAATAAGTGTTAAGACTCTCTTAAATAGTACGAGTACGTGCAGTAATATACTACAATACACGATTTCAATTTAGTATTTCAAGCATAGGAGTTAAGTCTTTCACGTCAATGCTGATTGAGTCCATTATTCACATCAACATTAAATTTGAATGGGCTAGGTCAATTTCAGTTTGGATCAAAATCTTGTAATAGAGTATAATTTAAGATGTTATTTATGTTTAGGTTTTAGTGAGCTCTAGACGGAAAATAACAGGTGACAAACAGCTAAATAAACAGCATTAAAATTCTTAACCAATCAATCCTAATAAAGAAAATGATGTCCTTTTCGCCCGTCCGAAGAAGAAAATGATGTGTGTGGCTTTCTCTTGTACAATATCAATCATAAATAAAAAATAAATAAATAAAAAAAATAAAATCAGTTAGTTAATTTAAATTACATGGTATAAAATTGCTGAATATACTCCCTTCGTTTTTAAATACTTGCTCCATTTCTCCATGCACGGAGTTTTAGGAGAAATTAGAGAAAGTAATAAAATAGGGAAGTAGTGGAGTAGATGGAAGAATAAAAAATTGTAAAAAACAAAAGTAGTTGAAAGAATTGGAGGAGAGAGAATATGAAATTAATAAAATATGATTTATGGTGGGTCCACTAGTTGTGATAAATGAATTAAATATTGTAAAAGCTTTTCAAATAAGGAAATAGAGCAAGTATTTAACAACAGCCGGAAATGAAAAATAGAGTAAGTATTTAAAAATGGAGGGAGTACTCAAATGATCCCATGAAAATAGGAAAGTATTAGGTAAGAAAAGATGTAGCTGGAGTAGTGGAAGTCTTCATCAGTTGATGTTGGGAAATTTGGAAATTTAGGACCTCATTGTTTGCCACTTTGCTGTCCAATCCTCATCATTTCCTTATAATTTTTAAAAAATACCCCATGATGGTGAATGAAAGCCTATGGAATTAATGCAACGCGTACAATTAGCAATGTTCATGTGGGTGAAGTGGTACTTGTTAAGCAACAATACTATTAAGTGAATAACAAACATTACCATAAAATCACAAGCATTTAAGATGGGGTTGTATACAGCTTGGCTACATGGGTTAATGTGACCGTACCCTGACCGGCACTGTGTTGCCAATAATGATTACCACCACCACCGACAACTAACCTTATTGGAATCCTACCTTACTATTATTTGTAACACTTCAATATTATTATAACTATACACAATCTCAACCAACTTCATCTTGGGATTTATAATGTTCCTTCATTCATATACATTTCTAGGGACCACACTCATATCTTGGTCATTTGTGTATTGTACTTCTTTTTATATTACATTAAATAAGATAACATTAGTTAATAAGTAATAATAATAATGACAATCTATGTTCAACAATACTGAATATGAAGCATTAGCTTCCTTCTTTTGGGTTAGCCATATGAGTGGTATAACACTTGATTAATAAAAAGTGAAAACAAACACTAATCCTAAGAAGAAGTTAGACTAATTAGAATAAGAAATTTAAACAAAACAAACTCTGTCCTAGTTGAGATACCCGCTGTAGTAAACTACTGTACTGTCCCTCACTGGCATGCCGAGCCTATCCAATCGACCTGACCCGGGGTAAGCCTTGCTTGTGAAACTTGCATGCATAGCAGAAGCCCTTTGTGCATTTGATCTTGGGTGGTGCTCGCCAAGGCCGTGAATTGAGTACCTTTTAGTCGAACTTGTTCTTTCGTACTGAGGCCTTTGCTTTGGCGCGCTAAGGGATCTCATTTTTGCCTTAGCTGATTCAGTGTAAGCCATGTAGCTAGGACAGTCCGAGTACCCACTAAAACAACCGTCGCTCTTAGTAGGAGTGAATGTCCTTGAACTGTTGCCTCCCTGAGAGGCAGCTGAGCAGTATTGTGGGCTGTTTTCTGCTGTGCAATATGAGTTCTTTTCTTCGATGAAGTCTTGTGGAAGTAAAAGAGGTTTTAGGGATTGAACTACTTCACATGACACGGGGCTTTGGACTGTGTGGTGAGTTGTCGAGTCCTTTGAGGTAGTCTGGCTGTGGCTTAGTTGCTCTGAAGTTAATAAGCCTGAGTGAGAGGACTCAAAGAGGCTTCTCCTTCTAAAGGTGTAATGGGGTTTCCCTGTGTCTATTTCGAGGATTTTATCTGCTCGATCATCGTCTGTTAGGCATGTTCTTGAGGAGGCTGTAGCTCGTGAGTCCCACATTGGGTCAACCATTCGAGGGTCTGACCAGGACGAGCCCAAGTTTATTTTATCCTGGTTCATGGAGTTCATTCGGCTGCCTGACTTTGAACTATTCCTCTGAGGCAAGAAAAAAGAATTGAAGTCAATGCATGTTGCTTAACTATTAGAAAAGAAAAGATTGAAGGCTGAGACTAATTAACTAGATCATAGCACGACTTTTAATTTCTCCGAAGCTTACCCTTAACTCTTTGGCACTGTGGTTCATTAGACAGACAAAACTAATAATAAGCTATTTAGAGTACATGTACCTTAATGTTTGGTGAATGATCCTGCTTTATGCTTTTCGCTCGAACAACTAGCTCAGGTTTATCAGGTGTTGGGGGTCCCTATGAGACAGAATTCATACACATAAGATCACCAACACAATCAAGTTTAGACTACAATCTACATCATAATATTCATCAAGAAGCAGGGAGAATTCTAATGTACTGCCATAGTTTCATGGTCAACAATGATTAGATTTTGATACTACTTCATGCATCTTTAAGATCAATAATGAATCAGGTTAACAATCTATCAGTACGAAAGATCGAGGCTTTGTACATTGTCAAAGCTAAAGCTAACGAAAAAGACTAATGCTAAAATCAGATTTTACATACATCAGATTTACCCATAATAATGAAATTTGGCTAACCAACTGATAAAATGGTCAAACTAAACCTGCAGAACCAAATTGTAAGCAAAAGCAGCTACCAAAAACATGATTGGCCAAGTCTTTCTAGCTCAATCATAAAAATTTCAACTCCAACCACCCCTTTTCTACCTACTAAACAACTGATTATTTTCCAAAAAAAATGAATAAAGAAACAAATCCACACTGCCACCAATCGCACCATTGACTTGAGTAGAAAAATAATGCAAATTGGTCATATTTTTGTCAACATTCCTAAGAAAAATAACTCAAAGAAGCTTCCTACAAATTCAACTTTATAAAGAATAATGCTTACTGGGTGAAGAAGAATTGGGCAAGATTTGGTAGATGAGAAAGGAGATTCAGGGATATAAGCACGGACCGATCTGGCCCGTGCTTGAGCCCGTAGCATAGCTTGCATGCAACGCATCGTTTCGGTGGTTTTTCGTCTCATAATGTGTCCCCTGACAAGAGCCTGTAGTTTTACCAGCCCTTTCAATGCTCGCAATGCTCTCCTGGCCTGCATGTATGATTAACATAACAAGTTGATTAATCATTCAATGTTTTCTGAGCCAACTAAAAACATTACAACCAACATTTCATTTCAATTCAATCAATTAGTTACATGTACAAATTTTTTGGCGCCAAAGAGTAATGCATAAAATAACATGATTTTTTTATTGAAAAAAAAAAGGCAACTAAGAGCCAAAAGAGAAGTTTTTTGTGCACAATTTCCCTGAAAATAAGGGAAAGGACAAAATATTCAAGAAAGACGGAGACAATTCAACTAATACAGAGTTCAGATCTGCAGGCGCCTAAAAAATAACATAGGTCTGACTATAATCCAAACATAAACAGTATTCATGCAATTACTTTACTCTAAATTTGTTCTTTAGTACCAGAGTTAGATCCCATAATCTCAAGGGTCAACACCCTAAATATGAATGTTAAAACAATGTTTACTCACTTTAACCCTAAATAGAAATCTCACTTAATTTAAAGACAAAATTTTATACTCCATATTAAGTAAGACTTTTATTTGGAAACAGAGAGACTATAACGCTTAATAGTGTATACTGTATACACTATGCGATAGAATACAAATGTCTTGTGTAATTGTTACAAGACTAATTACTTTTCACCATTGGAAATGGTGATTCAGAGGCTCCCTTTCACATTTCTCACAAAAAAAAATGTGGGGACTTTGGAGAGAGTCCCCAATATCCCATAAAGCTGAAGAGCTAGAACAAAAGGGATGACAAAAGCCAAAAGGACAGTTTGCCAACTCCATGTTAAAATCAAGAAGAAAAGTAAAATGATCCAATGTATGCATGTTTGTTTTGTCAAAGTCCCTATTTGTCCTTTGGTTATTACCAATGGACAGTAGTTGCCACTAAAGTTTAAGTAACAAGAATAATCACCATTGGATAAAGTTTCTCTATCACTTGTTATATCAATGGAGTACAGAATAATACAAAACAATAATCGTACGTCTATTAGTGATGAGTACGGAGTAAATTATTATGGTTTAATAAAATGACAAGCGATAGAGAAAAGGAGAGATTATTAGTTGAATTAGGAAAAAAGTTACTACGTAAATAACTTTGGTTCTTAAATTGTTAGATATCTTAAAATACGAAGGTAAAGACTTGTTAATAAGTTCGAGTCTTATGAATCAAATCTAAATCACTTGCTCATTATTATCACAATACCTCTACAAGTTTAAACCACACTCAAACTTCTAACAAGTGTAGGATTTTGACCAAAGTATAATAACTCAATTATACACATGACACACCCTTATGAACTATGATTAGTTGATTACACAAACTTCGTGTGTATCATTCATTGTCGGTCCAGAATTATTAAAATCACAACGCACACATTAAAAAATGCATTGTTATCATCAACTAGCATTAATTAATCAGCAATCATGTGGTTTTCGAGGGTCAGCAAGTCCAAAATGTCCAGCTTAAACCCCACAACCAAAAACCAGATGACATTGAGACAAAGAAGTGTTCAATAGAAGTTGACCAATTAGACTATATGTCTCATTTTGCATCTAATTCTCGCCAATTATGACACCACTTTAATCCAAAAACTTACATGTGTTTAGTGATGAGAAGTTGGTTGATCAAATGAACATTAAAACAAAAAAAAAAAAAAAAACATATTTGTCCAAATTTAATTGTCACATTACTAATTGAAATGAAGAGGATGAAGAGGACGAGTAAAACACAAAATGGGGCCGACAAAATCCGTATAGGTACAACGAAAGCACGTACAACAGCAATTGCTGGGTACTTGCTTAGTTGCTTGAGGGTAACAAGAAACAACCCATGAGCTGTATTTTTGCCAAATCCATGTATTGGCAATATCAGCCATTAAACCACCAACTTACAATATACTCCTATTTCTTCCTATATTCATACAACTACTATAGGAGTTCTATTAAATATACTTGTACCACAATATTATCAATGTCCATACATAGATAATTACCAATATATCCCCTATAATTGGAAAGAGCATACCGAACATATAATACTACATATAACATATGCATAATTCTCCTAAATCTCAGTTAATTATTCCCAAATCCCGATTATTTGTCTTCTTTCCAAGTTTTAATAATAATTTAGTACATGAACCAAGCATTAAATAGACTTGTAAAGCAAACCTAATAAATCAATCAAACAATTCAAGACTTGATTTTTATGGAGTATGATCCAACCCTAATATCGAATTTTGTCTATACACCCTAACACCACAGATTAAATCTCGTCTATATCATTACTCCTTGTCAGAGTTGTGACTTTCCATTATACTCTATAGAAAACACCCTAACCCCTAATATGGAACCTTGCGAACAAAACTCCTCTTACTAATATCAATTCTCGTCTATACCACTGCTCCCGTACAAAAAAAATACGTAAAAATGGATAAGTTGGCAAAGCTAGCACAAAATGACTAAATAGCCACTAATAATGAGTTCCCACAAAAATAAAAGCTCTTAAAATTGCACATGCTACTATCCCTACCTTTCCAAACTAACAGTCTACACTCTCACACTCACTCTATTCTCTAAGTGGGGGAATGTGGGTTACCAATTTCCCGCGTTTGGTAGCGTCGAAAACCATTTACTCATACCGACGAAATACATCACGACTTCAAACCAGCTCACTCAATCACTCACAAACAAACAAACACACGGTACGACACCGTTTTATTTTAAAAAATAAAAAAGAAAAAAGAAAATAAACTAACCAAATAACCGCGAAAGTGGGACTGGATGACGACAGCAGCAGAACTCGATTGCTCTCTGCTTTCCTGCGCTGATAGTGCACCACCTTTGTCATTAAAATTATAATTATTACTATTACTATTACACCTTCCGCTGTTAGTCAGCCGGACAACCGCAGCAGCAGCTTGTGCGGCTGCAACAGCGGCTTCCGCTACGGCTGCAGTGGCTGCTGCTACGGCAATTGCGTGTTTATTCGCGTCATCTTCTCCGCTGATTGCAGTCGTAGTTTCGGACAAGGGAGGAGGGGGTTTAGTGGAGGATTTATCACGGTATGATTTGACGAAGCTCCACCTGCGCTTGTCTTTGGGTTGTTTTTTCCGGGTTGGATTCGGGTCGGGTTGTTTTAAGCCCAATAGGGCCCGGAACCATCTTGAAGCTTTGCCCATAAGAGGGGCATTTGAGTTGAAGAGAAAGTTTTACTTGGAGGAGAGAGAAAATGAAGAGGAGATATATAAATGGAATGGAAGGAGAAAAATGGGGTGTAGTCTGTAGTGTAGTGTACTTGAATTGAATAATTGGGAGTAATTAGTGTTTTAATATAATCTTGTAAAGTGGGAGTATGTGAAAGTGACGATTCTATGTCTCTTTCTTACTTCCCACGTGGACCGTCTTATTCATTCTATTATTATGTTATTAATGGAGTTGTTAATCTTCTTTTTGAAGGACTAATCATAATCTAATTGGGTATTTAATTTGCAAGTAACTATGCTACTCGCGACTGTTTATATCCTACGTAGTGTCTTCCTCTCGTCTCTTCAAGTCAAATCTTGATTAGAATTGTATTGTCGGTAATTGTTAAAGTTTGTTTTATTCGACTTTTTGTATAAACTAATCTATCCAAATTTAATAAATTTGGTTGATGTAAAATTATAATGTGGACGGTAAATAGTGATAGTCTATGTAGTTGATGGAAGGCAATAGGTGGGTGTTTCGGCGTTTTTTGGAGCCCCTCGGGATACTTACAATTCCAAAAATATCTGTCGACCGTATGTGCATGCAAAATCACGAAGACTCCGGTTGGGTGGAGTTCCGCCTCCAACGATCAAATTAGAATTTGCACGGATGTATAAAAGTGCGGAATGTAAAGGTTTTTCTCCCAGATTCCAAGAGAATTCTGCAATTAATATTGCTCAGGTTTTGTGAATATATTTCTGAATATCCAATAAATGATGATTTTCCTCTATTTATAGCGTTTGGGGATCAGTTTCCCTTTTATGGGTTGGACTACCGCGTGTCATCAGAGGGTTGGTTCTTCCAGAACCTCTCTGAGGCTGACACATGTCAGCATGCTATTGAGCCACTTGGACTGGATATTTTTACCTTAAACAGTGAGAATAGTAGAGATAGTGATTGGTGACCTGGTGAAATGGTAAGTGTAGTGGTGGTGTGAGAGCCAACTTAGGGTTTGGAAGAATCAAGATCACAAATGATAGGGCAAATATGGGGAAATAAAACATACTTTGTAAAAGTATATACTAATCCAATTTTTTGCACCAAAACTAATATACTAAGCCAATTAGCCAACTAATATGAGAAAGGAGAAATATTAGTCAATTAGTCAATTCCCTCTCCATTTCTCATAGTAAATAGAACATCCTTTCATATGAATAATAAGTTGTAGTTATAAAACTTATAATGCTATATTATCCTTCCTGTTCTGATTTAAACCTTGCTTGGATTGGGGGTTGTTATAACGGATGCAAGAAAGAACAAATATTGAATGTAAAATTGACAAGAAAAACACACACAGATTTACGTGGTTCACCAACAATGTGTTGACTACGTCCACCGGCAGACGAGAGTAATAGTTTTATTGATCTTGGGAAAACAAAATACAGATTCAGAACACATTTGAGACCAATCACAGAATACAGATTGATTGTCTATCAAATTTGTAATGTTATATATCTCAGATCTCATAGATGAGAAATACACACAAGACTCTCAGATTTCTAAATAATCACTCAACTTATTCGGCTAAGAGTAACCCTAAGGGGTATTTTAAAAACTCTCCAAAACATAAACTGATTTTGGGCCAAAACCCAATTAATAATCACACGGACCAAAACCACACGATCGTGTGACATGTCTTGTAGTAGCGGAACTACATGACTATGTGTCGTGAACTACATGGCCGTGTACATTGAAGAGTACATGAAAACACTGACTACACAATCGTGTACAATGGACTACATGATCGCGTACCTACTCGGTCACCGATTCAAGACATATTCCTTACAGAGGTAATATATTAAGGGGGTAATAATAAAAGTTAAACTTGAAAAAACATAAGTAATTAGAGGTGTTGTTGTAGTAGGCATGATGTTTACAAATGAAATAAGGTAATTGTGCCATGAGGAAAAGAGAGAGATGGAGGAATTATTACCCTCATAATGAGATTAATAGTTACCCACCCTCCCCCTAGTGTAACTATTACCCCCAAAATGAGGATATTAGTTCATTTTTTTTCAGCTCATACCACACCATCACTACATAATTTTCTTAATAATCACACCATTATTATCTTCTCCTTTCCTATTTTCACTTTCATTTTGCTTAATTTGACTTTTATTATCCTATTAATACATTTCCCCAAATCCAAGCATGCCCTAAATGTTTCATTTATGTCTGCTAATGGGCTGGATATGTTACAAAATTTGGACCCTATTTCACATTAGATGGAGCTGTTTGAATTAACAAAAAAAACATGCACACTTTAATAAAACTTGTTGACCAACATATTAGCGAATTTCTTCATTTCTGAGCTTTGCGCACTTGAAAACTCATCGTTTTAGTTATTCTAGAAGCCAAAAAACAATATACCCCCGTCTCTTTGTAAGGCCCTCGTGCACACTAGTCAATACCTTTACGGGAGGTTATTTTGTATTTGCTTTAGGATTCTAGATTTTAGGAATATATTTTGGATGGTTTTCATTTGAAAAATATCTATCATATTATTTTAATAATATATAATATAATTGGTTCATTTTTTCACGTTATAAAATGAATATAATTAGTCTTATAATATCTATAATGTAAATATAAATTTTGAAAATTTTAATCCAACATAAAATAAATATTTTTTGAGAAACTATAAAATAAGAATAAAAACTACATAAATGAAACTAAAAATTTGATAAATAAAAAAAATATTGATAATACTATTTAGTACCATTAATAAAGTAATATAACTAATTACTTGGAAAAAATATGTCAATTATGAACCATATAATCATTAAAACATTATGGTAGTCATATTTCAAACAACTAATGTAAAATTTTCAATATATTTTAGGATATATTTTTGGTGGGTAAGATATATATATATTGTTTTCTAATCCTAGATTTACCAAAAAGATTGAGAGTTCTTCTAGAGTTAGAATTTTATAGTTTTCATGGGTCTGTACTCGTATCATATATTAGGATGATGAATTAATGAGAAGGTAAGACAAAGTTTGTAGAAATTATACAAAACTGATTATGTTACTAACCTATCTCATTATATAATCTGTATAATCCCAAGTATCAATAAAATTGTCTTGTCATGTTCGAACATAGCTAACATATTGTTAATAAACTACGTAAATCAGTGTATGTTTTGATTTGTTTTTTCAGATTAATCCTTTTTATTTAACAAAGACAATCAATACTTTGTACTCCGTATTTTTATAATATGGGACTTTTCCAAAAGATTACAAAAGCAAAATGTCCTAATCTAAGACTATAGAGATATCCAAACTCGAGTACTATGAGTAGTGTTGTAGCAGTAGTAGCTGTATCCAAACCTATATAGTTAGGCTCATGCCAAACCCCTAAATTCAGAATATACAAAAATGACAAAAATTTAGGACCAATAAATGTGATAGTCACATTCTTTTTACTCTTTTTCCTATAAAGATCATTGATCCAAACTTAAGCATATCTGCATTCTGCACATTAAACAGTGTTAAAACAGAGAAAATAAAAAATTGGCAAAGTTCTTTAACAATTCCGTGATTCTCTTTGTATTGTTTTAATGCACTTTTTACTGAATTGATATTGATATACACTTTAACAAGACAAGACTAATGATGTTTTGAGAATCTGTACTAGGCATTATTGATTCTTCTTACAAAACAGAAAACGCCCTTCTCTTTTTAGCTAGGAGTGTAGGAGCCTAGGAAAAGTTCATATTTTTGTTAGATAGAACAAGGAGACAATGTAGTACAATTGTACAAATGCTAATACTGAAAGTCACTTCTTAACAGAGGCGTGGCTACAAATGCTAATACTGAAAGTGGCCCGATGCAAATTTGTTAAATTGGGATCTAAAATCAATTTTTTAAGGAAAAGTATGTTACTAAATTAAAAAAATCGGGGCCCTTTTATAGTAGTTTCACTTAGGGGCCCTGTGCGGTCGACCATCCAGCACATGCTCAGAACCACCCCTGCTTCTTAATCATATTGCATAATGTGTAGAAACATTAGCCTAAAATAATAGTATTGTAATTATTTTGTGATTTTTCAAAATAAATTATGCTACTCCGTACTGTTTAACAATACTTGAGAGTTGTAGTGGAAGAGGTACAAAAGAATTGAAAATGAATGTTACTATTGTGCGTCTACAAAATGAAATTGCTTGCGTTTATAGGGTGAATTACCCAATCTTGGCATGAACCAACATGAACACAACTACATGAACCATCACAAAAGGCATGGTACAGCCCAGTGTAGGCATAACCGATTAACCGCATAACACCTTTTGGAACTTCGATATGACATGAGACAACACGTAGCTCATGGGCTGGGCCTAGCCAACTCACATTGGTTCATATTTAAGCTAAAGTTATACGGAGTAGCAAGACATGGCATGACCAAGTCAATTACTAAAGGAGGCCAAGATTGTCAACTAAGCACAGCTAGTGGGCTTTCAAGTTTAATTTTTTCTAGTTACGAGGGGTGCCTTAGAATAATAGAATTTAACATGATAATTTATGTAATCAGGAAATTTACATACTCACTCTGTGTTTTAATAAGTGTTATACTTTATTTTTTGATAAAAAACTATATTTTGATATTATTTCTTTCTCCTTTCACGGTCTCCACCCAAACCCACCATTGTTATTAAAATCCCGATTTAAATCTTAGAATCTTACGATTTTACGATTCATGTATTTTACACGGTTCGATTTACGATTCTATCCGATTATACATATTTCTCTTAACTAACGATATCCTTACAAGTTTAAAACATGCCTATATAGTTATTTATAAATATATATTGTCAATTATTGGTTGCTTAATGGGTAAACAACTATTTTCAATCAATAATCAGGTTTCAAACTCATAATATAAATATATTTAATTAAATTTAGATATGACGTCTTGATTACGCATGTTGGTACAATCTTACGATTCTACGATTCGATTTTACGATTTGATGAGAAATTATATGTCGGTTAAAGTGTAACACTTATTAAAATATGGAGGGAGTAAGCAGTTTTGGAAAGCTCTAGTTCAAAATTTCTCATTTTGATACAACTTCCATGGCTCCATCCAACAAGAAATGTCAAAAAACATAGAATACATTTGTCTCACTAGATTTGTCAACTAGAGCTTTCTGAAGCTAATCAAAGAACTCTATCAGTGAAAATTATGTTGACTCTTGAATAAAATTAAAGCATAGTACTCCGTATTTTCTTGTAATTTTCAAAATCTAACAACTTCAAACAATTATTAAAGTTAATGAAATTTCACACAAAAAAAAGATAAGACTTGTCAATTGAAATTTCA
Source organism: Chenopodium quinoa (assembly GCF_001683475.1). NCBI lineage: Eukaryota > Viridiplantae > Streptophyta > Magnoliopsida > Caryophyllales > Amaranthaceae > Chenopodium > Chenopodium quinoa. The sequence continues at coordinate 4,665,135 of NW_018742484.1, forward strand.
ATGTGGATGAAGATAAGGGGTATATAATTGAAATGACCCTTAAAAGTTAATTGTGTTTAGGCCCAGCCCGTTGAACGCCCGTCCAATCGCTTTCTTTCTTTCAAAAACATCACATTGGCCCCCTTGAAGTAATATCATGGTCTCATGGATATCAATCATATCATAATAAATTATTTAATACAAATAATAACTTAATTAATATGCGGTGGTATGCAATTATGCAAAATGCATACTATTAGTATTGCTGACTTTCTGTGCATAACATAAAAAGCATCTTGCTAACATCGCTCTTGAGAAATTAGACAATAATTTAAAATTTTTCTTAAGATTTTAATTTAAGAATGTAGGATAAAGTGTTCATCAGTATAATTAATGTTTATTTTAATTTAAAATTTATTTGTAGTTATCTTATCCCAATACCCCAAGGCGTTTGTTAGCTTTTGCCAACATAAAATACGAAGTATGAGGTAGAAAGGTATTTAAAATAAAGAGACTAGAATCTTCAAATCATAAGACAAATGTGTAACAATCATACTTAAACACTTAGCAATGTAGTCATTGACCCTCCTAACTTCACCCACCCTTACAAATTCAACTACATATTCAATCTACCTGCCGTCCTGCCGACGTTTGACCTTGTGTTTCTATATTTTTTAATTTTAGTTTATCCTCCTCTTTCTTGTATCGAATACTCACAATTTCTAATGATGAGAAGGGACATATTGGAGTAATGATGATATCTTTTACGAAATTAGTAGTGAAGTTGATGTACGTATGATGTGTATTAACATTACAATGTTTAAATTTGGATGGAGAGTTTTTTTTTTTTTTTTTTTTTCTTTCTTAAATAATACTGTTTCTAATCCATTACTTAATCACAATATTGTTTATCATGGAAAACTATGAAAACAATGGCATGAAAAAGGAATGTTAAGACAAGCACAAGTAAGATTAATTAAGAACAAATGAAAATACATGCACAAATTTACATGATTCACTAATAATGTGTTAGCTATTACATAAGCAAGCGAGAGGAAATTTTAAAAAGCTATTCTCAGCTAAAGACTTGTTTAGCATCAATTATGATGGTTAAGTGGTTAACAGATTCATTTGACTGCTTCATAAAAGTTGTTTGAGCAGCTGTTTAACATAAGCTGCCTGTTCAAAAAGATTTTTTAGCCTATTTACGGAGTATTCAACTCTTTTTTTTTTTTTTTTTCATTTACTCAAATACATTCCCTAACTGTTGAAAGTTTGGATCGATCCCCGGACAATGGGGCATAACGTACAATTGCTCCCCGGCCTATGCATATATCCACAATGGACTGAAACGGATACAAAAAATTGCTTCTACATGGAAAGACAAGAAAGAAAACACAAGCAGAAATTCTTCCTAATCGATGATTATAGGGGATGATAATTTAACCAAACAATCAACTAATTATATATTGTAACAAGGACTAGAAACCATAGTCCCCAAAAAAAAATCATCAAAAAATTAAGGAAAAAGAAGGGGAGCAACAGATATTATAATCCCCTAAGAAATCTGCTATAACCTTCTCAACAAATGCCCGCCAATTCTAGGACTATTTTCTGCTATATATGGCACATTTAGTAGGTAGCGAGTGGTTTCCAGTATTTGCACAAGTAATACAGCAGTAATGTGGTATCTGAAGCACAATTTACCACTATATACACTACCACTCCCATCAATCAAATTGTAGCTCAACAACAGCCATAAACAAGATATACACTATGGCAGATTTCGGCTGCAGTAGACAAATACAGTCCTGAACTCCTTTGTAGTAAAGCTCTTGCATTGTGATGTGTGTACTTCTATGGTGGTAATGAAAAACTTTTCCGAACAGGAGGGGTTGCTGAAGATGGAGTGATTTGAACTATTCTGGTCATTTTCTGTATGATGTTTTCAAATGAAGGACGCAGTTCTGGCTTGCTGCTCATTGATTATTGCACAATAGCATTAGCATTGTATAATATTGTCTTTTGCTACTTGCATATATGTTAATAATAATAATAACTAATACAGATAAACTGATATTTTATCAAAAACAACTGATTTTATTGTGATCTACTAGAGTTGGTCGTAGACAGTTATTAATCATAATTTATACTTAAAAAAAAATAAAAAAATTAGAACTTAATTAATGGATCAAGAATGATTCGATCTGAAATTTAAGTTGAAGAGATACAGACACATAGTGTCTTACTAAGTAAAGCAAAACACCTGAAAAGAGTAAAAAAATTTACCTTAGCCAGCATTCCTTTATGATGGATGCAATGTGAGGATCAAGGCCTTCCGGTAAGTCTAACCTTCTATCCATGAATCCTACTACACCAACAACCTTTCAAAATGAAAACAGATGGTCAACAAAAAAATAGTTGAAGTTTTTTTTTCTAATGATTGCATCTGTGTATATATAGCTTCTTCTAGACAAAAGCATATGGAACGAAAGAAGAGAGCAAGAACCTGCAAAGCATTTAGATTATCCCAAGGGATTTTTACAGTTACCAGTTCCCATAGGATGACACCAAAACTGAACACATCTGACCTGTCAAAAATAAGCATGAAGAAAATACTTCAGTATAGAATATAGATAGATACAGATACGTGTTCGGCCAGAGAATATTACAAGAGTAGAGAACAGCCACAAAATATTTTTTGTTTCACCATCTATAAGATGTCAAAATTATCTTTTTCCAAATCACAAATAAAGATAAAAGTTATAAATCAACACCCAAATAAGGGACCTAAATTGGAGAGGAGTCAGAAGGTTAAGTATATGATGGAGAGACTCGCTTTATGTGAACTTGTAGCATACTGGAAAAGTTTAAATGGACTGCTCAAGGAGACTGTATCTAAAGTTAGACCATCCCTGGAAACAACTCAACAAGGGTAGCTAAATCACGTAAATATATTTTCAGTGACTTATTGAAGAAAATTATATATGGTGTGAGCTGTTAAATGGCATGAAGGGCTTATGGTAGTGTATTTCAACAAGCATATACCATAATGAACATAAAAAAGAGTTTTTAAGAATCAAGAATTTACTTTTCATTGGAGGGGTCATTCCGGAGTATTTCTGGTGCCATCCACTGAGGCTGCATGACAATTATAGGCGAATCAGTATACAAACAAATAAGATAGTGAGCTAACCATACACAGGAATAATTACACTAAATAAAACCACCAAATCCTATTATACAGTCAGTGTTCATAGTGGACAACTGGACATAGAGCTGAACTTTGACTTGACGAATATCTTACAGTTCCTCCTCCAGACTTTGCTGTTAAGAAGGTTGCGTGCTTCAATTTCGATAGCCCAAAGTCACCAACCTAAAACAAGAGCTTTAGCGTGAGCGATGTTGACACTTAAATGCTACACTACAATGGAAGGAAGAAGAGATAAGTTGCTTTGATTCTCAATAGATACCTTCACGTTCCAGTTCTTGTCAACCAGCAAGTTTGAAGACTTCAAGTCTCGATGAACTATAGGAGGATTTCTGTGATGCAAATAATTCATGCCCCTAGCCTGCAGCCATACAAAGTGTTTGAGCCATACTTTTCAAGCTGCAAAACAAGAATGAGCAACAAAAATCTAATGTTTTATCTGAGGAGAATCATACGACATCAAGGGCCATCCTCAAACGCCGCTTGAGATCCAAAACCTGATTGCTCCTGTGAAGTATCTTAAAAAGACTTCCCCTATAAAATAAACAAATTTGAATATAAGTAGCACATTTCTTGCATCATCTAAGTAAAAAAATAATTATGGAAGTAATATCAAGGGAGTTACAACTCAAAATTTTAATGCCTGTATTAACATATTAAACATTTCAGCTTTCTCTCACCCAGGCAATATCATTGTTATAATAAATTAACAAGCTATATCTTTAATAGACAGGAAAGAAAGGGCCCAAAAAATCTGCATGCTTTAACATTTCAGTATTACCTTGGAAGAAACTCGGTTACAATAGCAAGTCGTTCCTGTGAATAACATGCTCCCATGAAGAGCAAGACATTTGGATGCCTCAATTTTCTCATTATACAAATCTGCAATGTCATACAATAGGATATTGTAAGTGAGCTCGTTTCGAGTTTCAACTAATGATTCAGGAGTATTTAAAATCCAAACACCCTCACCTCTTTTTTGTAATCTAGTAGAGTTCCTTCATTGTAATCTTTTCCAAAGAAAACTTTGATAGCAACATCCTGCACGACTTGTGTAAAAAAATCAGTTCTTATACTTGGAAGTACCTTTGTTTTTTACACTAATACATTAGTTTGACATTCTAATTTCTAGATTGAAAAATTACTTACCGATCCATTCCAAAGTCCATGATATACAACAGCATATGAGCCTGTACAATGGAACCGGAAGTGAATACTAATAAAATTACACAAAGGTCTATTAATGATGACACTTCAGCGCAAGATTTTAAACTACTGTACCATAAAAAAAAATGGATGAGATGTAGAAATAAATAATACTCCGTATGATCTAGACATCTAGTTACCTTGACCAATCTCCTCACCCAACTGAAGGTCCTCCCATAGAATATCAGAATCAACCATTGAACGACTTGACTCACTGTCACCTTTGCTTGAAGAGCTACCAGGACTTCCAGACAAGTTATCCCCTGAGCCTGAAGAACTTTTGGCTCCTGCTTGACGTGAAGCAGCATCTTCTACTTCTGTAGCTTTAGGCTTTTCCAATAGAGGGTTGGCATCTTTATCATGCAAACCTAATGTTGGCACAACAAAGTTGATTGATTAGGCTATTTAGAATATTCATGGCATACTCAAATTTTCTAATCATAGAACTTCATATTTTCATTCACATGTCCATTACCAGGAAAAGGAAAAAGTCTGACATCATAAGTAGAATTATCTGATGTAATATATTTTGAACCTTCGGTAGAACATGACTCATCATCAGTTTTTTTCGATAGGCTGTTAGGTACAGGGATTTTATCACTTTTTTCAGCATTATTGCCACTGTTCTTTCGGAATCTCGCCAAAAGTTTAGCTGCCTGCATTAATTTAGCATAGGCTACTGATTAGAAGACTTATAGTATTCGGATCAAATACTAACTTTCACCTTAGTACTCATAAAGATTAATTTGTACTTGTAGTAAATGAAATCCCATTTATCACAACACACAGAAATCCATTGAATTACCCATATCATTGCTAGTTGTTAATGACATAAATAGACCTGCCTTACACAAACTCGAAATTTAACCAAACAGTCTACTCAGGCTGTAACACTACTTCCCTGAAAAAATAATTATCACTAAGGAAAACTTTTAGAAAATAAAGAACATATGGTTTTGATACCACACAAAATATTCACATCTAACTTCTTTATCAAGCCAAACATAACAGAGGTTACAGTCAAAGCATAAGTATTGGTTTATTGAAGAACAAGGACCAAGGGAGCGGAGCACAATCATAAACACAAGGGTTCATACTGTGCATCCCCTAGATATTTGTAATGTTTGCATAATAGATTAGACTTGTAGAAGTGAAGTTTCTGACATTTGCAAAAACACTGAAAAAATTCACACATGAACCAGGAATAAGTTCCTAAAGTTGGAAGGCCAATACGTTGCATAACACTGTTAAACTAATACTCTAGTGGCTATAATATGTATATACACGGATTATATGAAAAAGGGCAGGGGTATACCATTTTTGCAGGTTGAGCCATCACAGATTCCTCTTCATGAGAGCTATTACCTTCGCCTGTATTCTTAGCTATCTGCAAGCAAGAATCACCGCTAAAAGCTTAGCACAAAATGTATTTATACATATAAGCATCATCATTATAGACATAGGATATTGACAAGACAAGTACGCATACATCAGCTTCCTTCTTATCTTGATTCATATCTTCAGCTTCCGAAACAACTCCCTCTCCATCTCTGGAAGTGTCATCTCCGCGCATACGCCCAAGGACCTTCGAGGCCTAATTAGTCACATCATCACTCTTTCAGCAACTGGAACAAGAGAAAACAAGGAATGAAGAAAAGCGGTATGTACTATGTTGTAGTAACATATAAGCACCAGATCCGTAATAGATGAAGCCATCTGTGGCACTGATGCAATCTGTGGTCTTTGTTGCCACTGAATCTTTTTCATGTTACCCCGTGGTACCCTAGGCTGGTTTGATCTAATGCTATTAAAAACAGCTGCATCACTTGAAACAGTAACAACGCCAACAAGCTCCCCATCCTCATATAACGGGCTCTCAGTCACTAGTGCCATAAAAACTTCACCGGACCTCTTCTTAAAAGGGAACTGACCTGACCATGAATGGCCAAAGCGCAACTTTTCCCTGATTTTCTCGATGTATGGAACATACTCTACTTCTATAATAAGCTCCGAAAAACGTCTCCCTGTTGCTTCATAGTCCTTCCATCCATAAAGCTTCTCTGCAGCATGGTTCCTGTTACACATTATTGCAGGTCTATATGACACAAATTTATGAAACCATTAAAAAGTACATTATATTTTATGAACAAAAGACTGGTGGTAGTCAAAGTAGAAGAATTTCAGCTGCTGCAGTGCTTTTTGAAACAATATACACATATAAGCACCTTTATTCGCATTAGATAAATTTGTTCCCCTTAGCCAGGAACACGAGTAGCACAACACATTTATGTATTACTCATATAACAGTTAACTGAAATGCCATTGCCAAAGACTTAAGGCTTGAAAAGTATTGAGCCCCTTGAATTCTTCCTTCAACTAGTAGCTAGCACTCCTTAACTTGGCAAAAATTGTCCAAAACCTTATGTACTAAAATCATATATGTCAAATCTCAAATCTAATACTTCCTTCCTTCAATTAGTAACTAGCACTCCTCATCCTTGTGTTCTAAAATCATATCTTAGTGAGAGTACAATCGGAAAACTCGAAAAATCGATCCTTGTTAGTTTTTGACACCAATAAAAGCAATAACATTAATCAGCTACATCAAAGATGTATAGTTATCGCCAAGCTGAAACCTCAAAAACAACATCTCCAAATCACCATGTAATTGAAGTCGTTGAGTACAAAAATATTCATTTCTAGCCCTGAAAATCTGAAATTAATCCTTCATAATATGATTTCGCCATTTCGACATACTACTACAAGAATACAACACAAATATAGAAACAACAAATCACTAATACAATAATCTATATATAGAAATTACCTAATTTCAAACAATACCCAAATTTAGAAACACCAAAAAAAATTCAAACATTCACACTCCAATCGTCGTGTTATATTACCATTATCCAAATCATAAACCAAGTTAACCCACCAAAAAATAAAAACAACATATTAAAACAAAAAAAAAAAAAAGTCAATCCAAATACCAGAAAATGATCTCCCCTGAAGTAGGCGAAGTCACGTGAACAGCATGATTAATCGACTGAAGCACGTGATTATACGGATTACTATCTCTGAAGTTGCCAGGAAACGTCATCCCGCCGGCAAATGACGTCACACCGTGTTTACTTCCCGGAATATTACTATTCTTAATATTAGAATAATTACTAATATCATGTTTAACGACTTCGTGAAGCTTTGATCTGAGACTGGTTTGACCGGCTTCTAACTCGGCACATTTGTTGACAAGAATTCTGAGTAAAGCCGGGTTTGACTCGTCGGAGCCCATATTTTCTCTCTCCTCGCCGGAATATCTTTTACCGGTGATGGTAGTTGTGAAAATGCAGGGAAATTTCTGGGCATAATGACCTCTCTTTTTTTTCACTCTCTTCTATGCAACTTGCAAAAAAATGGGACTTATTTTTTTATGAATAAATAATTTATTTTTAAATAATAATTGTGTTTAATAAATCAAATTGCTTGTTGGATGAGTTGAGAAAATTAAGTGAGACGTACAAATTTAATGTTGTTAAATTTTAGAAGTACATCAACTTGTACTAAAATAAATTGTTTGAGTAGGGAGCCAATTAGAGATTTACGTGTGGCATGCGATACCTAAAAACAAACAAGCAATTCGGATGGGGATGGCCGGATGGATTCATATGGAGTAGATTTAACCTTAAAGGCGGCAAGGTTTGGGAATATTATTATTGTATTTCTACTTTTAACTTTTTTTTTTTTTTTTTTTTTTTTTTTTTAAAGGTAAGGGGGATCTGATCAGACCTCAATGCTCACGGATTTTTGGGAATCCTTACCCCATGTACTCTCACTTGGTAGGATTCGAACCCCACACTTCTAATATCTAAGGTAAAAATCTTACCAAATGAGCTAACACTTTGTTGGTTTTTATGGACTTTGGTTAGGAGTTTTTTTGTTCTACTTCTAAAGTAGATGTTATGTTAGAGGTATTAATATAACAAATTAAAGTCTTTTTGGGTCATTATTTCTCTATTTGAATTCTTTTTATATACAATTAATGTAATTTTAGATGTATTCATATAAACAAAAATAAAGTGAATTAGAACTTACCATTAAGATTTTTAGCAAAAGATGAAACCGACATGATCAAATACTCTCTTAGTTTCTTTTGTTAACCGTGTTTCATGTTTTAAAGTTTCTGCATGTGTACATGTTTTTCTAACATATCTACTAAAAAAAAAACCCACATGAGTCCTTACCTTTAAAAAAATTTGAGATCACTATTATGAACAATGTTGGACAATTATACTCAAAAGGTTCATTCACTTGCTACGCATTTGCCTTCATCGATAATTCTTTCATCAATGCCGCTAACAACTAAATATGTAACATAACTAGATAGATATGACGAATGTTGCGCGTGTTAATTGTACTAATTTCATAATTATGGAGTATTTAAAACCAATTCAACAAAATGAAATGAATGGTGTAGGTTATGTTAGGGTCATTTGAGCTCAGTAATTGCGGGCCAAATACAAGTCATAACACCCACGGAGTACGAGATTGGAATCCAGCTCTCAAGTTGAACCTATCAAACAAACACCAACCATAAGTGGCTGTGAGGCCACTCATATATCAACTTCGGTGTCTCCTAAGTACACGGTTGGCGGCCCTTAATTAAAATGCATCATTCACTTTTTTTTTTCTTTTAATTTGAATCTTACTACTCCTAAAGCGCTTTTGTGCCCTACTCGTATTATATTCACTTCTCAAGACACCTTTTCTTGGTCATGAAGAGTCAAACACTTTTTCACCTCACCTTTTTCATTTTAAAATCTAAAAACCCACAAAATTTTATTATAAAAAATTGTGATTAAGATTAATTTGTTCCTCTTTACTTGTATTTACCCAATAAAGATTGTGCGAGAATTCCAAAGGCTCACACATGTGATCTCTCCCTTACAGAGTACTAATAAGGGAGAAAATAGTTTGTACAATTGTAAGGAGTATTTTTAACGGGAGTAAAGAGACACCAATGGAAAGTTCTACACCAAGCAAACAAAATGAAATAGACTCCTCCTTTAGTCATTGAAAGATTGATTTATTTCACTTTATTTCCATGGTCTTATTAGAATGGGTTCTAAACTTGTATCTTATGATTTATTTCACTTTATTTATGGTTTGATCGTAAGATGTGAAGATGTCTCACGTTGTTACTTTAAAGATTACATTGTAGTGCTACATAAATTGTGTGGATGTGTGATCAGTTTAGGGTTTTTTTTGTGTTTTTTTTGGTGTTTTTTTTTTTTGGAATTATCTTGAAGGATTTTGTTTATTTTAGCTTAATTAGTGTGTTGTACCATCCAAGGGTAGCACTATTCAATTCGTAATATATTTTAAGTAATTTTCATCGAAAATCACACTCAACATTACTTTATACTACTTACAAAATATCAACATACTTTGTAATCCAACAACATTCAACTACCATTGCTTTATGAACCAAAAAAAATGTTATTTTTATGACATAGTCCTCGTTCCCTCAAATTATTAAAATGTGTTTCTATAATTATGAATTATTTTTTAAAAAAGAAAGAAAAAGTAAAATTCAAAGGATTTCAGCAAAATAAGAATACCAAGTATATATTATTATAAAATAGATAGTTAGATACTATAAATTATAAAATTATACTTATCTCAAGTTCTCAACCAAACCAACAAAACCATAATCAATACTCATTAGAGTCAATAAATTAAAGAGTAAAGTATTACGAAAGTATAAAATTATCAAATGAAGATTGGATTTGTGTTGTCATTAGGGATGTCAATGGGGCGGGACGGGGCGGATTTCGGCCTTCCCATCCCCATCTAAAATTTTCATACCCATCCCCATCCCCGCGGCGGGTCTAAAATTCATCCCCATCCCCGCCCCGGCGGGTACAATTCCAAAACCATCCCCGCCCCAACCCCCACTTAGATATCCACCCCCACCTAATCCCCACCTAAGACCCGCCTGATCCCCGCCTCCCAAATGCACAATCCTTCACAATTAATAAAGATTGCAAAAAGAAAAAAATCATTGTTAATAAAACACATTTTTTTGTTTATAATATAAGTGTATTACAAAGTATTATAATATACTATTTTATTTTACATAATTTTTTTTTATAAAATAGTATAAAAGTATATAATTTTGTTTTTAAAAATACATGGATGTGGGGATGGGGCGGGTACAAAGTGGGGTGGATGGGGATGGGGCGGGTACGAAGTGGGGCGGGTAGGGGTGGGGCGGGTACGAAGTAGGGCGGGGCGGGGATGGGGCGGGTACAACCTAAAATCCACCCCCGCCCCATCACCCATTGCGGGTATGATTTTTTTCCCCATCCCCGCCCCATCACCCGCCAAACCAAGACCCATCCCCACCTCGTTGGGGCAGGGATGGGGCGGGTCTCCTATTTAACCCGTCCCATTGACATCCCTAGTTGTCATTCACATTGTCGGCCTCTAAAAGTTATGTCCCATATTATAATTTTACTTCATTAAAGATTGGACAAAATTATACACATTGTCAAAGTTGTGCACACAAGAATAAGAATAAAAGAAAGCAATTAGAAAAACATGCTACCATGTACTTCGTACAGGAGAGATAAAATAAATATGAGATAAATATAATATAATACACACCCAAAATAAATAGGACAATATTTAAGGAACGAAGAAAAAGAATAAACATGTCTTGACCAATTATACTCCGTATAATTGTATACAACTATACAAGTATTGGATAGCTAGTTTAAGAAATAGTAATTTCAATTTTCCAAATAGGGAGTACCTTTTAGGCATTAAGGCATCTTTCATATACAACTACTTTAACAATTTTTACCATTTTGCTGCATACCAAGGTTTCTATTTTCAACTTCCAACGGAAATACAAAGTTTTCATGACTTAGCATATCCTAGCTAGAAGTATTTCCCTTGCTTTTAATAGTACTAGTATATAGAACTAGGGTCTAGGAGTGTTAAATACAGGTCTAGCCGCAACCGTAATTCAGGAGAGAGAGTCCACTTCACAAGTCTAAAAGAAATTCCATCCCAAAACTATATGACAATAGGAGGAGTAACCCCTTAACCTTATAAAGTGATTAACTTTCTTATATTCAACTAACGTGAAACACTTACATGTGGTGATTTTTAAGAGGTCTATTCTTCATCAAGGAGTATTACTAAAAAAATATTTCCTTTGATATGATGTGTGTGAAAATCTATATATAGCCATAAAACATACATTATCCAATACCGACTTTACAATAATATCCGAAAAGAAATTGGACCTAAGGCATAAAGTGGACTTGGTAATCCTCCCACCTCCTCAATTCCTCATACTATTGTTTGCCCAAATTTCATTTTCTCATTTAGCTATCAACTTTAGTTCACTAATTTAAGACGGACGGAGTAATTAATACGTGCTTTCATAATCATCAATCCGCTTAAACTCCTATAGTAAAGTTGAAATTAAGATGTACGTGTTTGTTTCTTTCAATCACCCCTACCCCAACTTAAAACAAACCAAACACTTGAACCATAGACAACGACGATAATCAAAGTAAAGTTTGTAAATAGTACTAACCAGAAAATGATATTTCCCGTCGAAATAGAGCTAACAAGTAAAGCATGACCCAACGATTGTAACACACGACCATAAGCATTATCAAAGTTCCCCGTAAACGCAGGACCCCAAAGCCACTCCGCTCGATCCTCTCTTCTCGAATCATTCTTCTTCTTCGAGGAACACCTCAACTCTTGAGCTAACTCGTAAAATTGGCCTTCAAGCTAGCATGATTCGCTTCGAGTTTCGACAACCTCTTTATGATAACCCGGCGCGTCTGGCTCGTTCGACTCGGACCTCTTCTTCTTGCCTTCTCTCCCTCTTCTGTTGTTATTAGTATTATCAGAGGCGGTCTTCATTGATGCAAATGGGTTTTCTGGAGTATCGGAGTTAATTGTTGTTATTTAAGCAACTTTGTATTACGTGGGTAATGATGAATAATTTTGTATTCCGAGTATATTGTATAGTATATAGTTTTTTATTTGAGTGGTGAAGTTTTATTTAGTTGGTTTACCTAAAATTAAGTATGAGTACGTTGCCCAACAAAAATGTGAGGAGTATATTTTAGAGTGGATTGGAGGGTGTATGACGGTTTGAGGACGCACCGCTTAGTCGCTCTCCACATGTCAAAACCGGCATGGAAGGGTAACTTACAGAGTTACAGGATTGACGTGTGTTTTATAAATTTTTATTATTTATTTTTTATTTTTTTTGTAACTAAGGAGAGAATCCTAATAGGCTGGAATCTCAATTGGTCTAGTCTGAATTTGCGAGATAGGAAGGTATTGCGAAAGTAAGCCTTATTAGTAAACTATTTATAAATATAGACTCGTGGCCAAACTATTTACGAAAATAAGCTTCTGAGGTAAAACGCTGACTCGGTCAGCGTTTTACTCTTGTTATTTTTTTTAAAAAAAAAAATTCGTATTTTGTTAAAACACAAATTTTTAAAAAAAAAATGGAAATACACAAAAACACTGCCTCAGTTAGCGTTTTTGTGTTAGGCCATAACATCCCTTAAAACGCTGACTGAGGCAGCGTTTTATGCTTTAGTATAAAACAGAATAAAACGCTGCCTCAGTCAGCGTTTTATCTGCTGGCTGAAGGCAGCAGCAGCAGCCCCAACAGCAGCAGCCTTCTGTGATACCTTCCACATCCACCACCACCACCTCCACCACCCTCCTCCTCCACATGCACCACCACCACCTCCACCACCCTCCTCCTCCACATCCACCACCCTCCTCCTCCACATCCACCACCTCCACCACCACCATCCTCCTCCACATCCACCACCTCCGCCTCCACCACCCTCCTCCACATCCACCACCTCCACCACCCTCCTCCTCCACATCCACCACCTCCACCACCACCCTCCTCCTCCACATCCACCACCTCCGCCTCCACCACCCTCCTCCACATCCACCACCACCACCACCCTCCTCCTCCACATCCACCACCTCCACCACCACCCTCCTCCACATCCACCACCTCCGCCCTCCTCCTCCACATCCACCACCACCCTCCTCCTCCACATCTACCACCTCCACCACCCTCCTCCACATCCACCACCCTCCTCCTCCACATCCACCACCTCCACCACCCTCCTCCTCCATATCCACCACCCTCCTCCTCCACATCCACCACTACCACATCCACAATTTATTTTGAACGAAATGAGTCAAATGTGGACAAATAAGGAATTTGAAATTCAAACAAGACATAAATTCATTCAAATAATTATTAAAATAATAATGTAATGTAAGTGTTATGTGCAACAAACTAGAGAAGGTCATTACAGCAAATAAATCAGATAATTCTATCCTATTCTGACTCATCAATTTGGTGTAACGGCTCTGTATCCTGTATGTGCACTCTCGGCCTTTGACGACGGCTGTAGTGACGGACCATGGTAAATGGGTTCGGGCGTACTGGCGGAGTCAGCTGGCTGGGCGATGGGTCATCAGGATGACGTAGGGGCGCGGAACTGCGAACGTCGTACTCCTCTGCGCCCGTGGATGACGCGGGATCACCTCCACAGCTACTCTGGCCAGCCTCGAACTGTGAGTGACTAGAGTGGCCGCCATGATCGTCCCGGGGGTGGACGAGATAGGCGTGACCATATCTCTGCAAGGTAGCCATGCCCATATCTCGGACCCGCTCGACCTGTGCTCTGGGCGTCTCAGGTATGCCTGGAAGGACGTCCGACAGTGCGTCAACCATCCCCGTCATATCCAACGCCTGCATTAATTATGGATAAGTTAGTTGAATGATATACAAATTTAAAATTGATAAAAATAAGTTAATCAAATACACTTACATATCCCCTGATCACGTCAAAGGATGGATGGTAATGTGCGGATGGCGGTGTGTAGCTGGGGTTGATGAAACGTCGTGTAATCTGCATGTACCACTCCATGTATGGATCGTATGGATCCATAACGCCGTGGATGGGGTCACCAGTGACGACGAACTCTAACCGTCGATGCCACACGTCAATGTATTGAGCATGCTCCGTCCGCCAGTTCCTGTCGCTCTTTCTCCGACGGTCAATGCGGTGCAGCCGGGCACTAGTGTCACACTGCTGGGGGACAGTCTGGCGTAGTCCAAACTGTCGCATGACTCGATCCGATAGGTGACCCTCGACGACCTCAAAACAGATCAGGGGGACTCTAGAACGCCACTGCGCCTGATGATCTAGCAGATGTGGAGGCATGGCAGCAACTAAATCAGCTTCATACGGGTCCCATGTCATCTGCGATAACACATACAAAGTATTATAATAAACAGGTTAGTGCATATTAAATATGTTAAGAGTATACATAATAAATAACTGTTTACTAAATAAATTAAAGTTTTCACCTGATCCTCGGTGAGTCGATCAAGGGCGTCTTGGTAGTACGGAAGGCCCCTCGCCGCATGTGCATATGTCAGCTTGGGGACCGCCCATTTGCAACCGTACGCCTCGTCAGCGGAAGGCCGTGGTGGAGGAATGTACCTCTTATACTGCTGGTCCTGATCCTGCTGCCCCTGACGATGTATAGCAGGCCTACCTGGCCTGCCTACATGGATGTGCTCCCAAGACCAATACTGGACATCAAACACACAAAACTAGGTTAATTGTAAACTAAGTAAGAACTTTCCGAATTAAATTGTTAACAAATAGGTAGGTTACCTGAAGCAAAAATAACAGACCCGCTGATCTCACGAGAACCCCGACGGGATGCTCTACACAGATGGCGATACAACATCGCCAGACAAGCACTGCCCCAGCTGTAGCCACGAATATGCTCCCAGTCGTGGTCTAACAGCTGCAGGTAAATGATTTGTAAATGGCTGCCACTCTTACCACCGAACAACACACCCGAGATGAGCAGAAAAAGGTATGCTCGAGCATGTCTCGCAACAGTGGCCTCATCGGCACCATCAGGCAACACACGAAAAGTGTCGCGTATCCAGCCGGTCCTCAATTCGCCGCCCCTGATATCGTCCGGGCTTGGCTGAACCCTGAGAACTTGAGCTACATAACCGGGGGGATCGACCAGCGCAGATCCAGACACCGGACTCCCATGAATGGGAATCCGTGTGAGTATCGCCACGTCTCGCAACGTTACAGTCGCCTCCCCAACAGGTAGATGGAAGGAGTGCGTCTCCTGTCTCCATCTCTCCACAAGCGCAGTAACAAGCGCTGGGTCGACTTCTCTGAACGCCATCCGATGTATACCCATGAAGCCAGCGTACTCCACGAAAGGCAGAATGCGGGGATCGATAACCCAATCGCCAAGGAACGCGACAGTGTAGTGCCTGCATGTCAGTATGACCGCCGGATCAACCGACTGACTCCAAATGTCAACGCTACGATGTGTGTCCTGTAGTGTAAGGACAAAAGGGTCGGTGGGTCCGGGTGTCCTATCTCGGGTGTCCATGGTATCTGTTCATAAACAGTTATAATCCAACAATTAAAGAGTAAAAATTACATATAAGCGCTAATAAAATACAGAATTTCAAATCTCATACTTCAATCTAAAAATCCAACTGTTACAATCATTTGAAATGTAGAAATACAATCACCGTACTATTCTACTACATCACTCTAGATAACAGAAAAAAAAACTTAGTGCCCGGTCGATCTAGAGGGACACGATCTCTTGTTGTGACTCTGCTGGTGACAGAGGCCGCATTTGCTCGCGGGACGGTTGGACTCATCCATTTCATTGCGTATGCGCCTTGACTTAGGGCGACCTTGTCCTCGTACCATGCTGTTGTCGGGAATGAGTTTAGGCCCTCCATACTCTCTCCATGCCGTCTCACAAGGGATAGGCCAGAATTGGGGAGCGTATGTGTTTGCGTAGGCCTCTGATTGCAGTACCCGGTCCACCCATGGCCGCTCTGATATCGAATACTTCGCACAAACTTCTAGAACATGAGAATATGGGAGGTGGAAGATCCGTGGTTTATTGCATGTGCACATTCTTAACTGAAAGTTAACAGTATGTCTATGGCCTCCTTTTCTACCAGTTCTATCTCCCCTCTTTGTTTCAACTTGATATATATGCAGTCGACGGTTATACGCTTCCACTTTGTGATATCTAGCCTTTACAATGTTTTTCTCCATAATGGAAGTGACTTTGGGGGAGTATGCAAGTCCCTGTTCAGATCTAGCCTAAGATAATTCCCTTCTATCAGTGAAATACTTATTGACTCTGTGGAATGTTAATTCAACAAGGGACTTGATAGGTAGAAATCGAGCACCCTTCAACACATTGTTAAATGTTTCTGAGAAGTTCGTAGTACATATCCCATATCTGCGACCAGCATCGTGAAACAAAGACCACATAGGCAAGGGCACTTGGACAATATACTGTATGGCCTTGGTACATGCCTGACCGATCAAACTCATATCAGCTACCAGTTTTCTTTCCTGCCTTTGGTACGCAACAGCCTTGAACACATCTCTCATGTCGTTTCTTTGCACGTGACTCTTCAAGTTAGAAGCCAAGTGCCGAACACAAAACCTGTGATAGGCTCGCTGCTCGGTGAATACAACGTTAGGGTCATTCATTGCTGCAATGATCCCAACATGTCGATCAGATATAACACAGAGGCCATCCCGTTGAGTGACATGAACCCGAATGCAGCCCAGAAACCAAGACCAGCTGGAAATGTTTTCCCCTTCGACTAACGCAAATGCAAGCGGAAATACTTGAAAGTTTGCATCCACACTTGTAGCAACCAACAATGTTCCTTTAAATTTCCCGTACAAATGCGTCCCATCGATACAGATGACAGAGATACAATGTTTAAAACCTTCAACACAAGAGCCGAAGGCCCAAAATACTCGTTCAAACACTTCCATGTTGTTGTAATAAACACCGTCTACCAGAGCTTTGTGTTTCCATACAACAACGGTTCCCGGGTTTGACTGTTTGAATGATTCCATGAAGTGCGGAAGTCGGCCATAAGAACTCTCCCAATCTCCAAATACTTCAGCTATGGCTTTCTCCCTAGCATACCATGCTCTTCGATAAGTAACGTCGAACTGAAAAGGCTTGGATATGAATTCCTGTATAAATTCAACTTTCAAGCATGGATCTTTCTACACAAAAGACTTCACAAAATCGGAAATTATGGATGAATCCAAGTGTGCATGATCTGTAGATAACACTTCAGTGACACAGGTGTCCTGGTGCGGGCCTTTGTATGTGACTATGGTAAAGCCGTCTGAGTGCTCACTTTTTTTAGTGCCTCGTAGCGACCAACCACAATTCTTCTTGCACCGCAGATGAAGGACCTTCTCATTCGAGGTCACTGTGGTGTAGAATTGGTTCCTTTGTATAGAATACTTCTTCACCATTTCCTGAAGCAGTTTCTTAGATTCAAAGAACATACCCTTCTCAAACTCCCTCCCGATCACAAATGTTGTATGACTACCTGATTCGGCCCAATATTGATCAACCTCATAATTCTCATTTACTTGACTTAACCAAGGAATAGGAGTTCTAGCCATGGCCTCCCCACCTTCCATGTCTGTAGAATCAACATCCATGTTATCCAGTCCATGTTCCTCCTCTTCGCTCTCAGCCTCATCATTTGTTTCCCGGAGCGCATCATACAGAGACAACTCGTTATTCACCATATGTTGTAGATTTTCAAGATGATTCACCAATGGTTGAGACGGTGATGTATGATCATCATGCTGCGTAGGTGAATAACTTTGGAGTTGCATGGGAGAAGATATAACTGTGTTCGATGTGGAAGGCCCAGATTGGCCAAACATTGTCGTAGATGTTCCACCATATACAGGTGAAGCTATATGTGAACTCAACGGCATTTGGAACCGATCGTCATGAAGCAGTCTGCTGAAGGACCCCATCCCATATTCAGTGGATGGAATGTCTTGTGAGGGCATTCGGAAGGACTATGTGTAACCGGAAAAATAGGTAGTTTGTTGATCTGGTCGAGTACTTTGTTGCGTACACGTAGACATTATTTCTACATATATCTCATGTGGATAACCCCTCATTAAAACAACTCTCCTCAAAGCTTTCAAATGTCTATCGTTAGAACAAGGTAACACTTGAACCGCATTATTAGTCTCAAACCTCATTTGAATGTTAAGTTGTACATTCATTCGGTTTAAGCCAATAATGCTATGAACCTCGTTCATCAGATCGTTGAAAGTCATGTCTGGTCCAAGTGGCAATGGTTCCATATTTCCACCACTATACTGGACATTCGGTCCATCAGACACAAATTCACCCCCTATCGGCATAACAAAGCTGCGTTTTGTGCAGCCATATTCTATACAACAACCAAAAAAACATCTTAATTGCATGCAATCTCCACCAATTCGCACAATAACAACCAACAAATTCACACTACAAACATAATTAACCATCATTGTTCCAATTCACATAACAACCAAAACAAAGTACACAACGAACATATTCACACTATAACAACCAATGTATTCTACATAACATAATTTTCGTAATTAAACAACAATGTAGGCTATTTTATCAAATTAAAACAACAATTTCATCAACAATATCAACAATTTCATCAACATTTTCAACATTTTTACCAAACATTTTCACAATTTCATCATAAACTTTCTTACTAAACTAACATCAATTTAGGGATTTTATACTAAACTATTATCAAATTACAACAAAGTAACTTAGAATTATCAATTTACATCAAACTAACTTAGAATAATCAACAACATTATCAAATTAAAACAATGTACTATATAATTATCAAACTAACCTAGGTTTTAAAATTTTAAAAACAAAGAGAAGTACCAACAATGTCATTAAATGAAGAGGAAAGTTTGAGAGAGAGTACCAACAAGGCGGCGACGGCGGCGACAGCAGCACACATCCCGGCGGCGGGGAGGCCAAGTACAACGAGGGAATATCCGTTTTAGAGAGTTTGAGCAAGTTTGATAGAGTTTGAAGTAGAGTGAATACTGTGATGTCGCGGTTTTCCGTGGCAATATACCAACGAAAACCGCTGACCGAGGCAGCGTCTTTTCCTTGTTAATGAAACGCTGCCTCAAGCAGCGTTTTAGGACCTACCTAAAAACGCTGCCTCAGTCAGCGTTTCATTGTATTTCATGTTTTTTTTTTAATTTGGCATTTTAAAATACGAAATTTTGAAAATTAAAAATAAAAAGGAATAAAACGCTGACCGAGTCAGCGTTTTACCTCTGAAGCTCAGTTTCGTAAATAGTTTTGGCACGCGTCTATTTTCGTAAATTGTTTTTCAATTAGGCTCAGTTTCGTAAAAAATCCTTCATAGGCTCTTTCCAAGCAGGGGGAAGGGCAAGGGACAGAAAATAATCCCCGTCCCAAAGTTTTGACATGTACATGTGTATAATGCATGAGGGTTTCATTGGGTTAAGTTTGCTTTTATACTTCTTCCGTTTTTTAATATTCACGGTATACACTTTTTTCAAGGTATTCAAGAAAAATGAGTCTCACTTAATTTAACACAAATTGAGGAGTTTATTTAAATAAGTCATGCACATTAAATAAGGGTAAAAGAAAAGCTTTCTAACTATAGTGTGTTGCAACCTACAATTATTGTGACACTAAGGTGGCTAACGCGCACGCCATATCTTGTAATATTCAGGAATTTCTCTTGATTATACCTTACGTCACAATTTTAGTTGTTAGTAACAAATGAGTGATAATAAGTAAACAAATATTTTTAGGGATATAAATGTCCGCACACTATATTTTTAAGAGTTTGAAAAAGATTTAATTAACATTAATGGGGGTATTAAGTAAATAAACATTTTTTTCAAAAAAAAAGTAGATAAACATTTTAGAGGGTATAATTGTCCAAACACTATTCATAAGAGTTATCTCATACACTGTTTAAAATGTAGGGATTTTCATTTTAAAGAAATATTGTAAATATTAAAAAGCCGGAGGAAATGTCACAATACTTGCAACACTTTAAAGAAGCTTTGATGTGGCTCCACCACTTCTACTCAAAAATCCCTTTCACCTTAGAAGTTTTGCTTAGCTACTAGGCTATGTTTTCATCACCTTTTTCTTAATACTTACTATGTTTTACTTATTCTTATTAAAATCAAGTAATCATATCAAACCAGATCAAATCAACAAAATTCAATCCAACATGTATATATCATACCAAAACTAAAGAAATTCACATCAGAGCACCTTAAATAAGGTGAAGAGAACATACATAACCTTATTTCAGATAGTACTTATTACTTATTCTTATCAATTAGAATCAAATCAGACTGAAAACATTCAAATTGAACAAAGCCATATCCAAAATTATAATTCTCATTTACTTATTGGCTTATTGCTAAATATCTATAATTGTGTATTAAAAAATTGTGAAAATAACATATTTGAAAAGTACATAATGGTAAGACAAATATAACAAGATGCACTTTGATAAGTTATTTTCTTATAAATTAATGTAAAAATATAGTCAATATTTAGTTAAATTGATACATCAAATTAAACCAGATTAAACTTTATTAAATTCAAATCAAATCACCTTAAAAAATTCTGACTAGATCACCATAGAAACATCCTTATTTAAACCCCGGCCACATGACCCATTTAGCTGCCTCAAATATTAAGTAAACTCATGTAAATAAACTAATAATAAGGTTGGTGGGATTTCACACTATACATGACTGTTTTTGGTAAAAAGTAAGTAGATATACATTAACTTTTAAAAGTAGCACATCTAATAATGAGGAACAAAATAGGGAAAGAACTTTGTACTCTAGCACATGAATTACAATACGTTTATCTATTTATTTATGTAGTTTTGTGGGCAATATTAAAGCACGTGAAATAGTGTCTATCCTAAGATTTGCATGTCGTAACTCGCTACCTTCAAAGCTATTCAAAAAAGAATACTCCAACATTTATTAAAATGACGATTGAACAAGTGAAAAGCAATGAGTTATTAAATAATGATTTGACTTCGTTACATATCTTACTACTTTCATTACCTATTAGTTAGTTATAACTTTGGGAAATTATTTATGAGACATGAAATATTTCAAAAATATGTAACTGAGGTAGTACATATAAAAAGTTAAACTTAAAAGTGGAGATAAAAAGCATCAAATTAAGCATTGATGAGATGATGACTGATTAAACGTTTACTGATCATAATTTTTTGTGTTAAGGAATTGAACTACACATATACTGTAGTTAATTCAAGTTCAATATAAATATAAATGGAGAAAAAGCGTTATGGGTACTCCTAAATTATGGTGGGCAATATAATGATCTCATGATCTAAGAGCATATGAGGGTAGAATTTTGGATTTGAACGGCTGAACATGAAATTTGGAAAACTTTTTTGTGTTTTATTTAATTTGTTTTTCCTTTGAGCTCATCCATAAAGTACGAGTCAATTAATATAATAAGACTATAAGAGTAGTGATTTATATATTATATTCAAAATCACACAAAAAAGAGTTGATGTAATTTTTTAATTTCCATTTGTTTCAATGTCACTATAACAGATTAAAGACAATTAGTATTTTGAAACTTTCAAATATTTATAAAACAAAACTAAATAATTTTTTTTTTTTTGAACATTTATACCAACATAGCCAACATGTATGATGTAATACGAAGTACTTCATAATATACAAAAATATATACCTAAAGGTAATATTGGATAAAAGTTTTGTTCTTTACTTTTAAAATTCTCTTAATATAGTATATGAACTTACGAATATTCAACTTTGACTTAGAACCTAAAACTTTAAATTTTTGATAGCCCTAATCGGCCTAAACATAACTAAGAAGTGTTGATATGTTCATTAGGTTTAAATTTTACAAGTTTATCATAGCTTTTTAGCGCAAAACTTACGGTCGCTTTGGTTAGCTGATTCATTAAGTTAAGTTAAAAAGACAAGATCAATTAGAGCGTCCTCATGCAACACTCGCTCACCTCCATTTAAAGCAACTTTTGAGCTTCCCTCCATTAAAGCAGCTTTTGATGCATGGCCTGGTCTGTTATAATTTCTCAATATAGGGTTTAAATCCAGGGGCAGAACCTAAGGGGATAGGGTGGGCCATGGCCTCTCCCTTGATTTTGGTTATCTATTAAATGTTGGTATAAAATTATATTGATTGATTTATAGTTGAATTGATTTTGGGTAAAAGTTAAGTTCTTTAGGTCCCAAGTTCAAATCTTCCCCTTAACACGGAAGAAGATAGGGGACACAGTGAATTTTGTGGTGGGATTTTTTTTAATTGTCTATAGAAGAGTAATATGATTGCTTCTAAAAGTTGGAGTTTGCCTTCTAACTTCACGAATTGGATTTCTACTTACTATTTTTGTGGTTTTGAGTTTGGGTTTCAAGCTCACATTCTCTTTACAATAAGCCCATTTTACTTATCTAAGGATTATATATTTGCGTAGATATTTTAGAAAAAAATTTCTTAGCCATTTATATATACTCAATACTTGAAACTTTGAGAGTAAGGGATAATTCAAGTGGTTAGAGGTTTTCTGATCTCTCGGTTCCAAGAGATGATCTTGGGATTGATTCTCATCACCTGCTCTTGAGGCTCTCTAAACACCAAAAGATATATATACTTAATATTTTTTAATTACTTAATATATTTTTGTAGTCAAACCATCTAAAATCATCAAGGAAATCCAAGTTACTCAATAAGTAACAAAATATGTTTCTCAAAGGGGTATTATTGTCTTTTCTATACTACCATTCAACTTTCTCTCTCCTCACTCCTCTTCAACCTCGAGTACTCAACCATGGCGCCGCACCCCGACCTCACTTCTTCACCACCACAACCACCATTTCTTCGCCAAACACATCACAATAGCCACCATCATCATCACTTCTTCGCGCATCATAAAAAATTAAGCTCAATTGAGGGAGCTTCAATGGAGGATATGGTCACCCCTTCCCTTTGGGGTTGACCATGCCCTTAATTTCACCCTTCATTCATAGGGTTTTCGTTTTGTTCCGATGTGGGTGGAGATCGGGGGAGGTGGGTGGAGATAGGGGAAGGTGAAGATGGAGAAGCTTGAGTTTTGTTCCACCGCGACGTTGTGGGATTGAGAAAGGACGAAGAAGAGGAGGTCAACTGGGGAAGAAGAAGATCGGAGATCAAGGTTTGAGAAAGGACGGAGGTCGACGGGAAGAAGAAGATCGGCTTGAGAGATGGTGACTGTATTCGGCGGAGAGATGGTGGCTGTGATGATGGTGGTGGCTGTGGTGATGGGAAATTGGGAAGAAAGAAGGAGTCAGCAATAAAAATAATAAAATATTGTCAAATTTACAATTATTTATAATTTTTGCCATTTGAGTAACAAATGTTGTTACTCAAAATGAGTAACTAGGGTTAGCCCAAAATCATCCGCCTGTCAAATAAGAGAATGTAAAACACTAAAACTTAGCTATGAAAACTAGCAGTTAAAGAGAATGTACATCATATTCTATGTTGGTGTCAAAACTTCGTGCAAAAAGTTACAACATATCCTAAAGTTGGTGTCAATTAGTGTAATTTTGATATGCAACCTTGCAACTAAAGATAATGTAAATTTTAGCTGATGTTAGTTTTTAAACTTATGAAAAAATATTACTCAATGTACATCTTCCGTTTCTTTTAAGTTGCATCACTTTTCTATAACAGAAGTTTTAATTTAGTTGCATCATTTTTCTTTTTATTCCGTGGTTAGTATACGTTTTTCATCTCTTTTCTATCACGGGAGGTGATACATTTACACTAAGTGTACAAAAGGATCTTGCACACTCCTTTGTGATTGGGTGAAATAACATCTATTTTTCGTGGGCCCAAATATTTTTCATTCAAAATCAAATGAAAATTCCTGAAAATTTTGAAAGGGATTTAATTCAAATTTCAAACTGAACTTGAACTTCCAACCAACTAATTAAATGATAATTTTCCTTAAACCAATCCCCACCCTGTTATATGCCGGAATTTTTTTTAATATTCACCGGAATACTTCCAGCTATAGTCCCTTGTTCTCCGTCAGCGTGTTTCCATGTTGTTTAAATCTTCAGTTGCTGGCGATGTGGGTATTAAATGCGGATTCAGTAGCAGATTAATGATCCTGAATTTATTAACACCTTGAATTCAGATTTGGTAGAGTGGCTGGAAAATTTTCGTGTTGTTGCATTTGGTAAAATAATCACCACCGTGAGAGCGTCTGGTGGAGGGTTTCTTTAAAATTTGTACCGTTCAAATCTGAAACGTTAGTTGAGCTAAGTTTGGTTGACGATCTCACCCCTTCATACATCACAATTGACCCTATGCTCGATCCCTTTGTGCAAGTCAATTACTATGTAATTTTTTTTTATTTTAAAAAAACCCAGTGTTGTTAATTAGTTTACAACATTATTTTTTTGATTTTAGTATTGAAAAAGTCGACCCATACCCATTATTTCTTGTGATAAATAAATTTGTTTTATTAAAATGTGCGTGATGATACCCCTATCTAATTGGTAATGATAGTGGTCTTCGTTTCCCTTGTGCTCGGTTCAATCCCTGGATTTGGAGAAAGTTTTTACAATTTTTAAAGTATTGTTCTTATCCCGCGTGCTGGGTTAGAGTCCTGGTGCGGGGTGTAAATTTTTGTTTTACAAATACATCCCAAATGGGCTTAAACAATGTGTTCCTCAGATAGCCCAAATTACAGGGCCCTATACTGTGAATTTTGAATTGTAATTATTTTTGTTCTTCCCCTGACAAATGTACACTGATGCATTGCATCACTGTGCTCCACTTAATTTTTTTCAGTTTTTGATTTGTTTATAATTTAATTTAAGCTGGTAGTTGGTTTATTTTCAACAATGGTATTCAAATTTTTCAATTGAATTGAAACAACTTCAATTTCAATTTTTTCTGTAAATGTTCAATTATTGGTCGATATAGTCAGTGAATTTGAGGTGTAGATGGGTGAAGTGACTAGTGCAGTATTTAGAGTCTGTCATGGGGGTAAGCTTATATTTCATTCAAAACTGCGTTACAAACATTGTGAATCCTTCACCGTTGAATTGATTGAAAATGAGTTCGCGGTTGAGTGATTGAAGGCATTAATTGATGGGTGTGGGTATGATGTTTAAGGCATAAAATATGGTCCCCTGAACTGTAATTCTGTCGATTTGCTGGATCTTGTGGATGGTGACGGTTTCAACAAATTAAAAGAGGTGGCATTCACCAGAGGAATGGTTAATGTATTTATCATACATAAACAACCATTGAAGGCGGAGGTTCATAGAACGAAGACGCACGTGCCCTTTCGTAAAAGGCCAAAACATGTGGTAGTAAATCAAATACAAGAACACTCGGAAGCTAATGCCGTAGCATTGCCAAAGGTAATCCATGTTAAATTGCTTTGTATGAAATTTGTTAATTGCAATTTTTATGGTATGTATGTGGAAAAGGGTTATTTAATAGTTTTTTTAATACTGTAAATTTTATTTTCATCATATTATTAATAATCTGATTCTATTAATAAATTTTTGATCCTAGTCATTTGATACTATAAATTGTGTTATGATTTCATCAAATAGTTTTAGTTCATTAATTTAATTAAACATGCTACTTGTGACAGCCTGCTGGTGTCCACAAGAACCTTAGTTCGTTTGTTAAACTAATTGAAAAGTTGAATGAGGATCAAAGAAAGTGGGTTGTGGAAATGGGTTTTGGCAATTTGCTTTATCTCTCCGTTACAAATATTGATCAATCCTTTATTAGTTGGATTGCTTCAAGGTTTGATCTTGTAACCCGTTCACTTAAAATAAGGGAGGACTTGACAACTGTTTTAGATAGTGAAATGGTCGGATAGGTTTTAGGAGTTCTGGGTGGAGACATTTGTTTAATTCAGAAAAAGCTTATTATGAAGAATTTAAACAATTGAAAAAGTTGTACAAGAAGAATTCACTGCGTGGTGCCATCAAACGGTCTAAGGTGTATTAGAAACTACGTTCATATAACAAGTCAATGCTCAGCAACACTTTCTACTTTACACACTAGGTGTACTGCTCTGTCCAATGGATACTAGAACCTGGATAAGTTCTTCCCATGTATATTGTTTGCATAACGCTAGTAATGCGTATGATTATAATAGGGGTAAGTACATGTTGGACTAGCTTACCAAGTATAATGATAATTGGGAGGGTCTAGGTTGCGGAGCACTTTTACTCGCGGTAAGTTTCCTTAACAAAGATATCTTGTACAATGATTGTTCTAAACAAGATACAACAGAAAATTTCTTTTTGTTATTTGTTGCAGCTTATTTACCTAGACCGGATAAGGCATGCAAGTACCGTAGAGTGGAATGCTAATGGATGCAGGATTTGCGAATGGAGACAAGACAATGTTGATACGACAAAAAATCTGACCAAAGTCACCAAGGTTGTTATGGAAAAGCAATGGTATTAACAAGATTATTGCAACCCTATTACATTACCAAATAAAGTTATTAATTAGTTTCATTTTGAGTTCACAAATAATTAACCATACACCTATGATTTAACAAGGTGTTGTTTATGGAAAGCCATAACCAATGAATTAAGGGAATTACACGCCACAATGTTGATTACGACAATTTTTTTTTTATTTTTTCTTGGTGTAGTTGCATAAGATTATACCTTCAAAGTTATAGTTTTTTGTTGTTGTATAAGTTATATGAAAACTGTGTGCAATAATTTATTGTATTAGTTGTATGTGTACTGTAAACGGTATAATATATTGTTAATGTAAAATAATACTTAAAACACCAATCTGATTCGTTGTATTATGGGAATAAAAGTCACTTCATTTATTGTAATATTTGAAATAACAACGCTCAAATGGATTTTCTATAAATTTATTCTATGCTACACTTCAATGACATTAACATATTGTAGACACCTGACTGTGTCTCTGCAAAAACCAAACCCAGTGATGAGTACCTTTCACGTTTTGATTAATGAGTTCAGTGAAGAGTTGAAGAGTCTCGTGAAGCCTTGACCATAATCCTAACCTATCTCATAATTTTTTAATCCAAAATCATTTATTTCGTGTCTTTAACCCAAAATCATTCATTTTGTGCCTTTAAACCCAAAATTATTTATTTCGTGTCCTTAAAATCATTCATTTCGTGTCCAATCCATAAAACGTCCAAACCAATTTATTTTGGTCCATAGTCCTGGTCCAATTGTTGTTTAGTTTGATGGGGATTGAAAAGAGATTTCCAACGATGTATTATAAGCCCAAATTCGACTTAAAACGAATAAGTTATGGCTAAAATACTAAACCGAGCCCAAACGGAGCCTAGGCCCATCTTACCTACGACCCAATGTTCATGTGGAGGGTCCAAATACCTTAATCCCAATCCTAAACCAATTAAGATTTATTAGGAGTTTCTAGAATCCTCTAGAAGGTTCTAATTTATCCTTTCCCCGAAAGATAAAGATTAAAGAATTCGAAGCCGAATAAAACATCTCTTTTTTCTCTGTGCATAGAGGTCGTTTCACCCCGTTGTCAATCACCAACAATCATCATCATCACCCCTAATATCTTAATAATCTCTTCTCTCTTGATCCCATATTCTTAGCCTTAACCTTAATGCATCCTTGATACTCATCCAAATCATCCACCATTCCTCATTCACGAGTTTTGAATACTCCAAGCCATCCTCAACTTTTCCTTCAACCTCAACGTGAAAGGTTGATTGTTCTGAGGGTTTGGTCCCTAATATATATTTCAATTCATATTTGATTTATTTACGTTATTAATTTAATCTTTCTTGAAATTACTAATGTGTTTATTGTTTTAATAGCAAGAAGGTTGAGGCATCAAAGTGACACTAGTAGAAAAAATGAAATAGGCACCCCCTCTTTAGCATCGGTTCTTGAAAACCGGTGCCAAAAGAAATGGGCGGGATTGAAAAATTCGGTTTTGGCACCGGTTCGCCTTAAACCGGTGCCAACTATGGTAATTAGCACCGGTTCAAACCGGTGCGAATTAAAAAAGACAAAAAACCAAAAAAAATAAATCGAATTGCCACCGGTTAACCGGTGTCCCTTTAGTTTTATAAACCCTTAACCTACCCCCCCTCTCTCTCTCATCCGCCTTTAGTTTTTCATCTCCTCCTTCTCTCTTTGTTCTTCTTTTCTTATCTCTGTTCTTCTTCTCTTATTCGCACTCTCTTCTCTTTTTTTTTTTCGTTTAATCTTCTCTCTCATTTATTATCTGACTTCTCTCTTCAGTTCGTTTCTAACCATCGCCGCTGCCGTCAATTATAACTACCATGCAAGGTATTTTCTTGAATTTTTTTGGTTTTTTCTGTGTTTAAATTTCTAGGTTTTTAGGTTCGAAATTTTTTCAATTTTTTGGGTTTTTCTAGGTTCGAATTCCTTTTTTTTTTTCCTTGAATTTTTTTTGGTTTTTTCTGTATTTAAATTTCTGGGTTCGAATTTTTTTGGGTTTTTCTAGGTTCGAATTCCTTGGTTTTTTCTAGCTTTTTTTGTTTCTAGTTTTTTGTTGGTTTTTTTCTTGATATTTCTTGGTTTATTCTTTGTTCAAATTTCTGGGTTCGAAATTTTTTCGGTTTTTTTTTGGGTTTTTCTATGTTCGAATTCCTGGTTTTTTGTTTGTTTATTCTCGGTTTTTTCCGGGTTTATTAGTTTCTAGGTTTTTGTTGGTTTTTTCTTTGTACAAATTTCTGGGTTTCTGGGTTTGATATTTTTTCGATTTTTTTGGGTTTTTCTAGGTTTGAATTCCTCGGTTTTTTTTGGGTTTATTAGTTTCTAGGTTTTTGTTGGTTTTTTCTTGATTTTTCTTTATTCAAATTTCGGGGTTCTAGGTCGAAATTTTTTCTAATTTTTGGTGTTTTAATTGATGCAGGTAGTATTACAAGTGCAGCGATTTCACATAGATGAAGGATTCAAGATTCAAGGATTTTGGTGTTTTGTTGTTCATTGTTACGTTTTTATTTATTTATTTTTTTTATAAATTGTAAAATAACAATTTATTTGATATATATATATATATATATTCATGTATATTACGATTTTGGTGTTCATTGGTGATTAATGCTGATAGGATTCTGGAAACGATTTTGGTGTTTTGTTTCTGTTGATTTTGAAGTGTAAAATATTGCAATTTTTTTTTAATTTTTAACGGCAGAATAGGTACCGGTTAACCGGTGCCAATTGTAATTAAAACCAAAAAAAAAAAGCGCGGCAATCACCTTTAGCACCGGTTAACCGGTGCCAACTTTTCATGGATTTGGCATCCCTCAAATCCCCAACGGTTCAAAACCGGTGCCAAAGGGGGGGGGGGTTTGAACCGGTGCCTTTTTACCTTTTTCGTCTAGTGTGAGTAGATCTACTATCTTTATTATTTGCTTTTGGAGTAGAAATCATGTTTATAATATTGTTTTAATTCCTAGAATCATGTTAGGATTTTTTTTAATGATTTTTAGTATCATGTTTAGGATAATGTTTTTATTATGATTTTTATTAGTGACATGCTAGGATTTGTTATTAATCCATTTAGTATCATGCCAGGATCTTACTATTAACGATGTTTTGATGATTTTGATTGTAATGATGATTGTTGTGTTAATCATATGTTGCTTGATTATTCATGATTTATTGTTATTGCTTGATCACGCCCTTTCTTGCAGGTTTAAAGGGAATTTGTACTTGAAATCACGTCTAATAAGATAATTAATAATTTGATTTAGGCTTAATGATTTTAATTTAAGTGATCACCAATAATAGATTTGATTGTTTATTAATAATCAACCAACGTGGATTAAACAGGTTTAGGGCTAACTTGATGTATGTATGTTGATCGGAAAGCGCACATGAATATCATAAGAATTGAGTAGAGGCCAATTTAGGGCAGGTTCAATCTCTTTTAGATTGGATTCGTACCATCATCAACGAATATTTAGTCATGGTTCCGGACCACTATGGAGTTATAAATCTCCGTGATTGTGAATGGGGTGTAACCTTTGCACCCGTGACCGGTTTATAAGTTCCTAAAACTTGTTAGTGACTCTTCTATCTCTAGCTTCCTTCCTTGGAGCGCTACCATGCCTAAAGGCATGAACACAATGGGCTCAAAAGGTTGAGTTTGAAAAATTCCCTACAGTTTTTGGCGACTCCACTGAGGAGGATTTCTAGATTGATTCTTGAAATTTATTTTGGCAATTGATTTAGAATGAGTGGATGAGACTTGAAAGATTCTAGATATTCATTGTGCGTAATTTTGATTAACATTGTGGCATAAGCAACAAAAGGTTCGTATTGGAAAGACCATCCGTAATGCGTCAAAAACATAGGAATATACACGTAGGAAAAGCCGAAAATATCTTTCACAACTAATATCGAACAAACGCTACGAAAAATTAGAAAAAATATCGAACATGGAAACTGCCGCAGCGCGCTAGGACCATCTCAGGACGTTAGAAACTATCGCCAGACGATAGTTCTATCACGCCGCGATGGAGCTATCACTGCGCGATAGTTCCTGCCTTCCGGCGATGCGATCTGCCGACATTGCGCCAAAAATCTGTCTTCTTGTTTTGCCCGATTCTAGTACTATCTCGATGATTTTACTTTGTGATTGAGTTTTTTCGACTTTTCTGAACCCATATGGGTTCTACATATGGTTTTAGCCCTTGGTAATTCACGCTCCATCCACCCTTATGAACACTCCGTGCAACAATGGATGCATCCGAGTTTGTGAATTCACCAAACCATGGTAGCGAGTTTAACTTACGGGGTCCCATCCATCGTGCCAACCCCTATAAGGTAAGGCTTCCGCGCGATGCATTCGGACTCATAACCATGGACCCTCTTGGACACCATAATCCTTGACCTTAGAGAATTAGAGCCATGGTTAGGTGGCATACTCATTGCATCATTTATGACTACTTGTGCATACCTTATTTTTTAATAAACTAACCCTTTGTGTTGACTTGTTTTCTTGTAAATAAAGTCTAATGAACTAACCATGGACTAAAAAAGGACTTTGCTTAATTAAATTGGTTAATTAATTTGAACCCACGAAGTCTAATTATACTCGACCTAGCAGACTATAGGATTAAACCTTCGAAAAAGTCACCGAAAACAGGTCAGATTTGACGTTCCAGTATCAGCGCGAAAATCTGGTCTGTGGCGCAGGACGCTGGTTTTTCAACCCAATAAAAGTACGAGTCAACTACAGTTAAGTCATTAAAAGGGTCAATGGTTTGATTTTTACAGCGCTTGGTCAAGGAAATAAGGGCGTTTGATTGGAGACAACACTTTTGTTCAAGTACTCCTTTTCCAGAGCCCGGTTAGAACAAGAAGAAAAGCAAAACCAATGGCAGCTAAGCAAGAAGATGTCGAAAAACTACAAAAACCGTGGAAGGTCTTTCTAAAATGATCAAGGGACTTAGCACTCGAATGGAGAGGGCTGAAGACACTAATAAGCAAGTACCGACTGAGACAATCAAGTGCATCGAAGACAGCTTAAGTTAAATCTCCAATTACTGCAAGTACCTTGGTATAAGCTCTAAAGGGATCTCAATGGATAAGGACCTTCTTTCGCAGAAGTTCTCTACCAATGACATCCCTAAATTCAAAGCTACTGACAATCCTTACTTTCACTTGCAGGCTTTCGAGACAATTATGGAGATCAAGGTCATCGACAAGAAAGTCTTCCTCTCGCTCTTCTCTCTTTCACTTGAACTATTATGCCAACAATGGTTCTTTTCTATAAGTGCTGAGAAAATTGCTGATTGGGATAATATTACACATGCTTTTATTGAGGGATACATATGTAATATCCAAGTAGAAACTGATCATAGAGAACTTGAAATTCTAAAGCAAAAAGAAAATGAAGGCTTCACTGCATTTTACAATAGATGGAAAGGAACTTCCGCTAAAATGATTGAAGTCCCAAATGAAAGAGAATCTGTGAGAATGATCATCTGAAACCTTCAAGAGAAATATCAAAAGCATCTAAAATATCAATGCAATTAAGTACCTTCAAGGCCGTTTATAAAGTAGGCATTGAAATCGAAGATGACCTTATAAAATCAAAAGCTGCTAACAATAGTAATAACAGTGGCTGGAAAGGAAAGAAGAACGACCATCCTTCTTCTTCCAAGAACACCCACTCCAACAACAATGTTAGCATTAATCTTAATGATGTCTTAGCCATGGATAATCAAGGGCCAAGAAGACAACTAAGGGAGTTCACCCCTATTGGGATGAGCTATGAAACCACCTTTGATCGTCTCTATGCCAAGGGACTCATCACTCCTATTGGACTTATCCAAGATCCTGCACTTGAGAAGAGGTCACCTAACTGGAATCCCAATGCCCATTGCAAGTACCATCAAGGTATGGCCACACTACTGAGAGTTGTTGGAAGCTAAAGGAAGAAATTTAATATTTGATTGATAACAAAAAGCTTCCCGTGCCTCATGTCGGCAAAAAGCCAAGCATCAACAATTCTCCAATTTCTAACACCCTGGCTATTTCTAATGATCAAACCTTACTCGATCCATCACTCCTTATTAAGCCTATTGAATATGTGTCCATGAAAGGGGTTGTTTCCATTGAAGAAGAAGAGGACCTCTTCTTCGATGCCATGACCGATTTCCAAAGCGATGACACCAATAAAGACATTGCTAATCTTAATGAACACATTGATGCAATCCAACTCGTAGTTTAAGATCTTATTATAAGAATGGCAATCATA
The DNA here is from genome assembly GCF_001683475.1 of Chenopodium quinoa. NCBI lineage: Eukaryota > Viridiplantae > Streptophyta > Magnoliopsida > Caryophyllales > Amaranthaceae > Chenopodium > Chenopodium quinoa. The sequence continues at coordinate 4,698,376 of NW_018742484.1, forward strand.
GAATGCTATCAGGACGAAAGAAAGTCTGCCTTTCAAGACTCAATGATAAACCATGAACGTCAGTATGACCCTCCATCTTCCTCTCGTAAACCAAATACCGTTGAATGAAAGTCATTCATCTTCAACGTTATTAAGCCACAAGAGGGAAAGAAAAGAAAGGCTTACACACCTATAGGCACTATCTATGAAAGAGCCTTTGACATGCTCCATAGCAGGGGTATGGTCAAGCCTCTTGTACCACAACCATTTGAATCCCTTATGAAGTAGATGGCCTTATTTCAAATACCATCAATATGGAAGCCACTCAACTGAATACTGTTTTTTCTTTAGAGAATATGTCCAAAATCTCATAGACGAAAAGAAGCTCTTCATTAATAGGACAAATATCCCACCAGAAGATGACACTATCTCAACCTCCAACAAAACCATTGTTAATGGAATATGGGACAATGATGATTAGGGGTGAGCATAGACCCAGGGTACCCAGTACCGGACCCGAAACCGGTTAGGATCCGCCGGGTCCGGACTCGGAACTTGTCGGTTCCGAGATCGGGTCCAAAATGTCGGATCCGGTTGTAACCGGTTTCGGGACTAGGTCCTGCAATTTCGGACCCAGTACCTACTGGGTACCCGGTTTCAATTATAAATTTAATTTTTTAGCTTCAATACCCATATAAAAATTAGGCCCATGTCTTATTCCTAACCCTAGCCCATGTATATCATTGTCATTCACCGCCCTTCCCCTCTCTTTTTCTTCTCTACTTTCTCTCTCCTCTTCCCCGTCTTTATTCTTTAATTTTCAGACTCTTCACTGTTTAGTCTTCATATGCTTCTCTTTCCTCTTCCCTTCTTCTTCTTCTTCTTCTTCTTCTTCTTCTTCTTCTTCTTCTTCTTCTTCTTCTTCTTCTTCTTCTTCTTCTTCTTCTTCTTCTTCTTCTTCTTCTTCTTCTTCTTCTTCTTCTTCTTCTTCTTCTTCTTCTTCCTCCTCCTCCTCCTCCTCCTCCTCTCTAAATCTCTATATTTTTCTACCTTCCCTCGTCATCGAATAGACAGCGTGATTGCAAACGGTATCAAAGATGAAAAAAGCTTTCTGTCGCCATTACCGACCTTCAGCAAAACGCCTTCCACATGCATCGATCTGTGGTACTCTCTCTCTCTCTTTCTCTTTCTCTCTCCTGTAATTTTCCCAATTTGATTTCCAAAACCCTAAATATTGCGCATCGATTGATTTTTTTAGGATTCAAATAATATTAAAGATGCGATGACTGATCAGATGCGCAATAAGAAGCCGTCGAGCCAGCGCAAGGCCACCGTCGAGTTGTTACAATTATCAAATTGAAGATCTAATTTTGATTTAGGTTAAAATTTATATTTATTTTTATTTTATTAAATTTTCAGATTATTTTTGTAAGTTTAGTTGTAATTTTAGATTTTTAGATTGTAATTTTTAGAATTTCATCCATTTTTTTTTAATTTGGTTTTTTTTAAGTAGGTTTTGTAAAAAAATACATTTGAAATAAAAAGAACCGGGTACCCGGATTCGGGATTGGTTTCGAGCAGTTTCGGGACCAGTTTCGCCACTACGGGACCCGGTTACAACCAGTTCCAGTTCTGGTTCCAAAATCTCGGACTCGGTTATAACCGGGTCTGATTCTGGGTCCATTAAAACTGATAGGGTACCTAGTTTTGCTCACCCCTAGTGATGATGAAGATATATACCTCAAGGACATGATCGAATCACCCTTTGTTGCACTTTACAAATACAATGACAATGATGATATATGGGATGAAGATTCCCCAATTACAGTGCTTACAAGGTCTGGAAGGTTACAACAACCAGTCACAACTGTGCCTCTACCTACGACTCAACAAGCTTCAACATCCATCATAGAAGACAATGATATAGTCAAGCAACTTAAGAAGACTAAAGTAGTGATGAATGTTTGGAAACTTCTAGCCTCATCTCATGAGCATAGAGTTGCAGTGATGGATGCTTTAGCAAAAGTAGGAGTAGATTCCGAAACTACTCCAGAAGGGTTGACCAACATCCTCACAACTGAGCTCCCTAGTCCAAATAATTTGTTCACTTTTTATGACGACTTACTGCCGGAGGGTGATAAGCACAATAAAGCCTTAAACCTCACAGTCGTATGCAAAAGGATGGATGTGCCAATGACCCTTGTAGACAATGGTTCAACAATTAATGTATGCCCATTTCGCATAATCAGAATGTTGGGAATAAAGGATGAGGACTTGAATCCATCCACACAAGGCATAAGGGCTTATGATAGCTCTCGTCGCCAAGCCCTTAGAACCATTACTATGAATGTCACTGCATGAGTCATTGAACACAGCACTACTTTTCAAGTAGGGGGCATTCAGGCTTCATTCAACCTATTGTTAGGACGCCCTTGGCTCCATGACCTCGAGGTCATTCCTTAATCTCTCCACCAACAAGAAAAAGGCTTTAGTTGGAGGAATTCCTATCATAATCGATGCCTCCCCCATGAGAATTAAAGCGGTTGACAGGCCAATCATTCATGTGAAGCACGATGAGTATAACGAAGACTTATGGGGCTTCAACGCCGAAGAGGTCTCTTTTATCAAAGAAGATGAAAAGACGCCTCTTGACTATAACCCCCACTCAAATCTCGTCGTCAATGTTATCCTTAAAAGACAAGGATACTTTCTCGGAATGGCTCTAGGAAAGAAATAGCTAAGCGCATGGGACTACCTAGCCTCCCTAAAAGGGTTACTTTTGGACTTGGATTCGACCCAACTCCAGAAGACCTTAAGCGAGCCTTAGAAAAGTCCAATGCACGAAGAAGAGCTCGTATCCAGAAAGACGCGATACCAATAGATCCATATCCCCTCACCTTGAATGGACAATTTATAAAAGAAGGAGAAGATTACCCATGCTATGAATTCCCTGAACCACTTGTCAAGAATGGGATACGCCAACCTAGGTTTGAGATCTTCACATATAGCAACTTTCTAGATGAAGTTCCCAATCCAACCTATAAGGAACGAATACCCCCGTGCTTTAACTTTAATGTCATGGGTCTCCTATTTGGGAACGAGAAAAAGGAGCCTAAGTGTGTCGACGACAACTCCACACTTATACAGACTGCTTTACAAAGCGAAGACTTCGACCCCTCCAACCTCATCACTCCAGCGGAAGGACTACTCCAGGGATGGCGCAAGACCGTGAAAGTGACTACGCCGAGCGGAAGAAAGATATCTATAACTACAGGAGAAGGCCCCATGTTTGATGAGTTTAAGTCTGAATCTATGTCTGAGTCTTCTTTAGAGTCTTCCACCCTTGAGTCTTCTAAGTCTTCTGTAGTTGCAACTCTTACCATCAAACCTAGCTTAAAACCTACCCCTAGAATAGTTAGTAGCCAGGTCCCCGCAAACCTTTCTCTTTTTGATGTAATGGTTCATGAGTTTAATAAATAGACCCCACTAAGATTAAGTCTATCATTTCCATGCCACCGCCTAAGACCGAGAAGAAAATTCTAGGATTCATGGTCGGTTGCAATACAGAAGTAGCTTCATATCAAAACTCACCACAGTATGTGAGCCAATATTCAAGAATTCAATAAGAATGTACCAGTAGTATGGGACGATGAGTATCAAGAAGCCTTTGACAAGATCAAATTCTATCTTGCAAATCCTCCTATATTAGCATTAGCTCTACTTGACATTCCTCTTCGTCTATACTTGACAGTCACCAAGGAAACAATGGGGGCTATGCTCGCATAAGAAGTAAAAGGCAAAGAAAACGCCATTTACTATCTAAGTAAAAAGATTCTTGAATATGAAGTTAGCTATGCACCACTTGAAAAATTATGCCTTGCACTCGTGTGGGCCACAAAGAAGCTAAGGCATTACATGCTTGTTCACACAGTCCATGTGGTATCTCGAATGGATCCTCTCAAATACCTCTTTGAGAAATCCACACTTAATGGAAGAATATCAAGATGGATAGTCACCTTGGCTTAATTCGACCTAAGGTTTATGCCTCAAAAGTCTATCAAGGGATCAGCCGTTTCTGACTTCTTGGCTGACTTTCCACTCGAAGACTCAACGCCAGTACAAGAAAATGAGTTCCTAGATGAATAATTATAAGTCATTGAGGACGACACTTGGGTACTATACTTTGATGGTGCATCCAATAAAAAAGGGATGTGGCGTAGGAGTCTTATTAGTGTCACCTAATGAAGAGCACATCCCAATCTCAATAAAACTTGACTTCGACGTCACCAACAATGCTGCAGAATATAAAGCTTGTGTGGTAGGCCTTGAAATAGCATTGGCAGAGGGAGTCAAAAAGCTTCGAATATTTGGAGACTCATCCCTTATCATCAACCAGATTTCCAAGAGATGGAAGGTGAGGAGTGAAAGTCTAGCTTCATACCAAACCTATTTGGAAACTCTCACAGATCAACTTGAAAAGGTAGAATATACATACCTACTAAGAGAAGAAAATCAATTCGCCGATGCCTTAGCAAGACTAGCCTTAATGGTTAGGATTGAAGTCGAGCAAATGCCTCTAACCATAGAGAAAAGGCATGAACCTGCCTATGTTCAAGCACTTGAGGATGAATAAGAAGTCCAGGAGGACGAAGAAGAACCATGGTACACAGACATTCTCAACTATGTCCCAAAGGGGAATATCCCCATAATGCTGACAAAAGAGCAAAACACGCTTTGAGACTCTTAGCCTCACAGTTCGTACTTATAGATGGTGAACTCCATAAAAGAGTACCTAAAGGTAGAGCTCTCCTATGCTTAGGCAAAAAGGAGGCTCAAAAGGCAATGAGAATTATCCACGAAGGAGCATGTGGAACACACATGAATGGTAAAATTCCACTACAAGAAAACAACTCTTTACCAACCGAAAAAATCAGTTGATAAAACTTAAAAATTGGTCGCTAAAAGCTTTGTTGACCGAATTCAGTTGTTAAACAGCGGCCAATAAACATTTGCTCGGTAATTCAAGATTTACCAATTGAATTTCGGTCAGTAAAGTTTTACCGACTAATTTCACGATTTTACTGACTGATTTCAAATCAGTCGCTAATTACCGATAGAATTAATATTTGGTCGCTAATTTCCCACTATTCAGTCGGTATTTAACGACAGTAATATAGTCGCTAGTTAGTGACCGAATATTATTCTGCCGGTAATTAGCGACGAATATGCGGTCGGTAAATTCTCGGCTAAAATAATAAAAAAAAAGATGAAGCCTACAATGCTGCAATTATGGCACTTTTTAGGCATTCTAAAAAAAGTTTATTCAATGACTAGCACAAAAATACTTAACAAGGAATATTTTTTCAAAGGGATACAAAGTATTTATAAAATACTCAAAATTTGTAATCTAAAATAACAATTAAAAGTACAATTAGACAAAAAAAAAACAAAGATCTTGATCTACAACATATTACAACTTTAAACTTCAAAGATCTTCAATCTTGGATTTGGAAACTTGAACTTTTTAGCGATCTGAAAACTTCACCTACAACGACAAATATACACATCAATTAAAAATAAAAAAGGAAAACTATAGTGAAATTATTGAATTAAAAAATCAAAGTTAAAAAGAAAAAAATATGAAAATGTATACCAAAATCAAAGTCAAAAGAGTTAAACAAAAGAGATCTAAATATGAAAAAAATATGACTATTAAAAACGAGATCTAGATGTGAAATTGGTTAAAAATTATGATTAAACACAAAATCGAAGCAAGAAAAAAGAAAATGACAATTTATTTAAAACAATATTAAATAAAAAAAATCAATTTAAAAAATGATCTATGTACGAATTCGTCAGGAAAACTTAAAAAGAAATTTAAAATGACAAAAATAAAAAATATCAGAACAAATCTAAAGAAAGAAGAACATGAAAATTTAAATAATAAAATAGAAAAAAAAATATCTAAAACGAAATATGGAAATTGAAAACGGAAAAAACCATGAATTTAGATATATAAAGAAAAAAAACGAGATCTTTATTTAAAAACGATGTACATGAGATATGAAATTAAAATCGTTAAATCTGACGATTAAACACAGCGGAAAAAAAAAACAGATACAAAATAGAGAAAAATAAAAATTGAGTGTAGTAAACAATAATGAGAAGATTTACCTTGCCCGACAATTGTAGATCTTGCTTCAATGAATTATAGAAATAACTCAAATCATCTTCAATGGAGGAGTTTCAAAGGCAAGAACAAAAAGAGGAATAGAGAGAAAGAGGAGAATGTGAAGAAAGAGAAAGATGAGGATGGTAGAAAGAGAAAGAGAGAGAAACAGGAGGATGGTAGAAAGAGAAAGGGAAGAAAGAGAGAAATAGGGGGGGGGGGGCGGCAAATGTGAAGATGAGAAATGAGGAGGAAGTTAGGGTTTCTCTTTATATAGCGTGAACTTTATAAAACTGAAACACTAATTAAAGACCGAATAAACAGTCGCTAATTAGCGACCGACTAAAAATCAGTCGGTTAATACCGACTGATTTTCAAATCAGTCGTAATTAGCGAATTTTTAAAATCAGTCCGTAATTAGCGACCGAATTAACAAGTCAGACGTTAATTATCGACTTATTTTTAATTAGTCGCTAATTTACTAATTTAGCGATTGATTTGATGTCGTCAGTTGCAAAAAAAACGCGTTTTTTTTTGTAGTGTGCTAGTCTAGAAGGTCATGTGCCAAGGCTATTATTATTGGACAACCATGGAAAGAGATTGCCATCAATATGTGAAAAGGTGTGCAAAGTGCCAGATATATGCCAATTTGCAACACGTTCCACCGTCTCTTCTTTACACTTACACATCTCCATGGCCATTCTCAACTTGGTGAATAAATATCATTGGAAAAATCACTCCACCCGAATTAGGGGGTCATGAATACATCCTCGTTGCCATTGATTATTTCACCAAGTGGGTTGAAGCTGCATCCTATGCAAAATTCACTGCAAAGCACGTGGCACTCTTCATCGAAAGAAATATCATATGTCGATATGGAGTCCCACATGAAATGATAAGTGACAACAGTACTCATTTTCAAGCAGAATGTGAAGACCTACTGAAAAAGTATGGTATCCAACATCATCATTCCTCTCCATATAGACCTCAAGCAAATGGTGCAGTAGAAGCAGCCAATAAAAATCTAAAGACAATCATTGAAATGATGACGGAAAATTACAAGGATTGGCCTGATAAACTCCATTTTGCTCTTTTGGGTTATCGCACGTCAATCCGCTCATCCACAGGAACTACGCCGTTCTCCTTAGTCTATGGAATGGACGTCGTACAACTTGTAGAGTTAGAAATACCTTACTTGCGCATAGCTTTGGAAAGTAAACTCGATGAAGTTGAATGGACAAGAGCACGGTATGAAGAGCTAATTCTACTTGATAGAAGCCTTACATCATGTCCAATGTTATCAAGATCGCATGGCTAGACACTTCAATAAAAAGGTCAAGATAAGAAACATAAATGAAGGAGACTTGGTGCTAAAAGCTCTTAGAAAGAATATTCTAGATCCAAGGGGCATATTTAGGCCTAATTGGTATGGACCATACATTGTAAAAACCATCCTATCTGGAGGCGCAACTAAGTTAACAGATATGGACAACAATGAGTTTTCAATTATGACAAACCTTGACCAACTCGAGAAATTCTACCCATGATCTAACGAGTTCCGTACTCAAGAGAGCTACGTCTGGCCTGATTCCTTAATACTAAGGATACGTAGGCAGCCCTTCTGTAGGTTGCGGCCATTTAAAAATCTTAAATTCTACCTTTGAATACAGTAAATCGTTACAAAGTTGCAAAGTCGAGTCAAAGCTTCAGCACTGCAAGGTATCAGGTTCCAACGCGCCGCGGTAGGACCATTGCGTCGTGTCAGCACCATCGCACCACGATGGACCCATTGCGCCGCGATGAAGTTTTGATTTCCGTTGTGAATAAGTGCGATACTTTGCGTTTAAATCGGCTAAAAAATTTCCCGACTTCCATACTCGGGTTATTTTGAAATTATTCAAGTTGTTTTCATTGCTTGGAAAATTATTTCTAATAAAAAATTAAATTGGGTATAAGCTTAATTTAATTAAAAACTAAAATTGCATTGATAATTAATTAAAAATTAAAATTACATTATTGATGATATAAAGCTTAAAAATAAAATTAACTTCGAATTGAAAATTGTCTAAAAGAAATTAAAGGCAAAGCAATACTCTAAATCTAATCTTCCTTTTCCTTTCGAGCCCATTTCCAGTTTTTATCTACGTCTTCATCGTCTGATGATTCCTTTACCAGAAGTGAGCCCTTAGATGAACGAACTGAGACCTTAGAGGAGGAAGTTTCCCCTTTAGCAAAGACCCCCACCTTTTTCTCAACCCAAACCTTCTTTTCCTTCTCTATAGGAGTACTTTGCTCTTCCCTTTGCCCTCCATGACACCCATTTTCTTAGGCATGATAAGAGTCTTGAATTCAACTCTTGAACTCAGACGATCTTTAGGAGGAGCCTTCTTGTTCCCTAGGCGATCTTTTATGTTACTCTTCCCTACACCTTTGGAATTTGAATTTTGAGCCTTGTTCTTGTCATTTTGGGTTCGAGTAAGTAGCCATTGTTTATATTCTTGAGATAATGGAGGAGGAACTCTATCAGATACAACAGTCCATAATGGTCTACCGTACCAATAATTGTCGAACCTGATACAAAGTACTCATGAGGGTGACGATCATCACCAGAAGGTATAGTTTGAGCAATTTCATACTGCCTCATCATTCTAGAAGGGAAATAAAAAGTCAACTTTCATAGGCTTGGGATGCGACAGAAAGCTTGAGTATTGACTCCATTCATCTTCTCAATCTTCCACCATGGCACAACCCACTTGATGGGGAAATCACGAGTTTCAAATATCTTGCTCTACTCCCGACGTCCCATCTTTATAGAAAAACGCTTTTTCCTTCTCACAAGGCAATTGGGAGTGTATTTTTCAACATCATTAGGAGGATTGATTAATCATAATCTCTCCATTAGCCAAATTTGCACGCATAAAAATTAATTGCTTTTACATTACAAAATTAAATATTTTTTATTACTGTAATTAAAAGTATTGATTTTCTACCTGTAATAATATGGGAGATCCTCGAATAGGTGCTTTCGGATCCTTTTTCGGTTCATCTAAACTCATCATTGTTTCTCCCACAATTAAAGGCATGAGATTTCTTCCGGCGTCAATTTGTTCCATAACTAATGTTAGTATAGCTTGACCAGTATGGCTACTACCATTAGTGAGCAAGAATTGACTAAACATGCAAAATAAAAAATCTCTTCTTCTATATATGTGAAAAGAACTAGACTTAGGTCTATTAAAGAAAAAAGATGAAAATTTTCTTAAATTTACTTCTTTTCCATGAACTATAGATTATAAATTAGTTTCCCTAAGATTATAAAAACACTCAAAACCCTTATAATAATATTCACATATTGTGGGGATTACGACAAGATGCAAAGAGGGAAAGCCAAAAATAGCTCCAAATTCTTCCGGTAAGGGGCTAATTTCATCATTTCCTAGCCTAAAACAATGAGTTTTGGGGTCCCAATATTCTATTGCAGTGTGAATAAAATCACTATCAAAATCTACACTCTTAATACCCAATAGGCCATTCATGTTGAGACATTCAAGCTCTTTTCTCTCACTGTTGGACAAAGACCGACACCACTCACGAGTGATTTCACAAAAGTTCTTAGACATGATTGCTAGAATATGAAAGCTAGAGAAATATGAAAGCTAATGACTCGAATTATGCCGGATGTGATGAATTCAGAGGCTTTTTATAAGAAAAATTGAAGTAAGAATTGATTTTTATTCAGAGTCAATTTTCCCAAAACCATCGTGTCGCAATAAAGCTATTACGCCGCGATGGTTCCTGGCGTCTGCGATACAGTTGCCGCGAACAACACTCTTTGATTTGACTTCTAATAAAACTCGTACTTTGATAAATTCCTTTATGACCCAAATTTGTTTTCCTACCTTAGCTTAACCAACAAAAATTCACCTTTTCCTATGATAATTCAACCTTTTCGATTTAATCCTCTTTGATTTGTAATTTCTCTTTTAGGAAATTCGAATTAATTACACACTTATTTTTTTCTCATTTTCTTTTTTTTCTTTTTGGGGCAAAAGCCGGATACCCTTTAATGATAATAAAAATGGCAAAAAAATTTCGCAAAAAGTTGTCACAAAATCACACACTCATACGCACATAAAGCAAGTGTAAAATTGAACAAAGTCTAAATAGAGAGTACATAAAAAGGATATAAGTCTGAATAATGTACACAAGAGTCATAAGAGTCGATAAAGTATACATATACATAAAAGCAAAAGTCTGAATAGTTCAGAATAAGATGCAGGTACAACTAGGGCGCTGGCGAACGAGGCTCCGGAGGAAGGCCCAAGTACTCGTAAGACTCCCGAGTACGAGGAGTCACAACCTGACTAGAGCCGGTACCACTTGTCGCGGGGATCACAATAGTAGGACCGCTCCATTGTGTGTACTGTGGACACCCCTTGAAAGTCATACTGATGGAAGGTCCCACTAACAAAAGGCTGTTGTGACGATGAGCCAACCTCATACGTCCCACCAGCGAACCGAGGAGGAGGCCTGATGTGCTGAGACGATGAACCAACCTCGAACGAATCCGACACGACATGAGGTCATACCACCCCAAGACCAAAACCCGGTGGGAACACCTCAGTTGACGAAGAATCGTGACTCGGGCTATCACCATCATCGCCCTCCGCCTGGCTAGCAACCTCTTGTCTGCCGGGGATCTACAAGGAGGTACGGTGGCGCGCTTCGCTCCCTTCTCTCTCAAGCCCTCTGGCCTCGAACGAATACGCAAACGAGGACCTGGCTGAAACAAATACAAAGAAATATGAGTTAGCCATCAAAGCAAATAAATTAGACAAAAGAAAAATACATAAATGCATAAACACGTACTGGCTCAACGCCATCCGAACGACGACAATACACCCGGTGGCTCCACCTCTCCATTTGATACCGACAGGCATCAAGAACATCTGTTATCCGCACCGTGCTCTCTCGAGAAAAATGCAACGAACAAAGAGGGTCAGAAAACAAAGTGATATGTGCGTGAAATTAAATAAAAGATGAACACTTACCCATCTCATCGACCGAGGGATGGATCGCTCCACTAACTGCCACTCCGCGGGAGCTGGGGGATCGTCTCCTCGATGGGGCCATGAAACCCCTGATTACGAATGGACATACGTGGGGGCTCGAACACCTCAGGCCCCCTCGCCTCCTGCAAGATAATCCAATAATTAGCACTGTTGGGGGCTATAGAAAAGATAAAATGAATGGTATACAGACCTCCTCGCAGTAAGGCGAACGAGCCAGTCGAGGGAGCAACACCTCCTCGTAAGATCAATCGGGATAGACGTGCCCTCGGAAGTCTGTATCCAAGACGCCATCCATGGTATACACCCTGAGCGCCTCTTGATTCATCATCAAGGGAGGAGGATCCTCAGGAACTAGAGGAACATCAGAAGAGTGCTGGCGAGCCACCCTATCACCCAAGTACTACACCGCCTAGAAGGTGCCCAGAAGACGAGCCTTTGAGCTGTCATTTGAAAAGCCCGTTGAAAATCGCCCAAGTTAAGCCACTATAGATCAACAGTTGCAAGGGGTGAATTTATAACCACCAAGGACCTCGTAATGGATATATGTATGAAGCTAATGCAATGCAAACCATAATATAAGGGAAAGGGCATGATTCATAGGGCTTTGAAAGTCGGCATAATGAGTTGACAAGTTGGATGAGGACTTCAAAATGTCCAAGGAATTTATATAGGAATGGTAATTTAAAGGAGAAAGAGGCAAAAGAATTAATGAACAGTGAAGGCCACGCCTAATTTTAATTGGCAAGTGTTTAAGGCAACCACTTAAAAAAAAATGGTTGCTTGTCCATGCTTGTTATAAGAAAAGGTATAAGAGTTATAATGGATTTGGAAGTGAGGGAATTGTCTTTGACAAGAATAACAATTGGAGTTTATTGAGTTGATAAGAGTACACTTGAGGAGGTGGTGTCTATTAAGGAAGTCAGGATGAATAAGTAAACAAGTTTAGAAGAAGATTGAATATGGATTTCAACTGAAATTGTTGGGGTAAGTCTTTGAGACTTGGATGATTTGTATGAAGAAACATCTTGTTTATATACTCTTAGAAGTAAAGGTGTTAAGTTTAAGGATGAAATAAGAAAGAAATCGCTTGGGAAGTCAAATGGTAAAGACCTATGAGATGGTCAAAGGAAATTTATGAATATATGTACACAAGAGTATTAATATTTTTAAGACAAAAGCATGTAATGGAATGAATTGATTCTTGAATTGAACTTTGGGAATTTCTTGAATTGTTAGAAAATGGTAAACTTCAATGGATGAAGATGGCTTAATTATGAATTTGAGATTTCATGGGGAGGAATTTTAATGTCAAATTTGATGGAGAAGATCTTGACATGATGTTAAGGGTTATGCAATTACATTGAGATTCGGGGTGAATCACAAAATGGTATATATATAAGGAGCATTAAAGGAAAGCTTATGACTTATTGAAACTGTTATAGTGTTAAGTACTGGATTTAGGGATAGCAATATTAAATGGATATCCGCTAACCCGCTCCACCTGGTTCAAATAAATGGACGAAAACCCGAATTAAATGGATGAGAAGTGGGTGATGGATGAAGCGGATGATGGATCGGATCGGATGTGGATGATACTATTCTTCACCCGCTAACCATCCACCCACCCGTTAAACATATATTAATTTTTTTTTCTAAAAATTTTAATAATAAAATATGAAAAATGTGCAAGAAATTTACTTTTTTTTGTTGCAAATTAATTTTTTCAATCAACATGTTGTTATTTTTTCCTTTTTTATTAATAAAAAAAAATAACATTGTATAAATAATCGAATATTAGAGTTTATGAGAATTTTTTTCACTTTAAATACTCATCCATTAATCATCCGCTCCACCCGTTTCATCCGCGGATGATGGACGGATGGATATGGATGATGGTTGAAGCGGATGACGGATGGATGTGGAAGAAACTCCACCCGATCCGAATTTGATCCATTGCCATCCCTAATTGGATTGTGAGAAGCATTATAATCCTGGAATTTAAAGGTCGTGAGTGAGTCTTGGCTATGACTATAAGTATGCAGTTGTATAGATGAAATGGTTAAAGCTTTATCAACTAATGAGAAATGAGGGGGTTGAGAAGTGAAATTGCCAGGGATTGTTAAAACGAAGTTACATTGCCTTGGGAAGCGTATGTATAGGTGTGCTTGATTGTTTAAAGGATAACGGTGAAAGTAAGTGGTTGTGTGGGAGTTTAAAGGAGTTAAATAAGGTGATATCAAAGGAAGAATATTTCTACCAAGGATGATCAATTAGTTGATAAATGGAGAAAGACAACGATAACTTTGAGGATAAACTTAAGGTTGAACATTAATTGACAAAACGAGTTAAGTTTAATACTATGCTTTTAGATTGACTATCGCACTTGCATCATTTTGACATGAGAGAGTAAGTATTATCATTTTGGGATTAATTTGTAGTAGTTCACTGGGAACATTTTGATGCATTTTAAGGATATGGAGGATCGTGTATAGGGATGTAATGGGTTTTTATGGAGAAAGTGAAATTCCTATAATATTTTATGTAAGGGGATGACACAAAAGTAGACAAGGGAAGATGATATGTCGATGATTGACCTAACTTAAAAAGTGTTAGAGGTTCAAAGTTCTAAGTTTAATAAGACATTATGGGAATAGAGAGGAATTATGTTCTGAGACGTTATAACACGAAGTATAAGTTATATAAGGCTTACAAGAATTTGAATTGCATTTTTGTGTAAAAAGGACTTGAATACTTGTTAAGAGAGATGGTTGGATTTGGATATGATTTGGATAACCCATATATATATATATTAAGGAAGGAGTTATATAGTGGCGGAATTACATGTTGGTTGAAGATGATCTAGGTCGAAGGTTGAGTCATGGAGTGAATGCAGTGATTGTAGCTTGGGAGTTTTTTAAGTAATGGAAAGGTTGAAGATTGAAATTGTGGGGGACGGAATCGTTAGGAATCGCAAGAGAACTTCACATAATTGAGGAGATAATGGAAAGCTAATTTCGAGAGTTGGAGTTGATCGAAATTGTGAAAAAGTAAATAAAGGAAGGGTGACTACATTAATATTAATGAAAATGGAACCTTGGTGTAAGAAGGTAGGGGGTAAATGCGACGAATTTAAAGAGAAACCTGTGGAGGAAGGACACAACTCATCATAGTTGGGTGCAAATACAAGGGGTGAAAGGTATAAAGATTTGAGAAGTGATTTGGTGTCCTAGAATGATTAATGAACTAGCAATTAGGTGATCAAATATTGGATTTGTCAAGAAGTAAAGATTGAGCATAGGAGAATCAAGAGGACAATACATCCACTCAAGATACGAGTTAAGGAGAGACTTCATCTCAATGGATTTTAATGCATATTAATTTGAGTTAAGAAACGGGAATGATATCAATGAATTGCGATGGACAAACTTGTAAGTAATTACGTCAATGTAGGTGAGGCTCCATGGAGCACCTAAAAATGTCGTTTTCAAACTACAAGAAACTTTCGAAAGTTTGAGGGAGTGTACACTAGTACGTTGGGTAAACGATTGGAAACGCGTATAATGATGAAATACATGTAGAGAGTAATTATTTTTTACTTCCAGGGTGACTGGAAAGGTATATTGGGTTAAAGGTTCCACCCACATATTAATCTTGAACTTTAATATCAATGGAAGTTGAGCCATGCCACGACCTTGGTAAAGTACAAGTGTTCTCGTATACCCCAAGTTAAGGGAGGTATGCCATAGATGGTGATGCGATAATAATCTGGAATTTATTGAGTTAGACCAATGTGGACCTTTGAGGAAATTTGTCAGAGTTTTGACACAAGGAATGCATTGCATTTGTCTATTAAAAGGTTGTGTGGAATGATTTAAGTAGAATTGATGTATTGATTATTCCATGAGGATATTGTTAGTAATTATTACTCAATCATGACTTCATAGAATGATTTGGGTAAGGATTGGTTAGTTTGGCGACTACATGCAACAAGGATGTAACTAATATGGAAGCGCTATGGTCTAACCAAGGATTAAATGAGAAGGGAATGCCTTAAGTTGTCTGAGTTGACTTGAGTGGAGTTACGGGGTCTTAACTCGTTTTCTTCACGGGGGTAGAGTGCGGTAGAACTTCTCGTTTTTCTCCTTAATTTCATTGCTTTTAGTACTTTTTCAGTCAGTTTTACACCGACTATGTTGTTTTTATTTGGGCATATTACACACTAGTTTGTAAAAGTTTGTATTTAAGGGTTTAGAATACACAGTAGTTTGTGTAAATTTGGTAACAAATTCGTTATCTTACACACTAAATTGTGTAAGTTGGTTAGTGAGTTGGTTACTTTACACACTAGTTTGTGTGGAAATGAGTAGATGAATTAGAAAGTAAGTATCACAAGAGTACAACAACTACAAATATCAAGGAATTTATAGAATTTACAAGCATTTATTAGTTTTCAAACGAGATTTTTTTTCTAGTTTTCGTACCTAAGTTTCGGGGACGAAACTTCTTTTATGAAGGGTAGATTGTAATACCCCGTATTTTTAATATATTTTTTGTATAAATTATTTATTTATAAAATATATATTTTGGGTCAAATTATTTTAATTATGGGATTTAAATAAAACGAGTTTTAAATTTGATCTATACTTACTCAACCAAATTACAACTTATATCTACAACAAGCCCAATCATTCTTTTTATTTATTTGGGACAATAATTTCTCCCTCATATCACCTCTTATGAGGCCTAAATAATTCTAATTTACCCTACTCTATAAATACTCTTTCAACCCCAAAATTATGCCACCCAAAAGATCAAATGGTTAAGAAAATTATTTTTCTCCCTTATTTTTCCCTTTTCTTTCTTTTCCTTTCTTTTTCTTCTTTCTTTTTCCCTCATCCTTACGTGAACAAGATTTTCCATGGTGGAGTTGTTTTGCTGTACTGTTGTTGTCCGCCACCCACCGCCGGCTGGTGCTCCAGCCACCCACTGGCGTCGCCGCCCAGCCGACCTCCCTCTATTAGCGGTCCTCTCTCCCTCCTTTCTCCTCTCTTATTTCTTTAATAGATAATTATGTATACATGTTGGTATTGATTTTTAATTGTTCGAAACATGTTTATTTAGTATCAAATAATATTTTAATGGATTAAAAAGTATAATTTCATATTTTAGTATGGGTTAATTTTCAGATTTTCAAAGATTACAAAGTTAGGGTTTTAATTTATTAAAGATGTGATTTTTAAGGTACTTTTGTGAATTAATTTGGGGCTTTTATATACTCAATGATTCTATGGATAATTTAAGTATAAAGATTTTGATGAAGTTTTAATGGGGTTTTTTTTTTGTTAAACTATAATACTGGAATTTTGCTTAAGGTACTGCTTTTGGTGTTTTATGAAAAGGTTTTGATTACCCATTAAAATAGAGATTAGTTAAGGGTTTTTTAAAATAATTTTCAGATTATTTAGAGTGAATCAAAGTGAGTTTAAGTTGCTTGAAATTTTGTATACAAGGGTAATTGATATAGTGTTATTGTCCTTCTATGTAGGACACTTTGATTTGGATTAGTTGGGCAAAGTTGCGGATTTTGATAGCCTTTCGAGGTACTACGCGTACTCGGAATTTATTTAGCGTGTAGAATCATGCTAGGAATTGTTTTAATTGATTTCAAGTTAGTATCATGCTAGGAATTGGTTGAAATTGGTGAATTGAATTGGATTGTTGAATTGAAATGAAATTGGTGAATTGTTTGTAAGGCATGATTGGTTGGAATAAATTACTTATTGAAATTGGTGATATTGGAATATTTTTATTGAACCATAATTTTATTGTTGGCATGTTTGAAGGCTTGTTTAATTAAACTAAATGTTTAATTTGGTTTGGAATATTGAAAAAAAAAATTTATTATGGTTCATATAATTTTTATTGATCCTTTTAATCATGGGAATTGAGCTATTAAGTGTCTTAGTGCACAGGAATAAAATATATTGCGGTGCCTACTTGCACTTAAGGTGTTTAAACACCGAGGGATAGGATTTGCGGTGCTTTATGCGCTTAAGGTGTTTTTACACTGAGGTAGTTTTAAAAAGGGTTTAACATTAAATTAAATGTGATAACTAATTATTAAAGAATTGAATTGGAATGTTTGATTACTTGAATCATTCATGTTGATTGATTGTGTTGTGGATTAAGAGTCATCACCAAGTCTAAAAATGTAAACAACGTTAAGTGAAAGAGATTACACACCAAAAATCTTGGAACGTATATACCTCGAGTATGGACATATGGGGGGAGTTATGAGATTTTATATTTAACTATAACTTCTACTGGGAGTACATGATGCTGTATTTTCCTTTTATTTTATGTGCAGGACATCCGTCACTTTCATGTGACATCTATGCCTACCCGGTTAGCTCCCGGAGTAGTTTACCCCAATTCATTTGGGCAGGAATTTAGTGGGAAACCCGTTCGATGCGTAATCAAATAAATTAGCAATTTAATTATCTATTGTTTGAGTTGTATACATGTAAACAAGTGAAACAATGTAAGTTGTATGATGATAGGATGTAGGGATGGCAATTCTAAATGGATATCCACAAACCCGATTCACCCGAAATAAATAAATGGAAAAAAATCCGCGTTGAATGGATGAAGGGCGGATGACAGATGAAGCGGATGACGGATCGAGTCGGATTCGGGTGGAGCTCCGTTTCATCCGTCACCCGATCCGTCATTCGTTTATCACCCGATCCGTCATCCATCTGTATAAATATAATATTTTTTTCATATATAGTACTACGTACGTATATTTCTACAAAAAATCTAAATTTTATTTAATTTTATTTTTTTTAAAAATATAAAATTAAAACCCACCCCCCCCAATACATTGTACTATCACTACTATATAACAATTGCAAGTAAGTTCATGATTTTTTTATTTATAAATTATTGCTGTAATATAGAGTTGAAAGTTAATATTAGTTAAGTAGGATTATATTTGTCACACGCTAAGCATTCGATCCACCCGTTTCATCCACGGATTACGGATGGATCGGATGCAGGTGATGGGTTTTGCGGGTGGCGGGTGGATCGGGTGGAGCGGATGGTGGATTTAGGTGGATGCGGGTGAAGCTTCATCCGACCCGAATCCGATCTGTTGCCACTACTGATAGGATGTAAGCATGTTAGTGTGATTCGTTTATGCTTATGTACTCAGCATTGCTGATTGTTGTGTTTTGTGTTTATGTTGGCCTTATCTTTATCTTGGCCCTACGACGACCCATTTCTTATGATAAGTAGTAGGGGCAGTTAAAGAGAAGTTTTTAGGTGATGCGGCATATTCATGTTGGGGTTTGAGCAAAGAGTGAATCTTGTTTTAATTTTAATTCGAATATGTGATTATTATTGTTTATTGGTTTATTACTATTGATTGATGATACTAATGAGCTGGTTTTAAATACATTTGGTTTTGAAAAGGGCCTACAATGGTTTCAAGTTGTAGGTTTGACTTTTCTTGACTTTGACTTGACTTTACTTTTGATTGGCCTGTTGGACTTTGACTTTGTTTTGGAAGGTTTTGAAAAGAGCCTTCCGCTGTGTGTCTGTGATAAATGCCTTAGCCGTTATCACGGTGGCTGTAATGCCTTAGATTTTTTCTATTTCGTATTTTAAAAAGAGCAAAGCAAGTATTTTAAAGAAAGGAAATTCTAGGGTGTTACATTATAGCAGATTATTAAAAGTTATTGTTACAACATAGAAAGAATAGTTTTTTTCTTAAAAAAACAAACAATTATACACAAATTGATTTTTACGGTTTTCTTCTTCTTTTTCCGCGGCCGTTTCTCCGATTGATGTTTATTTCTCTTCGTAGGAGCCCTTTTATTGCCTCGTTTGTCAACTGGATTCTTAATCTGGTCATCACCCACAGGCTTTGCCACACGTTCAAGATGCCTTTGATTATTCTCCTCAGGCCTTGACCTTCACCAGCCAAAAACTCTATTCATGGAGGGGTCACTCCAATTAATAACATCAACATTAGCAGTCCTTCGAATACCAATAACATCTTCAAGAGCAATACGAATTTTGTTAGTTGCTTCATAATACATTGAAAGTGTCTCATCATTTTGGATTGCTAACGTTGAAAGGTTTTGTGCCTCCTTTGAATTTCATTGTTCTGAGCTACATATAATGAATCCTTACGATCGTAATACGATACCTTGATGCCCTCATAATCCCTAACGATATCCTTCCTCCATCGGTTCAAAATGTACTTTGGGATGCAGTCAATATATACAATCTCAATCACCCGAATAATGTGCCGGCACAAGATACCCCGAAACTCAAAAAGCTTGCAGCTACAACTAATTTCGCCTTTTTCTTTGTCCACGAAAACCTTAAACGTCCGCCTCGTTGCTTTCCATACATGTTTCGGGATCTTCTCTTTTGCATCATACAAAATTGTTAAACCAATGTTTCCTGTTTTTATTACATTGGTGTGCTTTAGCCCTATCACCTCGTTCCTCACCTCCATAAACTTCTCATTTGTGTAAGCCTTGCTAAACACCACCTCTACTAGTATAGTGTTGTCATAGTAAAATGGATTACGCTTTGTTTTATAATTTAGGTCTTTTTCCCTTTCCACTAAGCCACCATAAAATGCATTAAATTAATCATGAATTGCATCAACCCAGTATTCAAACACACATATACTTGTACACCACAGTCCATACTTTCACTACGTTGCGTTGATGACATGCCAGCCCAAAATAAGCCACGCCAATAGCCAGGAGCCCACCGATGCCTATTAGCATATGCGTCACTTAACCAAGTGTTCTTTTGTAACTTGTACTTTATAACCATAGCCTTCCATGCATCCTCAAACTCTTCTATGCAAAAATTATCGTGGACAACATGATCCAAATCTGCCTCTATCTCCTTCCATCTCGGTAACTTCCCCAAGTTCCTTGCTGCGTTTTGCTTAATGTGAAATAAACACAGCCTGTGCGGCATATAAGGGAATACTATTTCCACTGCCTTCCCTATAGCCTTACATTGGTTAGTTAGTATTCCTTTTGGGGGTTGGCCCATACATTCAAGAAATTGTCTGAATACCCATTCGAACGACTCTGCATCTTCATGACTGATTAAGGCAGCACCAAAATGGATAGTTGACCCATGATGATTGCAGCCTACAATCAAATGGAGCAAATGACATTTTGTACCTACATATTTGATATTGTGAGAATATAAATGTGAAACCTTTATCAAATATATTATTCACGTTACAAATAACTGATTCCGTAAAAACAAACATTATGTGCTAATGAAACTTTATTATACTTGTTACATAAGAAGGTTGTATCAAATGACACCACATCACCAAAATGTCGGTACATTGCATGACACCTCGCATCAGCCCAAAAAACATTTAGAAGTTTTCCTTCTTGATCCTGTTGGATTGCACAATAAAATTTAGGATCTTCTTCAATCACAATAAAAACATTTAAAGTAATGTTCTACGGCAAGTGCATCCCCTTGGAATATGATAAGGTGACGTTGTACGTGAACTGCATTTATCATATCATGCTTGGTGAATGACAATTTCAAAGGTCCCCTTTTCTCAATAACGAACGAATTATAGCTCTTAGCCAAAGAGATGCCGGCAGAATTGTTTAGTACCATTTTGTCATAACTATCTTGTTTAATACCTCTATAGTTCACCATGCGCCCGGCACAATCCGGATGAAGAGGATGATTGTGATCCAAGACACATTGTGTGATTACAAACCATCCCTTTGACATTCTTCAATAAATATATACCTTACAATCTGTACAAGGAACTTTCTTTTTGCGTTGGTGCTTTCCAGTTTTGCTCCTGTCTTTTACACCCAGCTTACAGTCCATTCTAATACGAGACATCATATGGTACCTCGGATCCTTTCACCCAACACCTCTATGATTAACTCCTCTTAATTTTTACTCCTTCATCATTGTATCTGTTATAACATAAAATTCAAATCCTTTCTTATAAGCGTACTCATGGCAGCACTGGGCAAATTCTTCACCGGATTCAAACAACATCCCCAGCTGGGGCTAGGGCAGCAACCCTATTATTGTCTACGTCTACACTACCATTAGTTTGGTTAACAGGAACATGGTCACCTTTAGAAGACATACTTGCATTTTCCTCTGCGACTTCATTAAGATCGGGAATTATAATGTCGTCATGCTGACCAACTTGGTTGATTTCATCCAACACATTGAGATCAATGTTCACATCTTCACCAAAATATTGGGCTCCACTTTGCATTTACTGAAACAATGCCGCAATAAAATTACATAATTAAAAATTTGATCTTAACAAATAAAAAAATTGACACAAACATTAAAAAAAAAATAATACTACAAATTTAAATATGTTATAAATTATATAATATGTTTAAGTGACTTAATTTTACAGGAAATGTGAAATCCTAAGAAATTCTAAAACTGTCAACGAACTCCTTAAACGGCCAGCACAAGTTGGAATTGCCAGGCTAACATTGAATCACAATCACGAAAGAATGACGAGCACTTCTAAAAATAACTTAATTGCACATTTACACATCAATAAGTCGCATTAATCATTTCAAAGTACAATTAATATGCAAATATAACCCTTAAAAGAAAGGGGAAATCAACAATTAGTGGGAAAAAGATCGGAATCTTCAATTAATAACATCGAAATCACATTGCAGAAGTAGAATAGATATGATACTTACGTAAGTGTAGTTGTCGAATTCTCTGTAGAAACTTTTTTGCATGCTAACTGTTTCAATGGAAAAAATAAAGGACATTTAAGGAAAAAGATGATGTAATTAAGTGGGACCCGTTTTTAGTTTGGCGCTCTGTGACAGAATTCCCGCCCAACACTAGCAAAGACCTGCCAATACCCCAAAAATAATACTGCTCAATTTTCCCTCTCATTAATTTCCCTTCCCTCTTCTTTTTTGTGGGTCCTGCTGAGTTGTCCAAATTCTATTTGTAGTGTGTAAAATCGATTTGTACACTGAGTGTAAATGTAGACTTTTCATTCTATCACACGAGTCCATAATTTTTTTATTCTCTCTACCTCTTTCATTTCCAAAAATTGCATATAAGTCCGCAATTTACAAAGTGATTTACAAAGTGATCGTATTAATCAGTCACTCAATGTAAATGAATAATTTTTTTTACTTAATAAAACCAATTTTCTATTATTTCAGTTTCTCTACTTTCGCCTCAATTGTGGGTTCGGAGTAGCTCTCGACGGTTGGTGTGGTGGCTGCTATAACAACAACGACTCCGCCTTCCTGATCGATCTCAATAGCTATCTCAAATCCCAGGTATTTCACCAACATTTATTATACTATCATAGAAAAAGAACAATTATATACGCTCTAACAAAATTTTGATGCCATCTATGTGAATTACTTCTTCATTGTTTTTGGTTAATTCTATTTTGAATCTTCTAGAAGAAAAAAGAATGGAGTGAGGGACTGAGGGAGTATTTTATTGCTAAACTACGAGTATTAAACGATTGTATTTCATGCCGCAATTTTTTAAAATTCCAATCTAATCTAATATTTATCTATTAACTATTTCTAAAATAAAACGTTGCTGACATCATGTCATTCACATAATAATTTTTTCCCACCTAAATGTAAAGATGTTAATTTTTTTTTCTTTTGTGGAGCTATCATATTTAACAATTTTGAAATTTGAATATTAGAAGCTTATACATTACAATTACAACCTATCAATTTATCTTTACAAAATAAAATAATTGTAAATAGCACTTTAATAAATGGACTCCTACATTGAAATATGTATTAGGCGACATTGAATAGGTATTACCGTATTATATCATAATTTAGATGAAAATCTAAAACTATAAAATTACAAATATTTTTACACAAGGTGCATAATTCTAATTTATATTTATCCATTTTTTTAAATGTATTATAAAAATAGATTTTATATAAACCGTGCATCGCATGGGTTCTAACCTAGTCTAATATATATAAATAAAGTAGGAATTTTTCGAGAGCATTCGGAGAGCCACATAAGAAATATAATTATTTCGACCAATAAGAAAAAATATTTGTATTTTATTTTTGAATTAAAAATTATATCGGCATCTAGATAAAAGTAACGAATTAGATTTGATATATCTAAAATTTTAATGCCACGTATATTATAATCCACGAATTAAATTATTTTAATGGAAAAAAATAAAGTAAAGATATGGGAAAAGATAAATTCATTAAATCAATACTATGAGTATATGAAATCCAAAAAATATAGGAAAAGATAAATCTCCAAAAAGATATTTAATTGGGTTCAAATTATGAAAATATCCTACTATTCAAAAATTATCTCCACATAACTGTACTTAGTGGAGAAATATGGTGAGTTCAAATATTAATTTTTTTAAAAAATTTATGATATGGTGAAAATTATCTCCACGTAACTAAATTTGGTGGAGAAATATGGTGGGTTCAAATTTTAATTTTTTTAATTTATGATATGGTGGAGAAATATGGTGGATTCAAATAGAAAAATACGTAACTATAATATGATAATTTATGAGTACATTTAAATATACATGGAATGAGAATATGACTTCATGATAACCCAATAAAATAAATAAAAATATTCAAATGATAAACGATAATAATAAAGTTTGATACCTACCATTATCAGATAAATTTTAATAGTATTTATGATAAGAAATAAAAATTGGTCGTTAATTATAATTAAATCAAAATTTGTGATACCTACCATTATAAATTGACATATCATACGACACAAACAAAATTTCGTATGAATACAAAACCCCATCAAGTGAATTTTGTGTTAGTTTTTGGTCATCAATGGTCAAGTAATTTTTTGCTTAATTTCTAAAATCTTATGTCTAAATTTGTATTTGTAAATTATTACTTACATTGTGTTAATTTGGGATACTTAACGATTATATGTTTATGTTTTATTTACTAAATTTTGTTTTTACATGCACATCTAACGCATCATACGACACCAACAAAATTTGTTTCAATACAAAACCCCATCAAGCGAATTTTTTGTTAGTAATTTTGTGTTAGTTTGAGGTCATTAATGTCCGGGTAATTTTTAATCCTATGTTTAAATTTATATTTGTAATTAGTACTTACATTGTATTTATTTGGGATACTTAACGATTATCTGTTTATGTTTTGTTTACTGAATTTTGTTTTTACATGCAGATCTAATTAATTAGAGAATTAAATTCGAGCAAAAATGATTGGAAAATCAAAGTACAAGTTTCTCGCCTATTTGACATACTGAATTTCAGTAAACAACATAGCTTAAAGGTTTGGATAAGGTCCTAATGGAAGAGGAGTTATTTGGTTTTTTTTATTTTTTTTTATTTTTTTTTTATATATAAATTGTTTAATTTACATTTATTATATTTTGTTATAAACCTCTTTAGTTTTTTATTAATTAATTTTATTAAAAAAAATAAAATTTTTAATTTAAGTGGCTTAATCAAGTTATTAAAATAACTTAATTTCTTATTTTTAATTATAGGGTGATTACGCTCATGCCTCAATTAACACCAGCTTTGTTCAACACTTTCATCCAAAATTAATTGAAGAAAAAGTTTACTTCTTTAGATACTTTTCAATCGTTCCAATCCAATGCCTTGATTTTTGTCATTATAATGATTTAATAAAAGTTTCATGCATGAATAAACACAGGGATGGACCGCATTTTAATTGCAATTAATGGTCTAGATCTCATTGATGCAATTCATATCATACTACTTTTGATTAAAGATGTAATGGATGTATATTCTCCACGACATTGTAGACAAAATATAACAATGTGGAAGCTAGCTAATTGTTGACTAGCTTAGTTTAGTTACTAAGAAATTTTATGTTGAGCACTCTCAAGCATTTGTGGTTGAAATTAAATTGTAAAGTACTCGATTTGATTCCACTATTCAAGTTAATTTTTTGGCTTTTATACATATATTAAATGCAACTATTTCAAATTAATTTTAAAAATTGTAAGAAGAAGCTAAGGCAAATGACACACGATTTGATGTTGTATACTTATTATATGGATGACTTTCGTTATTATTGGAGATGATGAATAAATTTCAATGCATAGATTTGATTTTAAACAATTACAATTTTTTGATCAATTTTGCAACAAATTTTCATTTATTAGTAAATATATTGATTTACTTTATATAAATGTAAAGATTTAATTTAAATCAATTTTATTTTTGCTAACATAAACAATGAAAAATGATTAAGGAATTAAATTATTTAAAAAAATAAAAATTTATCTTTTCACATTAAAGATTTTAGGTAACGAATGAAATATCAGTATTATTACCGGTAGGTCTAAAACCTTCTCTAACTAGAAGAGCAGCAAATCGTCTGCTCACTGAAGAAATTACAGTTAAAAAAATTAAAATTAAACTTTTGTAATTTTGTCTGAAATTATTAAATACAATAAATCAAATAATTAAAAACCTTAGATGAAATAACATTGTGCATCGCACAGGCTTTCATCTAGTATATATGTAAGGGGGAGTTTTTTTCCCAAGATTTTAGAGAGCCACGTATGATTTTAATTTTAAAAAAATTATTAGAGTGCCATGTAGGATTAGTATTTTTAGAGCGTTACGTATAGGATAGATTATGACACGTAGGATTATTATTTTAAAGCGCCACGTAGGATTAAAATTAAAGGTTTAAATTTATTATAAAAATAAAATATTATCTTTTAAAATTGAAAATTTTATCTTAGAGAAAAGAAACAGTTTATTTATTTCGTATATATACAAAAATACTACTACCTCCATTTTTTAATAGTTGACACGTTTTGACTTTAGCACTATTCATACACTTACCTTTGACCGTGTTTTGTGATTTATATGTAATAAAAAATATAGTGTTGTGGGATCTTGTTAGAATCGTCACGATATATATTTTCTAAATATCAAATTTTTATAATTTTTGCTTATTGGAAATTAAAGATATTAATGGTTGAATTTGTGCATTGGTAAACGTGACTAAAGAAACGTGTCAAATAAAAAGAAACGGAGGAATATTAAACTTAAAATGAAATTCAAATTCAATTAATTTTTTTAAAAAAAAGGATTAGATAAAAAAAACTAATGAAATATGAGAAGTGATTATAATAAAAAAAAATTTAAAAATACTAATAAAAAAATATGAAATCACGTTCAATTATAAAAAAATATCAGATTTAGATTAGATACAAAAAATAGAAAAAATTATCGAAACTAAAAATATATCCATTCTCTTTTTCCAACAAAAAAAATGTTCACCATTTATCATTTATTCGACTAAAAGATTAAGTTTAGCATTAATAAAGTTTATCATATCTAATAAACTTTATCACCACTTTAAATCCATTATTTTTTCAATCCTATATAAACTCATCTGTTCCACACAAATAAATGTAAAACTTTTGCAAGCAAAGAAACATATTTTAGAATTTGAACACCACGAAATTCTGAATGCGACAAACAGTGATCATAATTAAGAAGTCAGTCATAACTCATAAGTGTTAATTTTGCAAGGAGATTAATTTTGCAATTCCAAGGGTGGGTTTAATTACACAACTTATCAATTGGCACGATCAACAATTGATTTACAAAGAATGATGGAAGCCTGAAAGATTTAAAATTTGTTTGTATATGTGTGAACCTTATTATGTATTAATATTTTGTTATTTCAATTAAATATTTAATATTAAGTCTAACTATGAATAAAAACCCGTGCATTTCTTCTTTGTTAGTTTTTTTGGTATTGTAGGTTAACATTTTATTACTAATGCATATTACTGTAATTATTCTTTTTAATTACTTGATTAACGTTTCTCAAATTGATACTCTGCAATCCCTGGTGCAACGTGCACGTGTTTTTTTTATTCATTTGGCTTGTTTCAAATTTTTTTTTCTTTTCAGTTTTCTGTTTTTTTGAAAATTAAAAATCAAAAATAGGAAACAAGAAAAAAGTATTTCCACTAATTTGTTGTCAATTTTCAAAATTATTCTGGAGTTTAATAAATTTGACTAATTTTTTATTCATTATGTGACATATATCATATGATTTTGAAAAACAGAAAACCACACTGATGCCAAATGAACCCTTTTTTTTTTGTTCATTTAATATTTATTGTTCATTTTAAAATGAGAAAAAAGGGGTTGTTATATATCGCCCTCGAATATCTAACTAACGCCCGCAAAATAACATAAAATTACGTACTTATCCTAATAATAACAATTAAATTAATTAATTTTACCTCAATTTCACACTTTTACCGTACACAAAAATTTTAACCGTTCTCTCCAGTGGTCAATGGCCACCAACGATCATCGGACCAACCGCCGTGATTTTCAAAATCAAACAAATTTATGAAATTTTGCAAAATCAAATTTATTGGATCTTATGGACGACGACGAAATACTGGAAACACAATCTATGCTGCTCGCTGAAGGCTCGTCGGACCATATCTCGGTGTGTGCTGATAAAAAAATTTTAAAATTCGAAACCTAGGCAAATGCCTAGGATTTTCGAAAACCCTAGGCGTTCAGCCTAGGATTTTCGAAAACTCTAGGCGTTCAGCCTAGGGTTTTCGAAAATCCTAAGAAGTTTCGAAAAAACTAGGCGTTTCAACCTAGGGTTTTCGAAAATCCTAGGCGTTTGCCTGGTTTTCGATTTTTTTATTGTTGTGGTTGTTTGAATTTACTAAGCAATTCATCTCAACCGCCCAGATATTTCGTACAGCCATACGATTGTTCGAATGAACTAGGCGTTTGAGCCTAGGTTGTTCGAAAAAACAGCGCGTTTGAACCCGATTTCAGAAAATAAAAAAAATAAAAACAAATCTTGTCTTCGGCAACCGCCTTCCCCTTGTCCTTACTCGTCATATCTGCGGCTGTGTAGATCGAGAAACCGAAGATTAAAGGAGGTGGTGGTTGGTGATTAAAAGAGGAGGTGGTGGTGGTGGTGGTAGTGGGTGGTAAAATGAGGTGGTGGTGGTGGTGGTTTAGAGAGAGAAGAGGTAGTGAGGGTGGGTAAATTATGTTTGAGGGGGGTAAATTTTTTTTTTTTTTTAAATATAAGGGTAAATTTGTAAAATATACAAGGGTAAATTTGTAAAATATATTTTATTTGCGGGCGTTAGTTAGATATTCGAGGGCGACGTTTAGCTTTCCACAAAAAGAAACACCCATGGTCGCACTTGCACCTACCTTAGGTGCACCGGGTGTATATAAAAAGTTCTATAAAATTGTTATGAGAATTTCATTTTTACAGAAAGTTTCACGTATGTAGGAAACTTGGTTAGTGATTTCGTCCCTTTTGTAGGTAATGAAGTTTTGATTCCTTTGAAGTTTTTTTATTTTTTGAATAAGATCAGATTCCTTTGAAATTTTTAACTAAACATTTGGAGATACATCTACTTCCTAGAAAATCTAACTTCCCATGTATTTATGTGTCAACTAAACGCATACTTTAAATGCTGAATTAGTCTTTTATGGTCACCTCTTCCTCATCAACCTTCTGTATTACAAGCACAAGTAATACAATATATTAATCCCACTATAACTGGCTACATGGTTATAAGGGTTTTTAGGGAACCGACTTGAATTTCCCTTGATGATTGATTGAGTTATAAGCTGATCTTGGACTTCAACCATCAGCTAAAGCTTTTGGTTGAGTTGGTCCTTTAACAACTTTACAATATATGTATTTGTAATGTTGTGGTAAACATATGAGAACTCAAAATCCCTGGGCCTTGTTTGACTAATCAATATGGATTACCAAGAAGGATTATGGTCAGACAATCATTATGGGACGAAGGGAATGCCTAACAAATGACCTCAAGAATCGACTAGCATGATGATGACCACCATTTCGATCTAGGCAAATGGCTAGCTTGTATATTTGAAGATAACTAGCCTTGTAGGACATAATTAAGGTTGAATGTAATCTAGAGGATATTTTCAACCTGAAAACAGCCACAATCACCTCTGGTAATGGATATTGGAATACTTAATCAGTCTCCTGACAGTGTATCATGATTTATTAACTCCTAAATCTGTTTTTGGTGAATTCTCTGTTAAAAATGGAATTCAGCCTGAAAAGAAGGCTGGCAGTTGACGGATAGGTATGTTTCATGTAGTTCTACTAATAGATTAACAATCATTAGTAGGTGTATAGGAAGGGTTTAATACTTTAATTTCCCCTTACCCTTTTCTACTATATATTCAATTGTTATTCAGGGCTTTCATCATTAGTAATATGGTGCTTCCATTTTTATATAAATGTCAAGTTAACTACTTGAGTATGTTCGTAACTTGTAGTTGAGTGATTGGACTTTGTTTTAGTCAGGATGCTAAGATGTCATATTGTTTAACTTGCTTGCTTTGCGATTAGCTGCATTCTGGTCTGCGTTTATAGATGAGTTAATCCAGTAATTCAATCTTAATAATTGGCAGTCATAACACTGGGAAAATTTGTGATTATCTTCATAGATGTTTTATACAGTTGCAACATGAAAGATTTATAAGTATCAGAAACCTAAACCCCTTCTTTTTCAAATCATATGTTCTTTACCAGATGTTGAAAAGATGAAGGGTAAAAAAATAGACAATGTATACAAAAACTGTAACTATTACAAGAAAACTGTTCACGGTTGCTCTTTTTTTGGGTGGAGAAGCTGTAAATATTTGTTCTCCGTTCCTTTTTTGTTAGTATTGGTCCCTTATTATTGCGGCCTGAAATCACTTGTAACACTATATTTATGAAGGAGAATCATTTGACAGATTCTGTTTCTTAGCCAACTGAATGTGAAAGCCATCTGGAAACTGTAAGCCAGGGGTCCGAACGATGTTCCCTCCTTTCACTGGATTCCACCTGAGATTCCATTTATTGAAGAATATAAGTTAAATATGTCATTCTCTTATAATATTCATTTAAATATTTAGAATGGTGGGTATATATATTTTCCTGTACCTGTATTTTGTAACTAAGCAGTGTAGAAATACAGCCATTTGCACCTTGGTAAAATCTGTCCCGACACAAAATCTCATACCTCCCCCGAAAGCCATGAAATGTTTGGATGCACCATTTATTTCTCCTCCCTATACACAATTAAATTTCATGTTTATATTTTGTATATATACAGAAGTAATATAACCAAAGTTACGAAAGTATACCTCCCATCTCCACGGATTGAAGTCAAGGGGATTTTCATATCTGGCAGGGTTCAAGTGTACAGCTGGAGGACAGACCATGACACCCCAACCAGCTGGAATGGTATAGCCTGCATCGATCACAATTCTATGTTAAGGTATGTATACTCTAGTAACATAAACATTTATATAAAGCTTGAAGTTCTTCATAAGTTTTGCAATGATAGATTATGCATACCCTTGTAGCTGACATCTCTCAATGCTTTTCTGAAAATTCCTGGAACTATATTTGCCATCCTAACTGTTTCATTGATAAACTGCATTATAAACTAGTTAGTTCTATATTGGGATGGATTGTCAGAGAACTTCTTGTTGTGATGGTAAGCATTTTTAACTAACCTGAAAAGTGAATGTCATTGATTTGTATTCACTCCATGTAAGATGAGAATCTGGATTTTCACGTCTCTTTAGAATCGCTTCATGCTCTTCCTGTCAATTTGGCATTGTGTGAGTAGGGTTTCATCCAAGTAGAAGATGCAATTGGAAGGGAACAAATAAATTTAGACAGTTTTCGCCTCAAAGAATATTACCGTCAGTGTTTGTAGGACCAGAGGGTAATCTGAGAGATATTTCAAGGCAACAGTTAGAGCCAGGGAGGTTGTCTCAAAGCTAGCAAAGAGAAGCACAAACATTAGGTCCAAAGCAATTCCCTCTGTTAGTGGTGTTCCCTCCTTTGCTAGTTCGACGAGTACATAATCAAAAAAGTCTGTGTTCTGTTTCCTGGGCATCATTCTTCTCTCTTGTAGCATTTTTTTCAGCATCTTCATTGCCTTGTTTCTTCCCTGTTGCCACAATGGTAGTATCTTAAGTATTGGAAGTTCTGGGGTTTGTTACAATGATTGTTTAAACTTAAAACTATTATTATTTATAATCAACAGGTTTTGTATACAACTGGTGCATTTGTAAAAAAACAGCTTAATCACTCCAAATCACATAAAAATCACCACTATGTGAGGCTAACTTCTACTCGTATGTGATTGGGGTAAATAAGATATTGTGCACCCAGTGAGTAAAAGTTTTGCATTTCATCACTATAATTTTTTATAAAACAATAAAGACATGTTTAGTTGAGGGGTTATTTGATGTTTACCTGTAAGCATTTGTGGTATGCTGTACCGGGAATGTTCAAAGGGAAGGAGATTAGTCCCTTAATGAAAGCAACAAAACTCTCCCTTAGATTTTCTGGAGAGTTTTCCGCGTCATGACTGATTAGTTTTTTGGCTGTCAGATTGAAAATCATCTGCACGGAAATAGAATAAAAATTAGTACTAAGTTATCTAAGTTGTGTCGTATTATATCGTGACCACCAATAGCTGAAATTCAGACAGCTTACACTAGCTGTTGCATCTTTTATCTCCACTGTATCCAGTTCAGACCACTGATTTAGCTGTCTAAGCACTGTATCTTCAACTTCAGGTAGCATCTTCTTTAGGCTTTCAGGACCGAAAAGACTTAATACCATGTTTTTAAGATACTTGTACATGAACCCGTGTAAGGACCCGACGTTTTCTTTCCCAAAAATTTCTGTAAATGTGTCTGGATACCAGCTCTGAAATGTTTGGCCTTCTTGTTGAAATATTATATGGCTAAGCTCTGGATCAGCTGAGACTATAATCGGTCTTCCAACTAAACTAGTTTTGAATATTGGCCCAAATCTGAAAAATCCAAAGTAAATGCACTGTTGAATTAGAGATTAGCAGAACTGAAAAATTAACGTGGTTGCACATTGTAACTCCGAGTGCCCGACCGCCCCTTGTTTATTGTGTCTTACAACAGGGTTTGATACAAATATTGAATAAGTGTGAGGAGCAGCATGTCAAAGTTGATGAATTTAAAATGGGGTAGTGGGGCATTGATTATTCATATAAGTAGAGAGGAAAAAAACAACATCAACTGTGAGATGTGCCCTTAAAGTGCATTATGTGAAATCAATGCGTGTTTTTTTGCACAAAAAGAGATGTGAAAAAAATATTTAGGCCATCTTCATCGAGAAAGTGTGAAAATCATTAAGGGACATAGGGAGTATTTACCTTTTCATCCGTTCTTTGACAAAGGGAGAAATGTCGAAGGTAGTATTTGGGGCAAAGAACTGAAGAGTTTCACCGATGAGTGGCCAGCCCATTGAACCTGGCGGAAGTTTCCCATTGCATTTTGGATTCCACCATCTGAAGAGCCAACGTGTCAAACTTATAATGACGATTGCTATGAGGCTCACAACTAGCGGAAACATTTGATTGATTGTTAGATTAATGTATGGTTGTGATTGGATAATTACTGGTGAATATGGGATTGTATGTGATACGGTTCGGGATCACAGAGATAATCAAAAGTTATCGTACAAATGTAATAGAAGAAGGTGTTATTGAAAGACAAAGAACAGCAGAAAGTGCTGGCATGCATGCATCTTAGCATTACTAACTGAAGTTACTTAAATAGGTAGAGAAGATGACTAGCAAACTAGTTGGAGGAAAATAATACTAGAATATAAAATTAGTAATCATTTTCTATGCTATTGCGGAATTTTCTGAAAAGATGTATGATAGTAATAGTTGTTACTTGTAAGAAGTAGTTGGAGATTGATTTAAATAAAGATTATAAGAATAACTTGAGTTTTAAAAAGGATATTGCTTCCACTCTTCATTCCGCTGTCAACGGTTTCTTTAAAATACTCTCTTTAAAGCCTAGCATGACGATGAAGCCTACTGGATACTTCCTCTCCTCCCTCTCTCTTTTAAGTCTCCTTGCGCTACGTGCTAATGCCCCTATCATTGGTATTATATGTGTGCATTACATTTATGACGGCATAGAACATGATAAGAAGCACGAGGCTGAATTATGGCCTTTCTTTAGGAGCTCTGGCCGAATCACAAGTCGAGGACTTTTTCGTTGTAGATAGATGTGATGTAACTGGATCTTACCAAAGATTATCAGATATATTTAACTCTGTTGGTTTCTGCATTTGATATGCTTTTTTTCCCATCGCCAATATGATGCTAGTTGTTGGAATTATCTATGCTAGTTTCCATGAGAATGAGATCTTATCTTCGATTGTTTTGTTCTTGTTGATATGTTTATAGAATGGATCTAAAATACACTTTTAAGATATGCAAGCAACTGACTTAGATAATTCTGTTGATTTTGTGCCTGTTTAATTTTTAAATCACTTGCAAATAGCCTACATTTTCATGTACTAGTCAATTAGGCTATATTGGTAGCCGGGTTAGACACTATGAACATCTTCGTAAACTCTGGATTTACCCATTTTTTAGCTAGGGATTACAGTAAAGAATTGGACTATATTTATGCAGGTGAAAATGCAAGGAGGATTCTACATCTAAGGTTGGATTAAATACTTTATGCTTTCTTTAACTCTTTATTGTTACTATATAGTCTAATATTTTGCAGGGATTATATAATATGCATAAAAGGTAGATTGAATTTCATGTGTATGGGCATTTTTTGAATTATGGCAGAGAAAAAAAAAATGGGGGTAACCTAACCAGATAGATAGGACATTTATGGAAGAAAATTTAAAGGTTGGGACACTTGGGAGTGAACTGCCTGTTTGCATGATCTAGCACTTATATACCTTTGTACGTTTATCTTCACAGGTTAAAGACAGTACTAAATTTTATACTATATATGCACTCCCTCCGTTCTCTAAGTTACGTTTTTTGTTTATTCACGTATTAAGAAAGGAGATAGGGTCTAAAGACTTCGCAGTAATATCACGAAATGAGAGAGAGGGAAAATAAGTTTTACGGAGTAACCGATATAAATGAATATACAAAAAACATATTAAAAACAAATAATCACTTATAATTGTGTATAACATAATCGCTTGTGAGGTGCAAAGCCATCATCCTTATCAATCTTTGATTATTTATTTGTAAGGTTGTATTGCCTTTCTTGATGATCTTCCTTTTGCTGTTCTTTATGTATATAGCTAGTACATTTCAGTTTCAGGCTCTTTTTACCTTGGAAGATCGACGCCTTTGTTTGGGATACTAGGAGTTTGATGTCATAGCTTTCTGAAATTTGTTATCATTTATCTTCTGTGAAACTAATCAAGCAGTTGATTGGATCTATGGACGCCATTGTTCGGGATACTAGGAATTTGATGTTGTAGCTTTCTAAAATTTATCATCATTGTATCTTTCGCGAAACTAATCACACGGATGATAGGATGTATTTGTTGTCTTCTCTCACACATATATCTGTTATATCTTATAAATAAGGAGGACAATACAAATTAGATCATGTAATTTTTAAACTAAAGACGCGATACGTTAATTAACATTGTTGTTTTCATACATTTTGCTAAAGATTGGTGTATATGTTAAGCATAGTAGCTTGCTACATATATATACCTATTAGAATAAAATCCAAATTAGGCCTACAACTCATTGACATGTGCTAGCCAGTAACTGTGGGTTTCTGTAATTCTTAGAGAGCAAGGTTTGCCGACTAATTCAGTATTACATACTGACTACAGATATTTAGTCAAAACATTACTAAATTAGTTATAAATTTTTTATAATATAAAGTATGAAATTTAATTCTCTCGTTAAGTTAGTTTATGTTGGCATCTTCCATTATTATTCATTCACATTAAATATGACCCATGTTAGTGATGTATGTTACCGTATCTCTCTATTGAATATGAGCAATTGAGCAGGATCAGTTATGGATCTATCGAATATGGATTAAACGTGACACGTACTTTTATTTAGTAATATTAATTTTATTAATAGAGATATACCTTGGACCATTTTGGCAAATTACCTTTATATAGATATTTTGACTTTTAAATATCCTTACTACCAACTCTCTACTAAACTACGAATGTGGGTTGTTTTAATGTCAACTAGATTAGTTTGTTAGTTGGTCGGTGTTATTGGCAGCAAAGATATTGGTTGAAACTTAGGGTCAATTTATATATGCTCTATCATGCCCCTTAATATAAGAGGCTTTTAGGATTGAAATATAGATATAACATAGGCTCTCTTCATACCAAGCTCGAAATATACCTAAGTGTCATGCTGGCACGTGATACCATGTTAGATTGTCAGAGGTCCAATTCAACCAAAAGTTTAAGCAGGTGGTTGAAATCCATAATCGATTTTATTTACTTTATTAGACTCGATACCCATTCATTTTTGTGTATTTTCTATTTGAGGTGTTTTTATTTTCTACTTCTACTTTTTTTGCCTTATTTTAAGTATCGTTGATACTCTCTCGGCTTTCAAAAGTTCTATAGATTAATTTTAAGTTGTTTCAAAAAGTTTGACTCGTTTTTACTTTGTTTCTTTTTTGAAAAACTCTTTTACTATCTTACCCCTAATACCCCGACCCATATTATTCACACCTTAATTTTATCTACACCCTCTTACCAATCTGTTGTAATCTTACACCCACTCACTTTTTTAGCTTATTTCTCTTCCTTTAATTACTTCTTTTTCATATCTTATACAAATTCTTTTTTTATATACATTCTTGTAAACAATAGTTTACAACCAAGTCGAACTTTTGAGATTCGAGGGAGTATTTTCCAAAATATTGTGTAAGAAATAGCTAGTAAGGGTGGCATTATTCAATATTCTTGTTTATCTTGAGTACATTTAACAAATTCATCAATATTAAAATATCAGCCGACTTAGCCAAGTTAATAGATACGAAGTATATATAGAAACTATTTAGACATTTATGTAACAAGTGATAATAATCATTCATACCGCATTAGGTCATTGCATAGCTCATTAACTTAAGGATATTTTGGATTTTAACACCTTACAAAAGGCTGAAAATGTTTTTTAACACCCCCCAAAAAAAAACTTTTATTTTAACACCTCCCAAAAATATAAAAGTTGGAAGTTAACACCAGTTAACGATTTCCGTCACGGAAATTTAACGTGGGTCCCACAAATTGGCTTGAACTTCAATTTTCACCCAGCAAAACACGAAACTTCTTTCTTCATTGAATTCGCAGCAACCTTCTGCATTGAATTCTTTCTGAACCTTCATTGATTTCGCTTTTGAACCAAAGGAGATCTTGGCTGAGAAGTGGAGTGTAGGGTGGTGTCAACGTTGGAGAAGATAAGCTCAGGAGGGTTTCTTCATCATCTTCTTCAACTACAAAAGTGCGAAAGCCGCTTGAAATTCACAGAAAATAAGGTAAAATTGCTCTCCTTTGATAGCAATTTCGTCAATTACTGGTGCTTCATTGCTGTAAACCTTGCAATAATTGGGTAATTAGGGTAAATTTTGGGACCACAGTAGGAAAGCCTTGATAAATCAATTTCTGTAACTGACTATGCGACTTAGGTTAATTGGATTTCGTAATTGAAAGTAGAGATTAATTAAGGTGGTTTATTGTTAATTAAACTAGCAAGTGTGGTTTGTTGATTAATTTATGTTACTGAGCACCTACATTGGCTTGTATATGTTTATTTTCAATTTTTTTATGTGTTTGTTTGTGTGGCTGTGATGGATTTGTTTATTCGTATTGTGCATGTATAGTTACATGGCTTTTAATATGTTTTATATGTTTTTCACTGGTGGGTAGATAATGGGTGACAAGGATAGTTTGGTTGACATCTGCCTTAGAGTGGGAGGTGCTTTTGTCCCTAAAAGAGTAACCAAAAACAGGCAGCTGCTGTGTTGGTGTGGTGGTTGGTGTTACTGGAAGAGGAAGGTTCAAGTATCTAAGTTGGATGTGCATTTGATTAGAACAGCTGCAATTCATGGTTTTGTTAATGGTGATATGGATGTGCCTATGCATTACAGCTGTTGGTATAGGCAGAAGGGGAAAACCTTTAACACTGGGAAAAGGGAACTAGTTAACAGTGAAGAGGTTAAGGGCCTTTTGGAGACAGTAAATGAAGAGGGGTATGTTGAGGTTTTTGTAACAACAGAAGCTCCTAGTCAGCCCATACAAGAGGCCCAACCCAATCCTGCAAAGACAAAAAAAAAGGATAAGAAGGTAGAAAGTTCAAATACATCGACTATTAGGAGGAGCCCTAGGTTTAAGAAGACAGAAACTGAACAAAGGGAGGAGAGTCCACCTAGGAAAGCCTCAGCTAATGCTAAAGTGTTGAGGTTTGATGAAGAAAAGGATGATGGATGTGAAGGATCTGGTTATTCAAGTTCAGATTTGAGTGATGAGGGACAAGATTGGGAACCTGGTGAAGAAGAATTTGATGAAGGGGATGAGGAATGGTATATTGAAGGGTCAAAGGAGATCTTGGCCAAAGTGAACAAGAGCCTTAGGAAAGGTTTGGAGAGTGCAGTAGATGACAGGGTTGGCAAAGATAAGAGAGTAGAGTTGAGAAATGATTTGGATGTTGGAAAACCGAAGGTGAATCCAGAAAGTGATGCTGATTCAGATGATTC
Source organism: Chenopodium quinoa (assembly GCF_001683475.1). NCBI lineage: Eukaryota > Viridiplantae > Streptophyta > Magnoliopsida > Caryophyllales > Amaranthaceae > Chenopodium > Chenopodium quinoa. The sequence continues at coordinate 4,736,285 of NW_018742484.1, forward strand.
AAGGAGTTTGTGTGGATCTGATGAGGAACAGGACTATGCTCCTTGGTTTAATGCTAGGGTGTGGGATTATGGGAAAGCTGTGATGAAGTACAACCCTGGTTCAGGGTGCAATGTTGTTGTTGATGGTATTGACAGGCCAGAGCCACCATTGTTCATGAGGATGTTCATCTGTTTAAGGCCATTGAGAGATGGATTTGCAAAGGGTTGTAGGCCTTTAATAGGGTTGGATGGTTGTCACCTCAAGGGTGCCTTTCCTGGGCAAATTCTGGTGGCAGTTGCTAAGGATGGGAATAACAACTTGTTTCCTCTAGCTTGGGCCACAGTGGAGATTGAAAACCAGGAAACTTGGGGTTGGTTCTTGGAATCCCTTATGTCAATGTTGGAGCAAGTACCAAGAGGAAGAAGCAATGCAGCAACTGTGGGGGATATAGGCATTATGCCAAGACTTGCAAAGTACCTGCTGCACCAGCTACAGAGCTGATAAAGTCAGCAGGCAGACCCCCACTGAACACTCCTTGGATGGTGGAGGAGAGGAAGAAGAAAGAGATTAGGGCTGCTAAAAAGGTAACACAAGCATTACACCAACTCCCCCTTTGTTTTATATATGTATGTGTCTTTTCCATTGACTTTTTATTTTTATATGCATGTCATAGAGTGCAATTGGGGCTGGACCAAACAGCATAGGAAACAAAAAGTTTCCTCAAGAGCAAGAAGGTTGTCTGCCATTCAGCAAGCGCCCACAGCCACAGTCTTCCTCAGCTAAGCATTCCTCAGCTCAGCCATCCTCTAGTCAGCCATCCTCAGCTCAGCCTTCCTCAAGTCAGCCTGCCTCAAGCCAACCAAAAAGAAAGACAAGGTCTTCCTCAAGTCAGCCTACAACAGCCACAGGTGTTGTAACAAGGGCCAGGCTGCAATCCCTCAACAACCTTACTCAGTGATGTACTCATGCTGGATATCAAACATTATGTCTGTTGAACAATTTCAAACTTTTATTATGTACTCATGACTGGTTATGTAACTTGCTAGTTTTTTAGTGGCTTCCCTTAACAAATTTGAACAATTAGATATTGAATTGTAATGGTTGCATGGCTTTGATTGCCATTGAAACATGTTGAAGTAAGGTTCTTTTGTCAACCTGTACTTGAACTATCTTAGTGTTTCACATATTTCCCATGTTTTAATGTTTCACATGTTTAAATAGGTTGATTAAAAGACAAGGCATAAATAGGAACTTAGACAAGGCATAAATAGGTTGATTAAAAGACATATTTATAACACTTCAAGTCATTACAAGAAATTATAACTACTTAATACAGCTTACTATTACACACCCCTAGCCATTAGGAAAATTACACCCATTGACAAACCTATACAAATGGCCATGCCCACCCAACCAAAACAGCTGATTGAAGACACCTTCCCTTCATTGCACTCCCTGTTCATTCTCTTCCTGTCAGCGTTCAAGGCCTTGCATCTCATCTTCAAATTATCAACTTCATTAAGTAGGCACCTCCTTTGGCCACTGATTTCATCAACTTCCCTTTTCAATTCATTAACTTCACCCTTTAGCAGCTTCTTATCCAACAACAGGTTGTTGATAACCCCTGTTTGCCAATCTGTTCCATCAGGTTGATCAACCCATTCGAAAGCTTTGCAACCCCTTGTTTCTGTTATTGGGTCATAAAACTTACATGATATGAACTTCCTGCCTGGATTCTCCCTTGTCCAGCTAGTGAGCTTGGCCATTGGCACACCACACTTACATTTTCTGGCCTCAGGAGGGGAAGAGCTAACAAACGACATAATCTGCATCAATTTTAGATCGACAGTCACATTTACAGATTTGTACACTGACGAATTAACATTGACAGCAACAAAATTCATTTTTAATTTCATAATACGAAAAGCCCCAAATTCAATTTCTGACGAACCCTAATTTCGCAATTGGGCATTTAGATGCGTACATAACATAATCCAACCATTAATCTGAGTACGAAACAATTGCAAATAATAATTGAAGAGAATTTAAACCATAATTACCAAACAACCGAACAATTGACCGCACTCACCTGTTTCAGCAGCTTCAATCTGTTCCTCTTCTCAAAAATCGTGGAAGAATCGTGAAAGAATTGTTTCAAGTATCGTGCAACAATGCAATGCGCTGCTGCTATTCAATAAGAACAACGATTTCGTTCATTGGGGGAGAATCGTGCAAGAATGGTTCTTATATATCGTGCAAGAATCGTGGAAGAATGGTTCTTATATACAGATCTTTTAAAAATATATCCGTTGGGGTGGGCCCCACTAACAGTTCTGTTAACGGAAGATGGATTTTGGTGTTAACTTCCAACTTTTATATTTTTGGGAGGTGTTAAAATAAAAGTTTTTTTTTGGGGGGTGTTAAAAAACATTTTCAGCCTTTTGTAAGGTGTTAAAATCCAAAATATCCTTAACTTAATGAAGACAGATAATATACTATACGACAGTAAACTGCGGTTGTTCTTTATACAATTTGCATACACTTGATATATATATATATATATATATATATATATATATATCGCCAAAATGCATGCATGAATTGAAGTTTCCTAGAATTGAATATTGCGAGATTCTTCAAGCATGTAACTATAGTATTAATAATAATCGCAAGAATTACTCATTTTCTAGCCATTTTGACATAGCCCTTAGGGCTATATATAAGTATTAAAAACGCTTATGAAAATTGTATAAAATTAGGAATTTATGATAAAAACACGCGTAGATCAGTGTAATTAGTTTGTTTTTGTCATAATTTTCTAAATTTAAACAATTATCAAGAGTGTTTTTAATGCTTATATGTAGCCCTAAGAGCTATGTATAGCATTTTCTTTTTCTTTATATGTCATCATATTATAATTTACTATATAATTTTGAGTAATAATTATAGTGTCTTGCAAATCTAGGTACTTTATATACATAGTTACGAAACTATTTAAATAATGAAAAGAAAGCTCCTTGTGTTTCAAAATTGATATACCACATTTTATCTATATATATATTTTTATAGTAGAATCTTCGAATTCTCAACTATATTTAATTGTCTCGCATTAGAAATTCTTGTCATGATGAGTTTTTCTAATAATATTTTTTCATTTTTCTAACCATTATTTATAAAAAAAATAAAAAGAAAAAAACTAATTATTTTCTATCATTGTTATCATACTAAAACTCCAATTAATTTATATAATTTGACCACTTTAGCAAATTTATTGTTGTTAATTGAAAACTAAGGTGAGGTTGTTTGGTGTACTATTTTATTATAAATTATTCAATACAGAGTAACATCTACTCCGTATTATGTATATCATATCTTCTAGCTAAATGTATGATGTTTTTTTTTTTTAATTTATGATGTTTATTTGTTCATTTCCAATAAATCCTTAAATTTTTGAAAAATATTAAAGGAAGAAATCCATACATTATATGTGCATTATTGAATGCGCAATAGACGAAATAATTATCATCAAAAAAAGAGTACAATTTTCGTGCAAGTGTACCATGTGTTTGCCACCACATTGGTACGTACCTCTCTAAGTGCAACTTGAGGCAAATTGACTTAATCAACTTTCTAGCTAAGTGTCACATTAATGAATGGAAATGTGTACAATCAACTTTTTAAGTGTCACGTTCATGAATTGAAATTCGTACAATTATGTCCTTTTTTAGTTTTAAAATTCACAAATGATTGGGTTTGAGCTACACGCCTACACTCAATAATAGGGTGTTCAAAAAAAACCAACCCGTTTGCCCCGATTCGAAAACCCGCAAATTACCTGACGGGTAACTTTTTACTTTTTCCCATTTTGCGGGTTGGGTACCCGACCCGTGAAAAGTCTAATTTTTAGGTCGGGTAATGGGCCGCACTTTGGGTACCCGGGTACCCGTTAAATACCCGTTTGGTTTTTTTTTTTTTGGTTTTTACTGAAAACATATAAGGGTAGTGTGTTACTTTTTGCTTTAGCCGCTCTTTACTCTCCTCTCTCTCTTCTCTCTCTCTCTCTCTCTTCCTTGAGCAGTTGAGAAAACTTGAACTCACAAATACTTGGATCTACGACCACATTACCACACCACTCCACCCACAAACATGACCACATTACCACACCACTCCACCCGCAACCACGACCACTCCACTTCTCCACCGCAAACCACCATTCCACCGCAGACCACACCGGATGCTGCTGCTCCACGCGCGCGACCACAAGCTCGATCTGCGACGGACTGGTCGAGATCTCACCGCCTGCCTCTATTTCACGGCCTACAAGCTCGATCTCCACTGTACACACTTCTCTCATACGAACATTATCTCTTTGGTAAAGGTGAAAATGAGGCTTGCTTGGGTTTTTTTTTTTTTTTTTTTTATAATTATTAATTAGTTTAGTACTGTAATTACTTAAGTGTTTTTCATTCCACTCAAATTAGGTTTTGATATTAGTTTTTGAAATTAGTTTGATAGGGGTAAGAATCGTAAGATAAAAGTGAGAAATTAGTTTTGTTGTAATTTTGTAAAGTAAAATCAATGGACAGATTTACTATTATTATGGATTTGTAGCTATATATGTTTTTGCTGTATTTTTATATCACAATTTGATAATTTTAAAGTTTGAATAAAAAAAACGGGTACTCGGTGACCCGATCCGGTAAAAACGGGTACCCGATAAGCAGGTACCCGGTTTTACCGGGTCGGGTAATGGGCCGTAAATTTCACTACCTGCATATTCGGGTACCCGCACTTTCGGGTACCCGGTTATGAACATCCCTACTCAATAATGTGAAGGAGACTATGACTATATAGTGGAGATTTTATCCTAAAATAAATGGGTACTAGGATAACTACTATGTTCATAAGAACTCCTTATAGGTGAGTTGGACTATGGGAATTGAAGAGAATGAAATTAACTAGACATGATCATATGCTTACAATGACACACAAAAAGGGTCCTATGATGATATGATGATCTTACATAAATGTTTATCAAATTAAGGCTAAAGGTGAGACTATAAATACTAATAATGACAATGACCCATTGCAACTTCAAGTTCTAAATTTAAATATTATTATAAAGATTTACATATGATTAATATTTGAGTTGTTCTTCATGGACTCAACAACATAGAAGGTTATGATCTTACAAACTGACGAGGGGTGGGGAAAGATGCAAGCAAGTATGAACTATGAAGTATAATTGTATATTAGAGAATACTTGAGCGTTTGGATTTTTATTTATTTATTTATTTTGGTTAGGTAAGGAGGATTTAACATAACTTCAATTCGTCAACTCTTGTACATTTTTTTAGTCTAATTTTGATATGTCAGACAATTGAAAGTGACGAAGAATGGTAAAGGGATCCTCTCCTAAAAAACACTTATGTTGAGAGAATTTGACCTAATAATCTCAACGTTACTAGGTGAGTATTTAACCAATTGCATTGCAGTTTTGATTGCAAGTTTGAAACAACGATAAGGCCGAAATAAGGAATAGAGTATTGCAAGTTTTTCAATTATTTAATTTTAGTTTGGTGTTAGTAAGTAAAGTCAATGATCAATGCTAATTAGGGTTTGGTTTTATTCAAACTCTATATAATATAGAGTTCTAAATCTTATTATTTCTTTGAATAATACGTAGTATGTAATAAGTACATATATAATAAACCACAAGTCAATTCACCAAACGTCAAAGTGGTACAAAATGTATCAACTCTTTCAATTATTATTGTGTACTAATTTTGTATACTACCTCTGTTAAGTTTTAGTAGCAACTTTGAGCTCTGGCACGATTTTCAAGTCAAAATTTCATAATTAAGGGATATAACGGTATGTGATTAAGTATGAGAGAGAAAAAAATAAAAAATGATTAAATAACCACCCAACCCACCAGCCCACCACCACCACCGACTCCCTCCTAAACCCAGACTAGCCATCACCACCATTGACTCCCTCCTAAACCCAGACCAGCCACCACCACCCATCACTGACATCCCTATACCCAGCCCGACACCCTCACATACCCAAACCCACCATCGCCGACAACCCCTAAATCGAAGCTCACCATCGCCGAAATCTCACCATCGCCAACAACCCCTAAACCCAAACCCACCATCATTGAACCCAAATCGAAGGTCACCATCGCCGAACTCACACCATAGCCGAAAACTCAAACCCACCCACGAAACCCAACCCAAAACTAGCCACGAAACCCCCCACTCACAGTCTCCCACAATACCCAACCCAGAACCACCCACGATCCCAACCCAGAACCACCGTACCAGAAACCAAACCACCAGCCCCTCACCATCAGATCTAAACTTTTTTTGTAAAGAGAGAGAGGATCGAGAGCTAAAGAGTGAGAGAAAGGGGAAAGTCGCAGCAAGAGGGTGCGCTGACGGCTTGTTGCGGTGACATTGATGGTGGTTGTCATAGGCGGCGACGATGTAGGTGGTGATTAGAGATGGCGGTAGCATCGAGATTGAAGGTGGTGGTTTGGATGAATTTTTGGAAGATAAATGGATGATGAATGATTTGTTGAATTAAGTTTATTTTCTGATTGAATTAGTGTTGGTTAATTAAATTGGGTGAGAATAATTATGTTAAATAAGTTAAATTATTAATTTTTAATGAGCTTAGATTAAGTTATCTAATTCTGTTTATAACATTATTAGTAAGGGTATATGTGTAATATCATTAAAAAAATTACCAAGAAAAGAAAGAAAATGAAAAGTTACAACTAATACAAAGCATTTAAAAATGGCAAAAGTTGCAACTAAAATTTAACGGAGGTAGTATAAGGTTTCTTTGTCCAAAACATCGCAATAAGGATTGCGAAATCAATCTAAGTTTTTTCTTTAGCAGCAATTATTAAAAGAATTGGTTTATTTTGGTAATGGTTTTTCCTTGTTACCAGGTTCTATGTCTATTTTGTTGTAGTGCAAATAGAGTATAGCCAAATTGAACGCAAGCACTTTAAAAGTCAATTGCTTGAGATGGAGAACGTTTACCAAACCTAATCGTATAATCTAAAAAAATTAACCTCATTGATAAACACTGCTTATATTATCCATTATAATCAATAATGTCCCTTTATTTATTTATTTTTTTGAATAATCAATAATGTCCCTTATTTATTAATGAAATATTCAACAAGATAAGACCAGGAAAACTTGACGTATATCATACAACATGTTCATCTGTAAGTTTTTGCACCAACTTTACCCTGCTCATGCTCATGAACATGAAAATTAAAATAAAAGGTTGCGCATCATTCTTTTTCACTATATTTTAATCCCATTTTCACTCTCTTGTTTTCTGGTTTTGCTAATGACGTAAACTAAATAATAAGCTTGTATATAGTTCCTTCAAAAAAAAAAAAAAAAAATGTTTGTATATACTATATAGGGTTCTTGTAAGCTTAAGTTGATCAAGTATACGAACATTTTATTAGTTCATGAGTGTACATGCTCTAAGAGAATTTAATTCATGCACAATCACATACTTTGTTAGTTTTTTTATGCCAATATTTGTATATGTATAGGGTGCATTATTCTATAATCTATATATGCAATTAATTTTTACTTATTTGATCAACTTTAACTTATTTAAACAACTTAATATCTAAAACTTATTAAAATTTAATAGAACTATTTAATTTGAATAATCCTTATCAACTTATTTATTTATTTATTTTTATTTAATTACAGGACCCTTTATCAGCTCTTATCAAAACTAATATAAACTTATTGTTTTTGAATTAATCTTATTTTAACTTATCTGAACTTTATTAACCATAACTTAACAATTATTCCGCACATTATGTTGTGAAAAGGAGTATGCTTATCTTAAATTGTTAGGTTTTCAAACACATGACCCCTAAAAGTAAGCAATTGGAAAAATTATAACAATTCCTTCTGTCTCTAAAAGTTTTTGAAGATTTTTTTTTAGAGACATAAGACATTACTTTTAACATTGCCATATTCTTGGTTAAATGTGACATGAATTAGGAATTACTCATCTAAATTGGTAGGAAGAGGGAGTAATGATTTAATTTACAAAAATAGTTGTTCACTAAATTCCTAGATGAAAAGAAGAGGTTAGAGATGCATGAACGTGGCAGCAAACACTCCTCAAGATAAATCAATTAAAGAATTAAGGTTACAATTCTCAGCCTTGTTTTAAAGTTGTTTAATTCTTAATTAATTAAAGATTAAGTACGGAATACTAGTTTATTGAGACAGGGACATACGTGCATTGCAAATTTAAAATCTAATCTAATATATATATAAATATAAAGTATGTATTTTTGGAGAGCATTCTAAGCGTCACGTAAGAAATATACTTCTTTCGACCAATAAGAAGAAAGATTTTTATAATAAAGTTTGATACCTATCATTATAAGATAAATTTTGATAGTATTTATGATAAGAAATACAAATTGTTCGTTAATTATAATTAAATTAAAATTTGTGATACCTACCATTATAAATTGACACATCATACGACACAAACAAAATTTCGTATCAATAAAAAACCTCATCAAGCGAATTTTGTGTTCGTAATTTTGTGTTAATTTTTGGTCATCAGGCCGGGTAATTTTTAGCTTAATTTTTAAAATCCTATGTTTAAATTAGTATTTCTAATTATTACTTACATTGTATTAATTTGGGATGCTTAACGGTTATATGTTTATGTTTTATTTACTAAATGTTTTTTTACATGCATATCTAACACATCATACCACACAAATAAAATTTCGTATCAATACAAAACCCCATCAAGCAAATTTTATGTTAGTAATTTTGTGTTAGTTTTGTAAATATGATAAATTATAGTAATTCATTATAAATTATAGTAAAAAAAATAAATATTAAACTTTTGTAATTTTGTCTGAAATTATTAAATACAATAAATTAAATAATTAAAAATCTTAGATGAAAATACCGTACATTACACGCGCTTCCATCTAGTTATATATAAAAAAGAGTTCAAAGCTGAATTTTGGAAGGCTTAAAATGAGGGCAAAATGACAAATTATCCATTAATATGATCTGTGTGGTTGCAGACATACAGTTGTAGTTAACTACCTTTGTAGTTTATTATTATTAAATGAATAAATGAGATTATATTTAGTTGATCAGTTCAAGAGTTTTGCTAAAGCACATACTTGATCATTAATATTTCTATTTAATATAAATTAACTAAATATACTAAAGACGATAAGAGGAATGTGTATTTGTGTAAACTAAAATAAAATAAACATTGGTATGAATAGTAGTATAGTACCGATTGCTTCTTCATCAACTTCTTTCTCGTCTTTCCGATTTAATAAAATAACAATAGATGATCAAATATTGAGTAATAATTTTTGTACTAAATGTCAAAACAAATCTAAAACATATGGATCGGAGTACTCGTAAATAATTAAGCTGATTGACAAACCACATTTTTGTTTTAAATCTCTTGCATTGTACCATGGATTTCCTATATAATATTTGGGTGAGTTAATTAATTGGATCTTGTTAATGAACGCTTCCGGAGCGTTAGTTAAGCATTTAAAATATTTTCTAAAGTAGCATTAATTTAGGAAAACATGTCAAAATCACGCATCGATCGGTATAATTAGGGTCTATTTTGTTCACCTTAGTTTCACTTATTTAAAGTCTAATAAGTTAAGGTAAGTTCAGTTCAGGAAAAATAAATTCTAATAAGGGATATCCAAGTTCAAATTACAACTAAAAATAATTTTTAATAAGTTTAGATAAGATCAGATAAGTTTTAATAGGTAATAATTCAATATTTCTACTTTAAGTTATCTTATACAACACTCTTAGACATTCATTAACTTTTGCTTAATTAATTAATTATACTCTATATACGATTTTAATTTATTACCACTCTGTTTATTTTAATGAGTAATCTCACTAAAATGTCGTTACCGTTGGTCAGTCGTAACACTTTTTAAGTTTCAACGCGCTTATGTTTTTTCAACGAAATGAGTAATTCAAAAGAGTAATTATAATACGCTAATCAATAATCAGTGTCTTAAATACTACAAATGGGTGCTGATCACTGCCAGCAATCAGGTGTTCTGCAAGTCCGCACTTCACATGGGACTGCTGGATTCTACTCAATTTGCATGAACTAATAACTTGATCGAGCACCTTCCATTTCTTCATCAATTAACATTTTCTTTATAGTTGTAAACTTGTAATTCGATCACAAATTTTGAATTATTAATTTTTTTTACGTAACTTTAGTGATTAAGTTAGTTGATATTCACTTGATCAATCATTACACGTGTTGATCTTACTAAATATGTCCTAGTTTAGAATTTTCAATCGTGTTCAATATATGTAGAGCTTTAGTTACATCGCTGTTTTTTTTTTTATATATATATACAATTGTGTCGTATATTAACTAATTAGGTTATATCAATGAATCCATCAGTTAATTTATAACATAAACTATCTAACTTGATTAAAACAGCTTCTTTCTACGGAATACCCTTAGGTTGATAAAAATCTATGTAGTACTCATACTATATTAAAAGTTTTGTCAATACCCTTGTAGTTTTAAAAGCGTCTTATGATGTCCATAGTTGATTTTTGTTAATTAGATATTACATGTAATTTACTACGTATATAATTTTGAGGCTTAAAATCAATAATGTCAATCTAAAGTGCAAGAAAATTTACCTAAACCCTAGCCCTTTTTCGTCTTTTCCTATAAATTTAACAAGAGGTAGGACACTGGGATGGAGAAGATTAAATGAATATAAAACCCGAAGATGATATTAATTGTAACGTATAAAATACCTTAACTTATTCACTTAATTTATCAACTAAAAACACAAGTACACTAAGGAAATTTAATGTAATTAATTATAAAAAAATTAACCTTAATCAAGTCAATTAATTAACCAGAGACCCCTTGTGTTAAGTGATAGGTCATGCATGACCTAAAATATAGTATAACATGAATCACGACGCCTAGGAAACATGCACTTCGATCTGATAGCTTCTGCTTAAAGCCTCAAACATACTACTAACACGAATAATTAAGCCAATTAATCAACCACTTACATTTTTACAGGTGGACAAATTATTATAATAATGTGAAAAGTAATGACCTCTAAGCGTAATACAGCAAGTTAATTAATTAACATTGGTGAATTAATTATCCTAGAATAAAATAACAATGTAATGCCATGTTTCCTACATTGAAGACATACGACATGAAGTATGGAAAGAGGCGAAAAATTGATGGCTAAAGTCTAAGCGGTTAATCTAAGATATAGATTTATTATTTGTGAGTAAGATTAGAGTTATCATCATATGATTCCCTACTAATTAATGTCATTTAGCTCACAGAAAGGACACTTGATATAAGTCTACTTAGGAGTATATGACTTATTGAAAGAAGTTAGAGATACTTCGTAAATGAGCTGGTTCGTTCACGAAGTACTTGTTTACATGTTTGGTTGAATCTCGTTTTAAACTTGTTTGTTAAGTTAATAAATAAGATTGAACAAAAAATGTTAAGCTAGTTAAGTAAATGGACCAAGCTAAAACAATTTCATGTTTGACTTGTTAATCTTCATGAACAACTCTTTTAAGTTCATATCTAAGTTTGAGTATATTCAATTATAAAAGCTAGCTTAATGTCACGACCCACACATTCCACCCCTCACTAGGGCCATTGGACGGTAGGCAACAATCGTGGCTAGGGGGAATGCCCTTGGTGCGCGCTGGCTAGGCCAGAGACACCCTCCCCCTATAGAGCTTTATATTGCTCCAGTGCTGTCACCCTAGTGAACACCCAAGTGACAGTAACACAATAATGGGCTATTTGGGGACCCAAATGAAGTCCGATGGAGCCCAAATTTGGGGGTCCACCATTTTTAGGCCCAATAAACATCATGGTGGTGTTAGATTTTGAAGGAGAAGTCCGGAAGGTTCCAGAATACTCAAGGAGACTCGAGATGCATCCGGAAGCTTCTAGAACCTCCTAGGACATCCTTGAATCATCTGTAAATTCTAGAGTTGTGTAGATAATTCTAGAGCCATGTACATAGAGGGAATGTACTAAAGAAATGTATAGAATACTCTAGAAAAGGATTAGATCTAGAACCCTCCATTTGAGGAGGTTAGTGAAGGTTCTAGGCCATGCTTAGAACACTATAAATAGGGGAGTTGGCCTTCATTTGGAGGCATCTCAGAAAATACTTGTAAACACTCTCTCTCAAGCTATCAAAGCATTCAAAATATTTATATCCTCTTGTGTTCTCAACATTCCTTAACTTTTGTTGCACACTCTTGCTTGAAGCATTTCGGGGTTAAGCCTTGACTAGCATCCGAGGGAGGGAAGTTAGTAGGCTAGCGTGCATAAGACTAGGGGGATTAGTCAGCACGTGACAACGTGGTATCAGAGCAGCTACGGTCGCGGGGGACTATAGTGCTGTTGAGCTTTGTTAGCAAGTTGTGAGCGAAGGAGGAAGAATGGCAAAGAGCAAGGACGGCAAGGACGCTAGTGCTTCACAAACAACCGAGGGCTATACGCCTGAGGCTCTCATTCAAGCTGTCCAAAAGCTTGAGAAGCGAGTGAATAAAGTTGATGAGAGATCGGCCAAAGCCGAAGTTGCTGCTTGCGACATGACGGATTTTGTCGGCAAGGTCGAGAATGAAGTTATTACGCTCAAAGGGCAGTTAGGGGAACTAGACAATCGTCTAGAGGAGGTATCCCTTGATGCTCAATCACTCGTTGATCAGGCTTTTGAGAAGATGATGGGCAAGATGGCAAAGATGCGTGAGGAGTTCACGGGGGAACTCCTTGCTTTGAAGAAGGAGAATGAGCTCCTCAAGGAGGAACTCACGTTGCTAAAAAGGACCACGGTGGCTGGGGGCGCCACCATTCAAGTCGGTCCTAAGGTGGAAATCCCCAAGCCTCCAAAGTATCATGGAAGGAGGGATGCTCGGGAAATTGACAACTTCCTATGGAGCATGGAGCGATACTTTGAGGCTGTGCACTTGGAGGAGGATGCCTCCAAGATTAATGCTGCCACTATGTATCTCGGAGATGATGCCATTCTGTGGTGGAGAAGGCGTGAACAAGACATCAAGAGTGGTTCATGTTCCATCCGAACATGGGACCAATTCAAGGAAGATTTCAAGAAGCAATTCCGCCCGCATGACGCAGCCAAGGTCTCCATGATGAAGCTGCGTGAACTCAAGCATAGCAGCACCATCAAGGAGTACATCAAGCAATTTACAACCCTCGTGCTCGAAGTTGATGATTTGCCGGAGGCTGCACAACTTAAAAATTTCATTGGAGGGTTGCAACGATGGGCTCAACAAGAGGTAGAAAGGAGGAACGTTCAAACACTTGCTGAGGCCATCGCAGCTGCAGAGTCCTTGGTTGATTACAGGGACACAAGGAAGGAAGGGCGCAGCAACGGCAGCAAGGGGAAAGGTGGGGGAGCCAAGCCCACCGATCGAAGCAGCACCAGTAGCAACAAGACGGTGAAAAAGGACAAGGCAAAGGGATCATCGTCGTCTTCTTCATCATCGGACAAGCCCAACAACAGGGGTTGTTACTTGTGCGGAGGGCCGCACTGGGCAAGGGATTGCCCTGGGAGACAGAAGCTCAGCGCCATCATAGCTTCGGGCGGAGAATCGTCGGGGGACGATGCACAAATGGGGTCGTTGCGCCTCTTTAGTAGAGTACGGGCCACACCAAAAGCTGAGGAGAGCACCAAAGTGGTCAAGGTAAGCACGTTACCTCGCCCGAAGGGCTCACTTATGTTTGTTGATGCATTAGTGAATGGGAGAGCTTCTAAGGCACTCGTGGACTGTGGTGCCTCACACAACTTCATCACGGAGAAGGAAGCAATGAAGTTGGGAATCAAGTACACCAAGGAACCGGGGAGGATCAAGACGGTCAACACCTCGCCCGTTCCTATCCTTGGTGTGGCGCATAAGGTGCCTATTTGTCTGGGACAATGGAGTGGCACCATAAATCTCACAGTCGTGCATATGGACGACTTCTCTTTGGTGTTGGGACTTGAGTTCATCGACACAGTAAGGTCCTTTTCTTTTGAAGCGGACGGGTCAATTATGATCAAAAGGGATCAAGGGTCATGGTCCGTTCCTGTCACACGAGAAGAAGTTGAAGCCAAGACAATCTCAGCAATCCAGGTGTCCAGGGGGATCAAAAAGGGACAAGAGACTTTCTTGGCTGCATTAGTGGAGGAAGAGGAGCCCCATGGGAATGAGGTTCCATCAGAAATCTCCGGAGTCCTTGTAGAGTATAAGGATGTGATGCCTCCGGAGCTACCGAAGAGACTACCTCCTAGAAGGGAGGTGGATCACGAGATTGAGCTGGAGCCAGGGACCAAGCCTCCAGCCATGGCACCATACCGCATGGCCCCACCAGAGCTCGAGGAATTGAGGAAGCAATTGAAGGAGCTGCTGGAAACAGGGTTCATTAGGCCCTCAAAGGCACCATTTGGAGCACCAGTACTATTTCAACGCAAGCATGATGGCAGCTTGCGAATGTGCATTGACTATCGGGCTCTCAACAAGATCACTGTCAAGAACAAATATCCAATCCCGTTAGTCGCCGATTTGTTCGATCGACTCGGCAAAGCACGGTACTTCTCCAAGTTGGACCTGCGATCGGGGTATTGGCAGGTGCGCATCGCCGAAGGGGACGAGGCGAAGACGACATGCGTGACCAGGTATGGTTCTTATGAGTTCTTGGTGATGCCTTTTGGACTCACCAACGCCCCTGCTACTTTTTGCACCTTAATGAATAAGATTTTTCGGCCTTTCCTTGATAAATTTGTAGTCGTCTATCTCGACGATATCGTCGTGTATAGCGACAACTTACAAGATCATGTGGAGCATTTGAGACAGGTGTTCCAGGTCTTACGAGAGAACGAGCTTTATGTGAAGCAAGAGAAGTGCTCGTTCGGACAGGAGGAGGTGTCCTTCCTGGGACACCATATTAGAGCCGGAAAGATAATGATGGAGCATGACAAGGTGCAAGCCATCAGGGAATGGGAGGAGCCCAAGAACGTGTCGGAACTACGTTCTTTCCTTGGGCTCGCCAACTATTACAGGCGGTTCATCATGAGCTACTCAGCACGGGCGGCGCCATTGACTGACTTGTTAAAGAAGAAGGCACAATGGTGTTGGAGCGACAAATGTCAAGAGGCCTTTGATGACTTGAAAGATGCCGTCACCAAAGAGCCCGTATTAGCACTGCCCGACTACTCAAAGCCATTCGAGCTACACACTGATGCCTCAGATTTTGCTATCGGAGGAGTTCTCATGCAAGAAGGGCATCCAGTGGCCTATGGGTCACGTAAGCTCAATGACACTGAGAGGAGATACCCAGTGCATGATAAGGAGATGACAGCTATCATTCATTGCTTGCGTGTCTGGAGACATTATTTGCTTGGGAGTCGGTTCACCATCTATACCGACAATGTTGCAACAAGTTACTTCCAAAATCAAAAGAAGCTTAGCCCCAAGCAAGCTCGATGGCAAGACTTCCTGGCTGATTTTGACTACGCTATCGAGTACAAGCCAGGGAAGGTGAATGTAGTTGCTGATGCTCTAAGCCGCAAAGCAATCTTTGCTAGCGTGAGCAGCATAGCTAGCACCCTCCTTGATCGAGTCAAGGACGGTTTAAAGGAGGATTCTATGGCCAAGAGTTTGATGGACTTGGCTAACGAGGGAAAGACCCGACGCTTCTGGATAGAGGATGGGATACTCTACACCGTCGGACGTCGCACCTATGTGCCTAAGTGGGACAACCTTAGTCGGGACATCATGAAGGAGTGTCATGATTCATTATGGGCTGGTCACCCTGGGATACAGCGGACAATGGCACTCTTGGAGGAGGTATACTACTGGCCTCACATGCGGGACGATATAGAGACCTATGTGAAGACTTGTCTTGTGTGCCAACAAGACAAGGTAGAGCAACGTGTGCCAGCAGGACTCTTGGAGCCCTTGCCTATACCAGAGAGGCCATGGGAAAGCGTCTCAATGGATTTCATATCTGCCTTGCCCAAGTCAGAGGGGTTTGGCTCTATCATGGTGGTAGTTGATCGCTTTTCCAAGTATGGGACTTTTATACCGGCACATAAGGATTGCACAGGGGAGCAAGCCGCCAAGTTATTCTTCAAGAATGTGGTCAAGTATTGGGGCTTGCCAAAGAGCATCGTCAGCGACCATGATCCAAGGTTCACCGCCAAATTTTGGACGGAGCTTTTCAAGTTGTTAGGGTCAGGTTTACATTTCTCCACAAGCTTCCACCCGCAGACGGATGGGCAGACAGAGCGAGTGAACGCTTTGTTGGAGCTCTATTTGAGGCATTTTGTGAGTGCCAATCAACGAGATTGGGCAAAGCTCATAGACATTGCCCAATTCTCCTTTAATGTGCAGCGGTCTGAGGCAACCCAGCAAAGCCCCTTTGAGATAGTCATGGGTCAACAACCCTTGACTCCACAAGCAGTTGTATCGGGCTACACGGGTAGCAGTCCCGCTGCCTACAGATTAGCTAAGGGATGGCACGAGCAGCTCGACATCACCAAGGCTTACTTGAATAAGGCCGCTAAGAAGATGAAGAAGTGGGCAGACAAAAACAGGCGCCCATTGGAGTTTCAAGAAGGCGACCTAGTCATGGTGAAGCTCTTGCCGCACCAATTCAAAGTCTTCCGCAAGGTGCATAAGGGGCTAGTGTGGAAGTATGAAGGGCCATTCCCGATCATTAGGATGGTCGGGAAAGTTTCCTATAAGCTTGAGCTACCTCCCAAGCTGAAAATACATCCGGTGTTCCATGTTAGCATGTTGAAGCCTTACCATGCCGATCTGGAGGATCAGACCAGGGGAAAATCACAACGGGCACCTACGGCCGTGGTAGCATCGTTTGAAAGGGACATCGAGAGCATCGAGGCAAAGAGAGTCATAAGGCGTCGAGGTGTGCCAAGCTACAATGAATACTTTGTTCGTTGGAAGGGTCTGCCGGACAGCGAGGCCTCGTGGGAAAAGAAGAAGATTTGTGGCAATTTGCGGACAAGATCGAGGCGTTCGAGTCGGGATCTTGACGAGGGCGTCAAGACTTAGGTGGGGGAGCATGTCACGACCCACACATTCCACCCCTCACTAGGGCCATTGGACGGTAGGCAACAATCGTGGCTAGGGGGAATGCCCTTGGTGCGCGCTGGCTAGGCCAGAGACACCCTCCCCCTATAGAGCTTTATATTGCTCCAGTGCTGTCACCCTAGTGAACACCCAAGTGACAGTAACACAATAATGGGCTATTTGGGGACCCAAATGAAGTCCGATGGAGCCCAAATTTGGGGGTCCACCATTTTTAGGCCCAATAAACATCATGGTGGTGTTAGATTTTGAAGGAGAAGTCCGGAAGGTTCCAGAATACTCAAGGAGACTCGAGATGCATCCGGAAGCTTCTAGAACCTCCTAGGACATCCTTGAATCATCTGTAAATTCTAGAGTTGTGTAGATAATTCTAGAGCCATGTACATAGAGGGAATGTACTAAAGAAATGTATAGAATACTCTAGAAAAGGATTAGATCTAGAACCCTCCATTTGAGGAGGTTAGTGAAGGTTCTAGGCCATGCTTAGAACACTATAAATAGGGGACTTGACCTTCATTTGGAGGCATCTCAGAAAATACTTGTAAACACTCTCTCTCAAGCTATCAAAGCATTCAAAATATTTATATCCTCTTGTGTTCTCAACATTCCTTAACTTTCGTTGCACACTCTTGCTTGAAGCATTTCGGGGTTAAGCCTTGACTAGCATCCGAGGGAGGGAAGTTAGTAGGCTAGCGTGCATAAGACTAGGGGGATTAGTCAGCACGTGACATTAAGCTCAAAAAAATCTTGCATTTTAATAACAATCTAAACGCTTGCATATCTTTACGGGAAATTGTAACTTAAAAGTTGTATTGTATAATGAACACAAAAAATTTTGATCATAGGTTTTATAAAAAGATAAATAAAAGAATATGAATTATTAGATTAAATGGATACATAAAAAGTACACCATATAAGATTTTTTGTAAGGGTAACTCAAGGCTCATTATTTTAATCAATATTAAAAGAATTTCCCTAAAATCATGCTTTACCTAAGGATTTCCATGGTTCGATAACTTTTTTTGAGTAGAGGTGTTAAAAACTGACTCGATATGAATATAACCCAAACAAAACCCGATCTGAATTGGACACAATAATTATGCATACTCAAATTTGAAAGTAGATCCAACCCAACCTTGCCGAACCGACCCAGACACCTGAATTAACACCTCTATTCTTAAGGCCCACTTGTTTATCAAGTTCGATTTAAACTTGTTAAAGCTTTGGCTTAAACTTAAAATGCAATGCGCACTGTGCACATTTGTGAACTGCTCAAAAAAAGCCAAGCATGAACAAGAAATTTAAAAAGCTTGTCCGAGCACAAGCTATCTCCAACAATTATAATCCTTACCAAGCTTAGCTTGAATAGAGGAAAACTGGATTTGATTCTTTTGCAACTAGATCTTGCTAAGATGGCAAGCCTTGCGTATGGTCACACTTGAACTCCAGTAGGAAGTAGCAATTTGAGGCTTGAGCTTGTCACGGCCAAATCTAGGCCAAGCTAAAAAGCTTGTGAGCATGGTCAGACTGTCCGATGGTCGTATATAAGATCATACAGTTCATCAGTTGGGTTATTTGCATCATACTTTTAAGCAGGGTGGGAGAATTAATTCACAATGTATTTAATTCCATAATAGCAAAACTTGATGCAGATATTTCAGTTCAAGAAGTGTGCCTTATTGCACTTGCTGCTTGTGTTACACACCACTTAGAAGCCTATCGGCAAAGCAGTATTGGATCAAAGCCATTTCCAGTATCCACAATATTAAGCAATATGACATCTAAATTAAGATGGAGAAAGTGTAGGCTATTCAAAAGAACGCTCATCAAATCAAAATATTACAAATTCGGAAGCAAACCTAAATGAAAGAAAAAATCTCGAGTAAATCAGAATAAGATAAAATTCTTTTACCCTACCAGCTAATCTTAGATCGTGATTGCCTGCAAATATAAATATCTAATCAGTGAGGAACGCTACTGCTCTAACGCCAAAAAATTACCGAATTTCTCAATGGTTACAACAAAGATTCTCCCTAGTCCCTAAGGATGACCAAGAATGCAACCACCAAAGCGGAATACCTTCCAAATTTTCACAGACATTGCTTTTGGAACCGTCGCCTGATGATTAAAGATGGTCAACGTGACTGTTGAGCTCTGTACAACATCGGCCTTTAAAGCACCGCCATAACCAAACCATTTGGTGAAGTTGGAACGACATTCGGATGACTTTGCAACTCAACTTTTGGTAGTAATCAACTTACCCAACCATCTGTCATGGTTAAGCATTGCACTTGCACTATCAACCACCAATACGATCTGAAACAACAAAACAAGATATTTAGAATCATCTCGGGAATAATTAGATTGGCTAGGTTCTATCATCAGGAGTCTGGACGAAAGGATGTAAATAAAAAAAAAAATATCAGAGGCACTTGGCTAGAATGGAAAGTGACTGTTCCCATAGGCCACAACACTAACATAACATTAAGACAAATGCACACGACTAAAACAAGTAAACAGTTAAAACCACCTAGTATGCACTTGAACCTACTATCCATTTAAACAAGCATTCAAAATGTTTAATAGAATGACAACTAGAAGCAACATGTTCTGAGTACATACTTCAAGGCACACTACAGAGGAGTCGGAGGACATGATCAGTTTATAACACAGGCTTGCAATTAATTTTGTGTTGTTAATTGTATTGCCAATTTCAATCCACTCTGAAAGTCTAAATTGATAATCAACTGATGGTTAAAGAATATTACTTTGGGAATGATTTAGAAATAAGAAGGGCATTAAAGGCTCAATATGTTGTAATTCATTCATATATTCAAGAAAAGATCATAGTTTGACAAAAAAATTAAAGTTACTCAATGTTGCACAATAGACATAAGCCATAGGGGCATCCCTTTGCTTATATCAGAAACATTGGGCTCCAAGAATTCAATTAAAATGGGGGGAAAGAGGGGGGAGGGGGGGAGGGGGGTAGCAGAGGTGTCACAATCAAGGAAGCAAACCTGGAGAGCAGCATAAGCTATCGCAGTTGCATAGTAGAAGTTTGCATTCCCAGTTCCCTGTCAGAACGATCCAGTAATTATAAAACTACTCTCACACTAAGGTAGTCGATAGCATCAAGAGGTAAGTTAAAAAAAAAAAAAAAAAAAAAAAAGACAGCATACCCTCCATATCCAAAGATTGTGCATAACAGGACTCAGGAGATTAACACCAACATACCCACAGAAGAGGACAAAAGAGAAATGCATATCTGCAAAAAAAAAAAAAAAAAAAAAAAACATGAAACAATTTAATAATTCACGTCCACTTATATTAAGAGAAGAATAATTAACAAATTTATGGACTTACCTGCTAATTGATTGATAAACAAGCCAAACAAACCAAGATACAGTGCGGAATCTGCAACCTGAACAATATCAAACAAGAAATAAAACGGTGTAGGAAACATTAGGTACACATAGTATGATAGTGGGACTAATATCATGTCTGAACAAATATCTATTTTAAAAAAAAAAAGAAAAAAAGTAGTTCTTATGATATGACAGTTAAATTGAAATTGACGTGTCATTCTAGGTCTTGTCTTCAATAAATCGACACCAAGCTTGTGTTTACCATTTCTTCTCCATCAAATTCTCAATATGACTTTCTTCAAGGTCAAGTGAACAAAATATACTATATAGTACTACGTATAATCCATTTTGACAGGTCTAACGGACCAACTTCATTCCAGAGTAATGGTACAAAAGAATTTTTTTACTTTTACTGTTCAGCCAAATTAGCTAACTGGCTATCACCCAGCTCAAAAAGCATCCATTTATTACATTGACAGACATGAAACCTTTCAGCACTGTAACTATTATAAGGGCATTGGAAATCAAAGACTTGCTGTACAAAGTTACAATGAAGATTCTTCAGGACCTCAGGATTTAGACATAATATATAGCACATTAGCATGGTAATAAAATATGAACATGTTTTTTTAACTCCAAAATAAATTGGTCGCATGTTATGAAATAATGGATAAAAAGTCTTCATTCAGCTGAAATCGTAATTGCAGAACCTTGAATGGTCTCTATCTAAGTCGATTAACAGGATTTAACTGACCTTTCCTATACAATATTCAAGTTGAAGCACATCAAACCCAGCAAAACGAAAATACTCTTCATCACATTGCAATTATAAGGTCAGCCGCATTTCTATACAGATATTCTGCAAATCTACTTATGGTTGAACCTAGAGTCGCAAACAAAAATTCTAAACAGATGTCCAGACAGTATGATCACAAAAGCTATATCTGATATCACAGCATGCAAGTTTTTGACTTTGATTAGACATATCATTCAAAAAGTTCGACAATAAGCACATGACAGACATTTTTTGCCACACCTGAACAAACACCAAATATTTAACAATTTAAAGCTTATCAATTAAAGATGGGTTACTTGAGAAAAGCACTAAAGTTAATTAAAGATGGGTTACTTACTGATGGATAAGTCTTCAGCATTGAACATATTGCAACATAGACAAAAGCCAAGAAACAAGGCCGATGTTTCATCCGTATGGCCAAAGGCAATATCATGAAGAGAATGTTCATGTGGATCACTAGGAGGAAAAAATTTCTGAAAAAATCAAAAACCTCTGCAAAGAAGTACCTGCAGTTAGCATATCAATCAGATTAGCATTGTCACACCAAGACCTTAAAAATCAGCTGAACACTACCCCTGTACCTCCCCAACTGTCACTCACCATAAAACACCTATATTTGGAGACAAATCTTCCACTGTCAGAATAAACCCATAGGTCCTGCAGAAATACTCAAACAAGTCAAACCACCATGTGGCTATAACCCTTTTTATAAAACACATTGCATCAAATTACAGTTCAAGAAAATAAGTAACAGTCTAACATTCTTCCCACTGTTCGACAGAGTTTGTCCCAGTCAGATTTGCACAAAGATTAAGATTAGTGGGGAAAATTAATAGTAATAGGCTTTAAAACATAGATTAATAAAGGACCCTTAGACATCCATTCTACCAATTTGACATATACCAAATATAAAGTGATTTAAAAGCATACATATCACACCTAAGTCGGAGGCAAGAGTGGTGAGTGACCACTGTAGATTTTAAAAGTGCACATGTTGCTCAAGCATGACACTAGAGAGGTCTTACTGGTACTTCGCGTTTAGACCAAAACCCAGCAAGTAGTAGTGATCTTGAAGTAAACTTGTCACAATAGGAAGTCATTTCTATTAAAAAAAAAATGAATTTGTTTGCAAAAGTGACTGCAAAAAAAATTCTAAGAATATTCAGCTTTGTCGAAATGTATGAAAGCAAGGATCATAAATATTAAATCACCACGTTAATCAACTAAAACAATATGCAGCATTTATTGGTTTTTAATTTTCAAGGGAAAAACAATATTCAACATTGTCTCTCATGTTCGCTTCAGTTAATAGTTGGAAAAGGCAGATTTTAAAACAAAACCAAAGTCTTATCCCAAAAGGTTGGCCCATGCACAGCCCAAGCCCATGTGCCACCGTTCCATGCTTGCGTGCCTAAGCCAAATTTCCTAATTTTAGCGTGCTTTGTCATGCTATGCCGTGCCTAATTGTGTTTATTCCAAATAAAGGCGGCCCACTCTGGCCCATGGCCCGGTACACACAGTAACGTGCCTACACTGTGCCCATGTTGTGCATTTTATTTTGTGCTAAGTTGTGACATGCCTCAGTCTGGCCCGGCCCAAAGCAATCTTTAGGTCGACTACATGAAGCAAAAAATTCACTAATCATGGTCAACCACGAAGAACCCTCTTTCTCCATTTGCTTCCATCTAGTGCTACACACTCTAATCCCACTGTATATCTGTCATTCTTAACTCCTTTTCTTTTAGTACTTTTTGGCCATTCATGGCTTCGTTTGAAGTTTCCGTCTTCCTAACCAGTGCACCCTCTAGTCGAAGTCTCACATGGCAGCCAATTTTCTCTTATTTTATCCTCAATATCTGTAACTCCAACTTTCCTTTGAATCTCATTCCTAATGGTTAATTCTATCCTTCAAAGTGTTCCCGCGCATCTATCTCAACATACACATATGAATATTATCCTTCCTAAATGCCCAATATTCTGACCCATATGGTAATGTCGGTCTAATTGCTGTCCTATATTAAAAATATTCTTCCAATCTTAAAGGCACACTACAATCGCAAAATAACCCAAGTTTGTTGTGTGGAAGGGGGGGGGTGTGGGTGATGAATGCATTATTAGTTATTACTGGTATAGATGCCATAACACATAATACCATTCCTCCAATGCCTCAGTAAAGGTTTCTGCCTAGGGCAGGATGAGGTACATATATATACAGGCTTTCCCATACAATTACAGAGAGGATCTTTTAGCCTCATCCTTACAGTTGCAAGGATTTTTGTGTCCCAAAGATAAGTTGACTAATAGTTTGAAAGGGCACACTTGAACAGAAAGGAGACTTATCAAGGGAATTGGTCATCATATTAGAAGGGAAAAGAAGAAAAAAAATAATCTAAATGAGACTCTTACTGGTAAAAAGTACCATAGCATATAATACCATTGCCCTAATGCCTCTCTGTAACAGTTCCAGCCTAGGGCAGATGGGTGACACATGTATACATGCTTTCCCATACAAATACAAAGAGGATCTCATAGCCTCATTCTTATAACTGAATAGAAATTGTTTCTTGCACTCTTAATGATAGAAAACTCATTTACTTTTAGCTACCTTTTAAACATCTCTTGTAAACCACCATTCAGTCCGACAGAGATTCCACACAAAACCAGAATATATACTGACCAAGCTGACGCCCATAACAGGAACAAAATTACTGGCTTCCATGTAAAAGAAGGTAATGCTGAACCAGATTTTAGTTTGACATGCTGCAAGCTACTATCACCAGAATTTTTTGCACTGTCTCTGGAAAGCTTCTGCAAGAACAATTTCTTCGGAGGAGCATCTGGACCGTAGCCTAGCAAGAGGATCACCTAGAATACATATATGCTCACTTACTTGAAATTTTAAATAAATGATCCCCAAAGAAGTGAATCATGTTTGCTTCTAACACAGAGATAGCCGAGGAGTCAAGGTCAAAGAAAAAGATAATACCGGTATAATAAGAACTGCTGGATATAGTGATATATGAGTTGCCAATACCCATCCAACGGCAGCCAGTGGTATTAATCCTGCATCAATTTTTTCACCATGTTCAACACTAATGGAATCACCAAGAAAGAGATACCACAAAAAAAAAAAAAAAAAAATTTGAAGATTTTGAGGTCTATAAAAAATATCCTATAATTGTCCCAAGTAAAGAACATACAAGTAAGATGAAATAAGGATAGACGATAGAGATGTAGGGTATAGAGCCAGGCAAAGAAAGATTAAATTCAATGGTTAATTAAATCAAATTCTTCCTTCTACCTTGGGTATTTGGGTACCCATGTTAGATACTTGACACTCCTACATTTGCGTGAACACTCAAATGTTTCATTTGGCACTAAAAGCACATATATATACTTGCACACCCGAGTCTAAATAATGCAGAGGTCAATAGTCCGAAGTGCAAGGATGACAGTGAACCACAAGATTACAACAATTAACATGTGAGTAGGTTTACAAATAAGGCAATATTATCAAATCACATATTTATGCAAAATTACAATCGGTGGGGCTTCAGGGCCAATATAGCAATCTACTGCATAAATAAGAAAAAAAAGACAAACAACTTGTATAGGATAAAATGGTTGGCGTCTTACGCATACATGCTCCATAAATAGACAAAATCACAAGGAAGTTCTCAATGGGAGATGTCGAAGATCCCACACATGTAAGAATCGTCAAAGGATTCCATAGGTAAAATAGAGCTGAAATATCCCCAGAAGCATAAATTTCTGAAAGATAAACAAGTTTACATTTAGTTAGTTCACTGCTCACTGAGGTATGGTAATGTAAAGACAAATCACAGAATGATAATTTTACATGTAAACAAAAGAGAAAAGTTGGGGGTTTGATCCCTCCTTGCCTACAAGGATACAACCGATTCCAAATGAAAAAAGAACCAGAACCCCTGATTTGGCTAGGATAATCCCATTTTAGTTAAAGGGGATGAAGTAGTCTCCATTGTCTTGACCATCTTATTATGTCTAATGGACTTCTTACAGTTAGACAAGGAAAAGAATACAGATTTTTTAAATTACGAGTTACAATAAGACAAACAAATAATGAGGTCATGAAGTCTATCCTTTCCGGCTAAAAACTTAATATATAACTAATACAACAACCTCCACTTTATAGATCCAATGGCACATAGCATAGGGAAGAGAGAAATGCTTGGTCAAACTCTAGTCATTATAACTCAGATTACTCTAATTCTAATTTATACATGTATGTTTGTGTTGGAATAGAATTCCCCACTTACCCACAATTAAACCACAGGAATTGCAACAACACCATCATAGAGAAGCTTTTCCTGAAAACAAACTGTTGCAGGAAGCTGCAACCTTTTGCCCTCTTGATCACAGTACAATATCAATTTAATCAGGGGTACGATATCAATTTAATCAGGGAAGAACATCTCATCAAATGACAGACTCAAGTATCTAGTTTATATACACCCTTAAGGCTTTAAGAATAGGAGAATCCATGCAACATAGACAAGCTGCTCAGATGTTTTTACTTTTTAGCACACCAATTGGGATAGGGAATAACATGGTTGCAGATTACTTGCATACTCTTTAATTTTATTCTCTAATGAACTTAAAAGTGGCATTGACTGCACTGCATTTACCTTACTCTTTAATTTCATATATGTCAAGGCATCACTCAGTGAGCTTGTGCAAGGGATAACTAAGATGAGATAAGACAAGCTTAATGACTACCTCAGTTAATGGCATTGCACATCATGTCCAGGCTCAATAAAGTTCAGATTAGACAAGGTTGTCCGAATGCATAAATTCATAAGATATGTTATACGTATAGTAATACAGAGATCAATTATGCTTTTAACATTTCACCAGCTCATTAACAATCCAAGCCTTCATCTACTTCTACTACCTTGTCCTTTAATCTTCATCATGACCGACTCCACAACAAGGTCTGTCACCACCAGTAATAACCACCACTACCAGTGTTTATAGCCACCGCCACAATCAAATCCTCTCTTTTTTGTCTATCTCTTGAAGCTGGATGGGAAATTACCACTTTTACCAGCATCACAGCTCGACAAGCACTTAGCTCCTAAGGATTCAAAGAAGATAAAAAATGTCCACAAATAAAATTTGGTAGATCGAATTTGAATGCTCTTCTAAATGTTTCCACCTCAAAACTCCTCAGGTGGCAACTAGAACTAGCTCATATAACCCCTTGCTCTGAAGCCCCACTTTCTCCCCATGGGCCATAAAATGAAATGCTAGATGTATTTGCTAATCAGATTGCTTTAGATTGCTTCTACAGAGCTGTACTCTCATTAACCACTTCTTTGAACTCAGAATGTTAATAAATGCATGGGAAAACTAAATGCAGCCCAATTCTCTCAATTCCATGACAAATAAGAAAGACCCAAATTGAGAGAATTTCAAAACCCATGTGAAAGTAAAACCCTGTAATTTTCCACAGATTAAAGGAAGCCCATGACTTAGATCCTACTTCTTACTC
Source organism: Chenopodium quinoa (assembly GCF_001683475.1). Classification (NCBI taxonomy): domain Eukaryota; kingdom Viridiplantae; phylum Streptophyta; class Magnoliopsida; order Caryophyllales; family Amaranthaceae; genus Chenopodium; species Chenopodium quinoa. The sequence continues at coordinate 4,763,181 of NW_018742484.1, forward strand.
CCCTGATTGCAGACTTTTGATTGACGGTAAAAACAGAAGAAAAGCTTCAATTTTTCTTGTTCTTTCTCTGTAGTTTTGATTCCAATTTTGCACCTCCACAATTTATGCCTCCACCAGTTTCTTATATTTGCTTTCTCCCTCCTCTTTTGGTAACAGTGTAACACTGCTTCAGATATTTAATTCAATTTCTGTACATATCTTTGTTTTCTCCATTTATCCAGATATTTTAGAAAATTTTCAAGTAAATAAAGAAATTCTTTGTATTTCCCAAGCACAATAATAGGATTAAAATATCAGAATTTGAAATTCATACATTAAAAACAAATGTAGGTTCCCAAACACAATCTTTCATTATTTTTTGTTACTTGAAAGATAAACTTCATTTTATAGGGAACTCCAAATGTCCACCAAAATCAAGGCACGAGAAAAGGAAAACTACAATTTCACTAAACATCAATAAAGCACCCACATTGTCCCACAAAATAGCCCAAAAGATAGAGAGAGAGAGAGAGAGAGAGAGAGAGAGAGAGAGAGAGAGAGAGAGAGAGAGAGAGAGAGCAACCTACAATAGAATCTTATACCCTTTCCTGTTTCCTCCAAACAAAATTCATATAATGAATCTGCACATAAGCTAAAATGAGCAATCCAATGAATCCTAGCGATACCAAACAATCTATGCCAAAGTAACATTACTATGGGACAATGCAAATTATTCCTTGTCTCCTCGCTAGCAGGACATACCAAACACACATGAGGAAAAAGAGCTTCATACAATATCAAGTTCATAGACTATCCATTTAGAAGCATTGTTTCGCCTTACTAAAAATTATTGTCTTATTTCAGACAAAGAAAGTTCAAATAAGTTTAGATAGAATAAGTTCTACTACACTGAAAATATGTTTGGATACACTCATATATAAGTTCTACAATATTGAAAATAAGTTCTCTTAATTGAATAAGTTAAGATAAGTTCAAATAATATAATTTCAAACAATATAAGTTGAAGTAAAGTGAGCCTAAGATGCGGATAGCCGGATAGTGATTATTAATTGCATCAAGAAAGAAAAAGATAAAATCATCCACAACCATACGCCTTCCAAAGAAAACCTTTTAAGAAACCTAACTCTTCTGCCTCAAAGCATCCTACTTTATATATACCACCATAAAAAAATATATATAGATGGTGAAAGAGGAACACCATGTCAAACCAAACCACCTTTTAGGCCTCACATTCATCATGTGCTTATTCATTTAAAAGGGAAAGTAAGACTTAATATGAATTGTATACATGACAAGTTGTGTTTGGCATAAATGGGCAAAATGGAAGAAGTGGAACTCTTTTAAGAAGTTGAATTCCCATGAAACATGGGAAGTGGCTTACCTACCCTCCCTTTAGTAAGTTGATATTCGCATGAAGTGCAAATGCCAAAATGTAGACCTAACATATGTTATTTACTAAGAAGTTCACAAGGAAAGTTAATTCATGTGAATTGAAACTTTCCATGGGAAATTAACACCCATGTGAACCAAGGAAGTACTAAAAATGAATAACTCACACAAGAAAGACACCCTCGAAGCCATCCCTTCCACCTAGGACCAAAACCTTGTATCATTCATCCAAAATTTTCAAGCAACCTTATCACAAGCTAAATGAAAACAAGTGATTGCCCACCTCTATGACAATTGTCAATCACTTCATTAGTTACCTATGTTGAACTCAAAATTTCACTGCCCCCAACAAAAGTACATTGGTTTCAGGAAATCATGCTAGGTAAGATCACACTTAATCGTTGAGAGACAACCTTAGCCAGAATATTTTGTAAACACAAGTGAGTAGACATGAAACCTTCAAACTCAATAACCGTTTTATTATAAGAGTAACAAAGGTAGTGATTATAATCTTACATACTAATTCAGTCTTTAAAAATCTCATAGCACACCTCAAATAAACCATTTCTAACAACATCTTAGCTTATCAAGCTTCATATTAAAGACATTACTCTTGAGCTCATCAACAACATCCCAACTTTATCATTCTAGGGAATATGATCTTATTTCAAGCCCATTAACAATAGAATGATCAATCGCCTCTTCCTTAATAAGGATCATCGATAGAAGAAATCTCCTCAACAATAAAATCTTGATCCCTAACATATTCCCCACCCACTCAACTTTAACCTCTTTAATACATCTTCTCCTTCTCTCATAAGCAACCTTGATAAGCAAATTCGATCTGTCGTTCCTCTCTTTTGCAGTTTCGCCCCTTAATTTCTTTTTAAGCAATACATATTCTAATTCACTTTTTATATTTTCTCTTCGAAGCTTTAACTCGCTATTTTGCCTAACCAATGTAGGCATCAACCCAAAATAACCTCTCTTCCTCAACACAATACCACCAAACGTCTTCAAATTTTCAAAGTCCAACTGATCCTTAAATTTTGCATCATTTAAACCCACTCCACCTCTAAACAGAAATTACATTCCACCAATCTTAAATTCAATTCTTAAATTGTAGTGATGAACCCATATGTTCTCAAATCTATACGGAGTACGACTCGTAATTTATCTTATTGATACAAGTATATAACAAGATCTCAACAATCAAAAACCTTGAAATTAATTAAGTATATCATAATTAAAAGACTTAGTGCACTGGCCAACAAACCCGCATTCAAGATTATATATACAAAATTCATATAAATATATTTTATCAAGACACTAGAGACTAATCCTTTTTGACATTGAAAATTACCTGAGGTTCCCAATATTTTTTCAAGGCTTAGAGCTTTCAAACTCTGACTATATGCTGATTTAAGCTTCTGGCCAGTTGCTCGGAGAAGCAATGCAGCAATAAAATCTGCAATCACAAAAAGCAAACTATATCCAAGTGTTGATATTGACCACGGAAAATCTTTTTTCTATTTAAGTTGGATTCTTGGCTGATTGAAAAAATCCAAAATAGTCTAGTACTTTATGTAAAAGCATTAGCACAAAACACAAGAGCACGTTGATCCAAATGATTTCACAGTAAGTAGATAGAAAACAAACCAATGACAATTACTTTGAATCCCCAAATCCAAGGATATAACAGGGAAGAAAGAGGCAAAAAATGTGCCTTACAAAAAATTTGCATGATCTGACAGAACATCACATTCCCAAAAGTTATTCAGAGCAAGTCTCTAAAATGCATAGTAACTACTTATTTCTTCATCAGGTTCTTCATTAAGAAGTGATTGTCACATTACTTTTTTGGAAGAGTCGGAAATTGTTCATTATTAATAAATCACAGTTGAATTTCTCATAGTCATTTGGAGTGAATGAAGAGGACAGGGCAGACACGAATGTTGCTAAGTGTTTTTTTAGTGGAAACACAAAATGGTTTGGGTAATGTGGCAACAATTTTTGGACAAAGGAGTGGCAAAGTATCAATTACTCCCTCCGTCCCTAAAAGAAGGACCCTTTTGGCCAAATTTTAGTCCCAAAATGTTCATCCCATTTGCATTTAAATACCCTCTAATTTGCAATAATATTTGTGCAAAATTAGCTTCCCCATGCAAATTTTGTTCTTTCTATGTACTTTTATTACTTTCTCTCTCTACTTTTTTGCAAATCCCATGTAAATTTCCCTTTTCAATTTACTTTTATTAGTTTTCTCTTACACTCTTATACTTCCAACTTAAGTTTCTTAATACCCGTGAAAACTCCCCAAAAGGTCGTTCTTTTAGGGACGGAAGGAGTACAAATAAGCACAAGTTAACAAAAGAAATGACATAAAAACACATTTTCAGTGTTCAGTAATTAATTGCAGGTCAAATATTATCAAAACTCACTAACTAAAATCAACATCTATGATCAGCATAAAGCAATACCATCAAATAAATACTAACACGGAAATCTACTGATGGAAAGCATGAAACTTTAATGGTAAACAATAACAATAATACCGAGCATATGGTAATCCACTATCAGAGGAGGTTGAAGGAAAGATTTACCTGCACAAAATGTGGCTTGGTAGCCCGTCAATTCTGCTCACGTTGCAACAAAATATAATCAAATTAGCTACAATTTAATGAAACTAATACTCACAATCACCAATACAAAACAAAGTCATGAATACTTTACTTTTGAACAGTTAAAGGGCCAAGCACAGAAAGCAACAATGGAGAACCATGATACATAGATCCTGCAAAATTCCCACATAAGATTGACCAAATTAAGAAAACCCCATTTCAAAATCAAAATAAATTGATCAAACAAAACAAAAATTGGGATTTTTTTTCAGAAAACAAACCAGCATAAGGTGAAATTGATGCCTGCTTCTTTAACCAATAACCCTCAGCAACTGTCAAAAATTCAAATCAAAATAACAAAAAGGGTGAGCAATTAAACATGCAAACTAAGTGGGATTTCAGCTGAAAGAGAGAAAGAGAGATTACGGCGACGAAGGGAAGTAACAGGGGTGGAGACTTCAGGGCGAGAAGCTAACTGAGAGAGGTTATCTGGGAAGACGAAGATGAGTATGAGTCTGAAGATGATTGCTGCAATTGCCCATTCCCAGAATCTCTTTATCTCCTTCGTTTTCGTTGTCGATGATTTTGCGTTGTGTTCGTCTTCACCCATATCGTCCGATTATCGTTGTCTTTCCCTCGAGTCCTTCAGTTGAATTGGATCTCGAATAGCACGGCGTAGTGATCAGTTCGTCTCCGGCGGAATGGATACACGATACTAATATACTTTTTTTTTTTTTTAAATGCAAATAGTTACTCCCTTAAAATATTTTATACACACGGGTGTACCGTGTAGTCGTGCACCCAATTAATGCAAAGTTAGTTTATATTCTTCATTTGATGATTAAATGAAATCAATCATCAAAATAAGTACAAAATGCTACCGTGCACCCGAGTGTATATAACAATCTCTCCCTATAGTTTTTTTACGTGTTTTTTTTACCTAAAAAAAATATATTTTTTAATTTTATATCTTTCTTACTTCAACAAAATAATTTATATATTTCTTCTCTCATAAGCCCTACCCAAATTCAGTAATTCCCTACTCCTAATTATTTATTTCATCTCATAATTATTTTTTTCTTATTTTAAAGCGGAAATTTTCTCTCATAAGCCCCATCCAAATTCACTATTCATTATTTATTTCATCTCATATTTATTTTTTTTTAATTTACATTAGTTTCCCACCTTGCCACGAGTTGAGCTACAACGTTCCCTGCTCTTTTAACATGGACACATGAAGATGAGGGAAAAGAGAGGCCTAATCTAATAATCTAATATCATATCATATCATATCACTAATAAATAAAGCCGGTCTCGTAACCAGACCACGAGACGGCGACACTTGGCATTCCAGTTTTTCGTCAAGTGTCGCGCCATGTAGGTGACAAATAGGTATTATTGTGACACATATGATGCTAAATAAGATAATTTTGGATAGATTTTTTAAGATAAAAATATTATATAGAGTTTTATTATCGATATACTTCTAATATTTCATATATACAAATTTAATCATAACTTTTAATAAATATCCTATAACTCGATTATATTTTCATCTTAAAATTCGTTTTAAATTTTTTTTAAAATAAGATCCATTTATAATATATTTTATTTATTGAAAAATAAATAGAGAAATCAATAAAATAAGTTTTAATCAGTGAAAATAAGTTTTAATAAAAATAATTTTAGTTTGGTAAAAATGCTTTTGATTCAGTAAAAATAATCTAAGTTCAATAAAATAATTTCAAGTTAATAATAACATATATATTTATTTACAAACAAAACTACAAAAAGTACACTATTATATAAATAAGCGATATGATATCGTATGTCTAAATATTTTGCATTATCGAAAGGGATTATATGATTGTATTTAACATTCAAGCCAAAAAGTTTATCCTAAATTTTATCAACAATCCTGGTATCGCTCGGGCACAAAAGTGGTCACTAATAAATAAAGTCGGTCTCGCAGTCAGGTCACGAGACATCGACATTTGGCATTCCAGTTTTTTTTGCCAAATATCGAGTCACATAAGCGTCAAATAGGTATTATTACGATTAGATTAGATGCCACGTTAGATTAGATTGGATAGATTTGTTTAGGATAAAAAAGTACACATAAAATAATTTATAATTATATTGAACAAAATTTATCTTTTTATTGACAATAGAATTTACTTAGCAACACACCACATATTATAATTAATAGAATTTTACTCCTATACGAATAACCACATAATTATAATTATAAATATGACCATGTATCATTAATTTTTTTTAGTCTACCATTGACCATTAAAGCTTTTAAATCGGGTATTCTTCATATTTGGTTGTAATATTTTTTAGTATGTTTGTGATTTTGTTAATGAAATTAAAGAAGTAAAAAAAAACTACTAAAATTAGGACACAACAAAAATTGTACAATACAAGGGAATTGAATCTTGAAGTGAATTCAAATCAATGTTAGCAAGGTCTTTGAACTTTATGGGCTTTTACTAGAAAATTGTTTCAATATTATTTAATTTTTTAATGCTAATCATATTATAACTTTTTTTTACTGTTCTACATTATCAAAAGGGTTAATTTTTTTTTACTGTTCTACAATCCGGGCATCATCTGGCACAAAACTAGTATATATATAAATAAAGTAGACATTTTTCGGGAGCATTTGGCGCGCCACATAAGCAAAGGTATTATTTTGACTAATGAAAAATTAGATTTATATTTTTTTTTTGAATTAAAAAATTCATTCACCACCTAAGCACAAGTAACGAATGGGATTTGAGAATTTCTACCATGTAGATAAAAAACAACAAATAGTAATTTATGATTTAAATTATTTATTAAATAACTAAAAATTATCTTTTTGTATTAGTATTTAAATTATTAAATAACTAAAAAGTATCTTTTGATATTAATGATTTTATTTATATACCCGATTAATGAGATAATATTTTCATAATTTATTTCAATTTAATAAATCCAAGTTCTACATAAGTAACTAATGCATGAGATAGTAAAATTAATCAAATAATTTAAAAACTTAAGAAAAAAAATATGTATAAAAAAAATGTTAGAGATTAAGAGATTACAATAAATATAAAAAATGTGCATTTTTTTGGGAGCATTCGGCGCACCTCATAAATAGGAGACTTATCTCAACCACGGCAATAAAAAGATATTTGTATTTTATTTTAGAATTAAAAAAATTCAATCGCCACGTAAGCAAAATTACCGAATGAGATTTGAGAAATTAATTTCAAAAACAACAAATAGTGATTTATGATTTAAATTATTTAAAAAATTATCTTTTCTCATTAAAATATTTTATCCTAATATGTGATGAATAAGATAGTATATTTACAATTAATTTATATTTAATAAATTCAATTGTAATGTAACTAACTCTTATAAAAAAAAAAAAAGGCAAAATTGGTCTCAACACTCTGAACTGTGGCTTGGGTGCACCCAGCACCCTATACTTTGTTTAGTGGCCAAAACACCACAAACTAATGACTTGGGTGCAAAGCGCACCTTTAGTGAGTTTTCCGGCCACCATTCTCACCGGAGTCGGTGAATTACATTTTTATTTTTCGATTTACATGCCGAAAAATGTCCCGTAAAGGTTTCGGGGGTCATTTTAACCCTTAAAGGACCTAAATTGAGCTCGAAACAAGCAAAAAAAAAATAACGTACATGATTCTTATAGCTTGTTATAAAATATCTCGATTTGCGTGTCATTGTTTTTTAAGTCAAATTGAGTCATTTACGCTATCCCTATTTTTTTGCTTATTTTGAGCTCAATTTGGAACCTTAGGGGTCAAAATGACCCCCGAAACCTTTACGGGACATTTTTCAGCACGCAAATCGAAAAATTTTACCGGCTCTGCGCGAGTATGGTGGCCGGAAAACTCACTAAAGGTGCGCTTTGCACCCAAATCATTAGTTTGTGGTGTTTTGAAAACTAAGTAAAGTACAAGGTGTTGGGTGCACCCAAGCCATAGTTCAGAGTGTCGAGGCCAATTTTGCCTAAAAAAAATTGTCACATATCTAACAACAACGAATAAGGTGGATTTATAAATTACATTAAAGCAATTTAAATGATTTGTTATGTGGTTCTATTTTCTAAAACTATTAAATAGCGAAAATGAATCAAATAAAAAAAATTAGAATCTAACTAGAAAATATATATTTTTTGAAAATTTATATATTAAAAACCATGCATCGCATGGGCTTTTATATATATAGTATTATGTATACGTAATTTCACGTAATTTGTCAATTATAAATAATTTCACGTAATTTGTCAATTATAAATAATTTCACGTAATTTATTGTTAACATATAAATAATTAGATGAAGTTCGTACATTGTAGGGTTTGTTTGTATTATTTAAAACAAATATTTTATGTAATTATGTGATAAAATTAATTAATTTTTTCATTTTACGTAGTATATCATTTAATACTTTTATTTTAAAATAAATTGTGAATTTCCACTCATTCGTTTTATATATATTAGATTTTAATACTATTTATTTTATTTGACTTTTCATCTCTTATTAACTACGAGTAATTTTATTTCAATTATAATATCAATTCATTACGCAAGTTTATTCAACTTGTCACTTTAATTGATCGTGAACCTTGCATTCAAACTTGATGATGTTACTGAACATTTTTTGGGTTTCAATCTGGAGCACTTTTCCCTTACATATCAGCTTCAACTTACTGTTTAGGAGCGTGGTGAAGGTTTTTATGCAGCAAGTTATACTTTTGAAGATACCGCAATGTCGATCTATTCGGATAATTATCATGGATTTTGAAGGTGGTGATGAAGCTGCTGCTGTGGTGATGAAGGTCTGACAAAGATGGAAGGTGAATGAAAAGTTGCAAGTTCGGTGCAAGTTTAGAGAGAGAAAATCTTAGAGAGAAAAAGCTTGAAACCCGCCATTTTTTAACCTTAAAATCCTCGGATTGAGCCATGGCTAAGGGTAAGAAAACAAAGGGGAGTAAGAATTCTAACTCTAAATCTAAGAAGCAGAAATCAAAACAAAAATCAAAACCCATGACTAGGAACTACACCAAGAAGAAGGAGTAGAGCATAGCATCGGAAGATGTTTCGGTGGAGAGCTGGCTGGAATCTTCAATGGTGGAGGAGATACCGGTGCAGGAGGTGACTGAGGAGATGCGTGTTCAACACTAGGAACAGTTCAAACAATGGCTTCAGGTAATTCGTTATTCCTCGAATCCGTTGATGGTGAGCTCAATTGAGCTTCTGCTTTTGATAATTCTAGTTATAGCTTTGTTAATCCTACACCATTAATGATTGTTGAGGCTTCTTTGAGCTCTGGAGCTGGTACACACAATTTTTCCCCAAATTGTGCAAACCCAGATCCTCGATGCTCTGTTTTGCAAATCACATATATGTGAAATCCTGTTTTTCAATCTGCTTCTACTAATTCTACTAGTAGAGCTTCTTAGAGGGATAATTTGTTTCGCAATGTGGTAGATGAGGGGTTGAATTTGTGTGGGGATAGATTGGGTAATGAGGTTAGAAATGATTCGAATTTTGGGGAAAATGTATCTACTAAACTGCAAATTACAGCTGATGATGTTAAACCAGAAGTTGAGTTTTGGAATTCTTCCCTAGTTTGCTATGTTTTGAGCTCGAAACCACCATATAATGTTGTGAATGGCTTTGTGAGAAGAATTTGGGGAAAATTTGGGGTGGATAGAGTTTCAATGAGATCTAATGGTGTGTTTTTGCTTCAATTCAAAACTATAGAAGGGAAGGATAAGGCTTTGGGTATGGGACCTATCTTGTTTGATAGGAAACCTGTCATCGTGAAGCAATGGTTCTCGGGGCTTGATTTAACAATTTGAGATTCCTTTTTGGATCAGATTGCCTGATTTGGATCTGAAATTTTGGGGGCAGAATGCTCTAACGAAGATTGTTTCTCTTGTGGGTAGGCTTATCAAAACAGATAGGGCTACTACCACTAAAGAGAAACTAGAGTATGCTAGGTTGATGGTTGAGGTGAAATTTAATGGTGAGCTACCTGATAACATTGAATTTCTGGATGAAATAGGAAGGATTGTTGTGCAGAAGGTAGTGTATGAATGGAAGCTTATAGTGTGTAAAGAATGTGGGGGTATAGGACATTCTAAGCCTAACTGTCCTAATCATGCTGTGAAGGCTAAAAGACAAAAGCAGAAGGGTAGTAGAAAAGAATGGATGCTTGTTTAGAAAAATGCTGGTGATATGGACAAGGTGAACCAGACAAGCATACAGCAGGAGCAGGAAAAGATAGAAATAGAGAAGAGAAGAATGTTCCTGGTACTGATCAGAATAATGCAAATGATAGTGAATGCATTGGTGGGGTTAGTAACAAAGAAAAGTATACTCAAACCATGGATGTTGGAGTGAATAGGATTGGGGTTAGTGGCAACAGATTTAGGGTGTTGGAGGAGTAGGAGTGTTCACACACCATTAATGGATAAAATAGGATTCTGGAATGTGAGGGGTCTCAATTAGTCTACTAAAACTTGTGATGTCTTGTGGTTTATTAGACACTATGGGTTAGGACTGTTTGGACTCCTTGAAACAAAGGCGAAGGATATGAAGTTTGGGAAGGTTTTTGAGAGGTTTGGGAATAAGTGGTATGTGGTTACTAATCATGTTAAACATGATAGTGGTAGAATTTGGGTGATTTGGCTTCCTCAGGTTTTTTGGGGTTACTATTTTTAGGGTGGAGATGCAACTGCTGCACTTATTAGTTATCCATAAAGCATCTAGTTATAAGTTTGCTTGTACTTGGGTTTATGGATTAAATGATGCAACTAGGAAAGAAGAGTCAGATTAGAAGTATAAGCTACATGGTGAAAGGACCTTGGATTGTGGGGGGGGGGGGTGATTTTAATAATGTCTTAAATATAAATGAAAGGATTGGAGCTCGTGTTTCTTTGCAGGATGTTGAAATTTTTAGGCTATGCCTGAGTGATAATGGTCTGGTTGATTGGAAGGTGAGTGGCATGTTCTATATATACATGGAATAATAAGCAAGAAGGAAGTGGGAGAGTGTGCTTTAAAATTGACAGAGCTTTGGTAAATGATGTATGGGAGGAGGACCACCCTACTATGTAGGTTGTTTTTCATCCTGAGGGGCTCATGGATCATTGTCGTGGTGTCATTCAAAGCTTTGGCACTGAGTTCAAGACTAAAAAGTCTATTTATATATTATATGTGGGTTGATGCTCCTGAGTTTCTAATTGAGGTTAAGGGTGCTTGGGATGTAAGAATCAATGGTACTGCTATGTTCTAGGTTGTTCAAAAGCTGATTAAAGAGGGTGAAAGATAGGCTGAAACATTTGAATTTAGAGAAGTTCTCACGTGTTTAAACTGCTGATGCAAAGGCTGAACTTAATCTAGCTAACGCTCAAAAGGTTTTGCAGGATGATCTTGAGAATGATGCCTTGATTGCACAGGAAAAGCAGGCAAGGGATTTATATTCTAGCACTCATTCTGCAAGGTATAAATTCTTTAGACAGAAATTCAAAGCTCATTGGCTGAAGGAGGATGATACGAATTCAGCTTTCTTCCATGCTGCTATCAGGAAGAGGAGGATACGTCATAGCATCTATGCAATTTTGAATGACCATGGAGAGGTTGTTTCTGATCCTGATATTCTTTGTGCTGCATTCTTGGATTATTATCAAGGTTTATTGGGTACTGAGGCTTTTGTTTCTGGTAGAGTCCATGCTTTAGTAATTGTAGAAGGAGCTGTTTTAACCCTTAAGCAAGGAGAGGAATTGTGCAGGGCATTTTTTGAAGCTAATGTAAAGAGAGCTGTTTGGAGCATTGAAGATGATAAGGCTCCTGGGCTTGATGGATTCTCAAGTAAGTTTTTTAAAGCTTCTTCGGAAGTGGTAGGGCCTGATATAGTTAAAGCTATTCTTAACTTCTTTAATACTGGGAAGCTACTAAAATAGATCAATGCCACAACTTTAACTTTGATTCCTAAGGTGGACAATGTGATGGGTGCTAGAACGGTCGCACATTCCACACTCATTCAAGCACATTTATAAACAAACACCTCACAAACCAAGAACAATGATAAGTAAGAGTTCGGTCCACAAGGAACGGGATATAATTGCTAAGGATCTTAACACGCAAGCTAGTTCGAAGACTTTGGTTGTTTGAGGTTCATCAATTAGACAAACAAGCTATGGATTCTAAATCAAATAATTAAAAGCACTAGGGAATGGGATCCACTCAACCATGGTAACCAAGAATATTAGGAGAAAATAAAGATAAGAGATAGTAAAGACTACATGTAAGACCAACCTCATGCAATTAAGAATACAACTCAAACTCCTAAACTTAGATCCCTCATGAGTTTAGCAATATGAGATAAATTATCAAAGTTTCAATAATTAATGATAAACTTAATTCACATTCCCATGTCAAACCAAGAACATCTTGTCATCAAGCTCAAAATTGATCAAGGGTAGCTACTCCTGTCAAAGTGAACTAACAAGCTATCTTATATAATCAATTTAATTACAAATCAATCATCAACACTTCTCCCAAATTCACTTAGCTAACCATTAGGTTGAGTTTCACCCAACCCCTAGCAAAGAGGAGTACTCACAACTCATGGTGAGTAACATGTAAAGCAACAAATTAGGGTTCTAAGTAGTTCAAAATTTGGGGAAAAGTAATTTACTAGAGATAAAACTAACATGCAACAACAATTTAACAAGATCAAAAGAGATTCAAAGAGCTTGCAATAACAATATAAAAAATCAGAAAATAACTAGAGAAGAGTGAAGAAATTACTAAGTTGAAGCTTCAATGTTGGAAATAATTGCTGAAATCTGAAAATAAATCTTGAATTCACAATGATTGAAATTGAGGGTTTCTACACTAAATCACCAACTAATTTAATGAACTAAGTTGCTAACTAAGAGAAATGTTACTGAAATCTATTCTAAAATTGTTGTCCTCAAAATAAACAAAAGGGGTAGTATTTATACTCCCCAATTTACATTGGTCACTCTATCCAAAGAAAGTCGGTTTCCCAGTAGGAGCGCCCGCTCTAGAACTAGAAGCGCCCGCTCCTTTGTCTTCAGAAGGAGGCAGAATACAGCTCAACAGGGAGGAGCGCCCGCTCCTAGTAATTTCAGTGAAGGCAGATTGTAATGCCTGATGCAGGAGCGCCCGCTTCTTCTGGGGTGCACGCCCGCTCTTGCTAATTTTAGAGAGGGCATAATCTTTTATCTACGGGCGGAGCGCCCGCTCTTGGTGAGGTGCACGCCCGCTCCTCTAAGAGCGGCCTCTCCCTTCATTCTTTGATGCCTTTAGAGTTCTTCCACGAACTTTATTTTCTTGTCAAAGCTTATCTTATACCTGCAATCATGGAAAAACACACACAAAAAGGCGACAATGCTAAAATACAACATATATATACAAAAGGGGTTAGAAAGAGGGGAAAATTAGGAAGAATGATTATGAAATCGGATTAAATATACCACAATAAGTAGACAAATAGACCACTTATCACAATTCTAATAGGGTTGCTTAGTTTAGACCAATTTCCTGCTATAACGTGATTTACAAAGTAATTTCTAAAATACTTTGTGAAAGGCTTAAAGAGGTTCTGCCTGGTCTTATTGACCCTTGTCAGGGAGCTTTTGTAGCAGGATGATCTATATTAGATAACATCCTCATCTGTCAGGACATGCTTAAGGGGTATAATGATAAAAGTAAAGCTCCTAGGTGTATTATCAAGGTAGACTTAAGGAAAGCTTATGATTCAGTAAGTTGGAGTTTTATTGGGAGTATGTTGGATGCTTTGGGGTTCCCTGGCAAGTTCAAAGATTGGGTTATATTCAATTTCTACTCCTTCTTTCTCTCTAATGATCAATGGTGGTCTTCATGGGCTTTTTAAAGGGAGGAAGGGTATAAGGCAAGGAGATTTAATGTCTCCTTTGTTATTTGTTATTGTTATGGATTACTTGACTAGAATGTTGAGGAAAATTGGTAAGAAAAGTGATTTCGAGTTCTATCAGAGATGCAGCTCTTTGGCTTTGAATCATTTTATCTTTGCTGATGACCTAATGCTGTTCTCACATGGAAATAAGGATTCTATTTTTCTTTTGATCAGAGCTTTAAAGGCTTTTGAAGCTAGGTCAAGTTTGCAGGCTAATACTGATAAGACAACAGTGTACTTTGAAAGTGTCAAGAGTAGAGTGAAGGCTGAAATTCTACATATGTCTGATTTTGTGGTTGGTTCTTTGCCTTTCAAGTACTTAGGCATCCCTCTTGATGTCAGAAGTCTAAAAACTTCAGACTATGATGGGTTAATTGATAAGATGATGGCTAAGTTTCATTGCTTGAAGAGCAGACATCTCTCTTATGCTGCAAGGGTAACTTTGATCAACTCTGTCCTTATGAGCCTACATACCTATTGGGCTCAATGTTTGCTATTGCCCAAGAATGTAATGCTTAGAATTACTCAGCTTTGTAGGCCTTTCCTTTGAGATGGCAATGTTGTTCAGGGTAAGGTGCCACCTGTAGCTTGGGATTAGGTATGTTAACCAAAAAAAGCTGGTGGTTTGGGTATTAGAGACTGCATAAGTTGGAATAAGACTGTCATGGGGAGCTATGTGTGGAAGATTGCAAATAAGACAGATTATCTCTAGGTTAAATGGGTGCATTCTATTTAGATTAAGGAGCATGATCGGTGGGACCATGTTCCCAATAAACATGTTGGTTGGGGATGGAAGTTGCTCTGTAAGGTGAAAGATGAAATGAAAGCTGGATTTTTTTAGCACAATTGGTTGACTAAGAGATATAGGATTGTTGATGGGTATAAGTGGTTATAGGGTACTATGGATAAGGTGAGTTGGTGCTCTTAGATTTGGAACAGGTATAATGTTCCTAAACACTCTTCCATAGCCTGACTGTCTGATTTGGGAAGACTGAGAACCAGAGAAAAGTTGGCTAAATTTGGGGCCTGTGATGAGGATAGTTGTATGTTATGTGGGGAGCTTCCTAAAGTGAGCAACTCTTTTTTCAGTGCAAGTACAACAAGTATGGTTGATGTCTGTAACTGGATAGAGATCAAAGACAAGCAGTTTAGTATTGAGAATACTTAGAGGAAATGGAATAGGAAGGGGAAGAATCATATCCAGAAGAAGTTATTTTTGGAAACTTTGACTGCTATGGTGTACCACATCTGGTCTGCAATAAATCAAGCTTTCTGACAGAAATATGTTATAAAACCCTAGAAATTCCTTTCCTTTAAAATACCTGTTTTGCTCTTTTTAAAATACAAATAGGAAAATCTAAGACATTACCGCAACTGTGAAAACGGTTAACACAATTATCAAAGACACACAGCGGAAGACTCACTTTAAAAACCATTCAAAACCAGTCAACTCAAAAAGTCAAACCAAACGAAAGTAAAGTCAAACCAAAGTCAAATAAAGTCAACCTACAACTTAGAACCATTGTAGGTCCTTATCAAACCCAAAACAAATATTAAAACCTTTGTGTTAGTCTCACAAGCAAATATATATAATAATCAAAGCAAATAAAACACATCATATTCTTATGAAAACTAAACAGGATTCGCTCTTCACTCATGCCCATCATGAATATGCTTCATCACCCGAAAAGCTTCTCTTTACTTTGTCCCCACTACTCGCCATTAGAAATGGGTCGTCGTAGGGCCAAGATAAAGACAAGGCCAAATAAACATACAACACACAATCAGCAATGCTGAGTACATAAGCGTAAACAATGCACACTAACATGCTTTCATCCTATCAACACACAACTTACCTTATTACACCTGTTACAAGCATACAACATACCATACAACCAACCAATAAATAAATGAATTGCTTATTTATTTTGATTACGCATCGAACGGGTTTCCCACCAAATCCCTACCCTAACTAAATTGAGGTAAACTACACCGGGAGCTAACCGGGTAGGCAAATGACACATGAAAGTGACTGGACGTCCTGCGCATAAAATAAAAAGGAAAATACAACGTCCTGTATTCCTAATAGAAGCTATGGTTAAATATAAAACCCCATAACTCCCCCCATATGTTCATACTCAAGGTATATACGTTCCAATAGTTTTGGTGCGTAATCTCTTTCACTTTACGTTGATTACATATTCTTAGGCTTGATGATGATTCTCAAACCATAACACAATCAATCATAATAATCATTCAAACAATCAAACATACCAATTTAATTCTTGAAGAATTAGTGACACATTTAATTTAATGTTGAACTCTTTTTAGACTACCTCGGTGTTAAATAACACCTTAAGCGCATAAAGCACCGCAAATAATCCTATCCCTTGGTGTTTAGAACACCTTAAGTGCACTAGGCATTGCAGTATATTTTATTCCTGTGTAATAAGACACTTAATAGCTCAATTCTCATGCTTAAAGCATCAATAAAAAGTATATAAACCATCATAAAATTCCCCTTATATATTCCAAACCAAATTAAACATTTAGTTTAATTAAACATGATCTCAATCATGCCAATAATAAAAGTGTGGTTCATAATCAACATGCCAACATAATTAATTCCAATCATCAATTCACCAAAAAGAATCCATACTTCACAAATCAATCACCAACATCAATCCAATCAACAATTCCTACCAATACCTATCATGATACTACCTTGGAATTAATTAAACAAAGCCTAGCATGCTTCTACACATTTAAACAATTACCAAGTACGCGAACGTACCTCGAATATGATCTCAAAATCGCCACCACTACACAAAATCACTCACTTAGATGTCTCCTACAACCCAAATTACAAAGAGACATAAATAGCTATTCATAATAAATTTCCAGCAATATATGCACTCTTTAAATCACTTTTAAACCTTCTAAAACATGCTGAAAATTAATTTAAACCACCTACTTTTATTCCCAATTAATGGGTAATTAAAAATCTTTTCAAGAAACATAATTCTAGCCTTTATATAAAAATTCCAGCATCATAAAAACTCATAAACTTGCTGTAATTTTGTTTAAAAACATTCAATAGTTTTAATCAACTACAATCAAATTCCATCAATAAACATTAATTTAGAAACTTAGGGTTTTCAATTTGGGGCTTTTTAATTCAAAAATCAAATCTGAAAATTATATACGTATTAATCATTATTAAAACATCATAAAATCATCACACACCCCCAAAATCAATAATTAGTCAAGGTTGGATTAATTTAAAACAAACGGGAGAGAGAGATAGGGAAAGTGTTTTAAAAAACAAAACACACTATCGCACACATGGGAGGGGGCTGCTACCGCCCTCCACACTGGCGGCTGCTGCTGGCGGTGGTGGCCAGCCGGTGGGAAGTGGTGGTGGTGGCGGCGGCCGACCACCTTGGTGTGCGTATGTGTGAGTGTTTGTGAGAGAGAGGGGAAAAATTAAAGGAGAGAGAAATAGATTTTACCATTGGGTATTCTCCACCCTGGGAAAAGTTTAATTTGCTCATATGATGAGTATTTATACCCTCTCTCAAAACCCTCCTAACTTAAATTCTTTTTTTACGCTCAATGATTTTTACTCCTTTTCAAAATGACATTTGACTTTCTTTAAAACACCATTGACTTTAAAACTTTCTTTTTATAAATTAGTTATGCCCCAAAGTTTTTAAATAATAAAATAAAAATAATTCCAAAACAATTAAATATATAAAAATGGACATAAATAATTCATTTTGAATTATTTAAATACTTTATAAAATAATGTTTTAAATGAATATACGTATAAAAATACGGGGTATTACAATCTACCCCCCTTAAAAAAAAGTTTCGTCCGAAACTTGGGTAACGAAAAACAACCTTTTCCTCACTTTGTGTAATATTGCTGTACTCTTTTGACATACTTTTATCTTTAATGTCTCCTTGAAATCAAAACTACTCGAAATAACCGTTAAAAATGTGCAAAAAGCACTAATATAACTGAAATTAGAGGGAAAAAGCGCGAAAATCTAACGCATTCTACCCCCTTAAAGAAAACGATTTACATCCCCGTAACTCAACATACTTCAAACAACTCAGGGTATTTCTTTTTCATCTCATCCTCAGCTTCCCTAGTTGCTTCCTCATATTCTTGGTTAGACCATAGCACCTTAACAATCTTTAACTTCCTTGTTGCGTGTACTACACACTTTATTGTCAAGGATTTTGACAGGTCTTTCCTCATAAGTTAAGCTTTGATCTAACTCAATTGTTTCAAGTTGTAGCACATGTGACTTATCAGGTATATACCTTCTTAACTGAGACACATAAAATACATCATGCACCTTACTTAGCTCCATAGGTAAGGCCAACCTATAAGCTACTTTGTCTATCCTTTGCACTATCTCATATGGACTAATATACTTTGGGCTAAGTTTCCTTTTCTTTCCAAATCTCATACCACCCTTCATTGGTGATACTTTCAACAACACTTTGTCACCAACTTCAAACTCTTCTTCCCTACGCTTCAGATCTGCATAACTCTTTTGACGATCTTGTGCTGCTTGAATCTTAGCTTGAATCTCTTTTACCAGCTTAACTATATCTTCAATCATTTGAGGCCCTAAGATTATTGTTTCACTTATGTCGTTCTAACATATAGGACTGCGACACTTCCTTTCATATAATGCCTCAAATGGAGCCATACCAATGCTCGCATGATAACTATTGTTACAAGAAAATTCAATTAAGTCCAAGATATCTTCCCATCCCCCTTGGAAGTCTATGACACAAGCTCTCAACATATCTTCCAAGGTTTGAATAGTTTTTTCAATTTGTCCATCTGTGGCAGGGTGAAATGTTGTACTCATCTTTAGTGTTATACCAAAGTTTTCCTACACATTCTTCCAGAACTTTGAAAGAAACCTATAATCTCTATCAGACGCAATATCTTTTAGAATTCCATGTAACCTCACAACTTTCTTGATGTAAGCTTTTGCAAGTTGCTCCATCTTCCAGGTCTTCTTCATTGGTATGAGCACTGCAGATTTGGTAAGTCAATCCACCACGACCCAAATGGTATCATTTCCACTCTTTGACTTTGGAAGGCAAGTCACAAAATCCATCAAAATACAATCCCATTTCCATCCAGGGATTTCCAATGATTGCACGGTTCCTTACGGTCTCTTGTGCTCTATTTTTACCTTTTGACAAGTTAGATACTTCGCTACAAATTCTGCAACTTCATTCTTCATTCTAGGCCACCAATACATCTTTTTCAAGTCTTTGTATAGTTTATCCCCTCCAAGGAGTACTAAGTATGGTGTATTGTGTCCTTCATCCATCAATTTTCTCTTTACTTCCTCACATTTTTGTGTTACACACCATCTACCTTTATACCTTAGACTCCCATCTTCATGAATTTTGAAATCTGTAACCTTTCCTTGCTTTATTTTCTCACGAATCCTATCCATATTTACATCTCCTACCTGATTTTCCTTATTCTCATCAAATATTGTTGGTTGAATGCTTAGATTCGCAAGTATACCTGTTGGTACTCCCCATTCTACCACTTCTAGGTTCATTTTTCTCATTTCCCTACACAATTCATCAGCCACTACCAAAGTGTTCAGTCCATGACTAGTTTTACGACTTAGAGCGTCTACCACTACATTTGCTTTCCCTTCGTGGTATTGTATGTCCAAGTTGTAGTCCGTTGCAAATTCTAACCATCTCCTTTGGCGCAAGTTCAGATCTCTTTAGGTGAAAATGTACTTCAAACTTTTATGGTCAGTATATATTCTACATTTCACCCCATACAAGTAATGCCTCCAAATCTTTAGTGCAAAAATGATTGCTGCTAATTCTAAATCATGAGTAGGATAGTTTACTTCATAAGGTTTTAACTGTCTTGATGCATATGCAATCATCTTTCCATTTTGCATAAGCACACATCCCAGACCATTCTTGGATGCATCACTATATACACATCATAGATCCCTCTGTCATCTGGCAATGTTAGCACTGGTGCTGTAATCAACCTTTGCTTCAAAAGTTAAAACGCTTCCTCACACTTCTCGTCCCACTCGAACTTCTTGTCCTTCTTCATTAGAGAGGTCATAGGCTTAGCAATTTTAGAAAAGTCCTTCACAAAATGCTTATAATACCCTACTAAACCTAAGAAACTCCTAATTTCAGACACCATCTTTGGCGTAGGCCATCCTTTCACTGTCTTTGCAGGATCTACTTCTACCCCATCCTTTGACACAAAGTGACCCAGAAATGCTACTTTCTCCAACCAAAACTCACACTTGGAAAACTTTGCATAGAGCTTATTCTCCCTTAAAGTTTGTAAAACTGTCCTCAAATGTTCCACATGTTCCTCCTTATTCTTCGAATACACCAGTATATCATCTTGAACACTACGACAAACTTGTCCATAAATGGATGAAACACCCTATTCATCAAGTCCATAAAGATTGCTGGAGCATTCGTCAATCCAAATGGCATTACTGTGAAATCATAATGCCCATACCTTGTTCTAAATGCAGTCTTAGGAATATCTTCGTCTGCAATCCTTAACTGATGGTATCCTGACCTTAGATCAATCTTGGAAAACACAGATGTGCCCCTCAATTGGTCAAATAGGTCATCAATCCTTGGTAATGGGTATTTGTTCTTTATAGTGACCTTGTTCAACTCCCTGTAGTCAATACATAACCTCATACTTCCATCCTTTTCCTTAACGAACAACATTAGAGCTCTCCAAGGCGATGCACTTAGTCTATGTACCCTTTTTCTAGTAAGTCCTGTAGTTGCTCCTTTAACTCACTCATTTCTGCAGGTGCCATTCAATATGGTGCCTTGGAAATTAATGTTATCCCTAGTTACAACTCTATTGTGAAATCAATTTCCCTCTTAGGCGGCATTCCTAGAATCTCTTCTAGGAACACATCCAGAAACTCATTTACCACGTCTATGTTTTCAGGCTTAATTATCTCTTCATGTTCCAAGTTCCTTACACTACAAAAATATACTGGATGTTCCTTCTTAATATACTTAGCCAACTTCATCATTGAGATGATCCTTGGGACCTTTGCTTCACCATGCTTCCAATGTGTTACCAACTCACCCGCAACTGTACTTAACTGCACTTTCTAGGATCGACAACGAATCTCCACACTATACTTGCTCAACCAATTCATTCCCAAGATGATATCAAAGTCACTCAACCCAAATTCAATGAGGTCAGACAAAAATACTTTTCCTTTTATCTCTAATGGCATATCCTTAAAAGTTTTGGTACACTGTACTACCCCTCCCGTAGGAATAACTATAGGTACATCCATGACATCTACGGTTTTCATACAGTGCGATAGCTTTGAAACAATGGCTTTTGAAATGAAAGAAAAAGTTGCACCAGAATCAAACAAAACTGTAACAGGAATAGAGTTAATAGAAAAAGTACTAGTTATAACATCCTTCGTAGTATCAGCTTCATGCCTACTTATCACATCAGCTTTCTTGGAGCTCCACTCTTCACCTAATTATTTCCATTATTGTTGCCTTTCACCCCATTTTGTTGTGCCCCTTTGTTCCCTGCATAGTTGTTGTTTCCCTGAAAGTTCCTTTGTGCCCCTCCTTGATTATTGCCCTGCTTGTTGCGATCTGAATCTTTGGAGAATCACTCGTACTCCCTATGTCCCAACTTGTTGCAAGCGCGACAAGTAACCAAGTTACCCTCACAGTCTTACCAGGGTGATCATTCTTACACCTCTTGCAGTAAAAATACCTTGGACCCTTGTTATTTCCCTGGTTGGAGTTCTTAGGCCCTCCATTGAAATTCCGTCCACCCTGAAGATTGTTATTGTGGAAGTTATTGTTATTGTTGCTGTTGAAGTTGTTATTGTTGTGGTGGTATTTCTGCTTCTTGAAGTTGTTCTGGTTACCTTGAGGGTTTCTAGAGTTCTGTCCCATCTCTTTTCTCTTTTCCTTCCCTTCCACCTCATCTAATTCCTTCTTTTTCTTTAACTCCAACGCATAAAAGTGTGCAGACCTCCCATAAACTTCATCCAATGTTTCGAACACTTGTCCACACAACTTTAATTGAAGATCAGTGGTCAATCCACTCTCAAACTTCTTATCTTTTGCCTTTTCTATAGAAACAAACTCTTTGGCAAACCTTGACAGCTCAATAAACTTGGTATAATACTCAGTGACTGACATATCTCCCATTGCTAGGTTAGAAAATTCCCCAGCTTTCTGTTTCTGTAGGAAAATGGGATAAAATTTGTCCCTAACCTTTTCTTGAAACATAGTCCAATTGAAACCAGGCAGTGCTTTGATGGTAGTCTCATTTTGTTGCCACCAAAGGTCAGTTTCACC
This sequence comes from Chenopodium quinoa, assembly GCF_001683475.1. Lineage (NCBI taxonomy): Eukaryota > Viridiplantae > Streptophyta > Magnoliopsida > Caryophyllales > Amaranthaceae > Chenopodium > Chenopodium quinoa. Next base: position 4,785,591 of record NW_018742484.1, read on the forward strand.
CCTGAGGTAATATGTAGCATAGCCCACCTTCAAATTTTCTGGGCACCCTACTGCCCCAAACAATTTCTCAAATTCCCTTAACCAGTTTTCTAACACTGTTGGGTCTGGTTCGCCTTGATAGGTTGGTGGCTTAATTTGCGCCACCTTCTTAAACAGTCCCCCCCGAGCATCCCCATTGTTGGTCGAGTTTCTTACCAACTATTGAGCGACCATTTCCTACTGCCTTACAACTTCACTCAATTCATTCCCTTCACTATTGTTCCCACTTCCTCCTGCCATTTTTCTTCTTCTGAATTAGAACAAAAGGGGGACTTTATTAATTATGGTCATGGTTAGATCTTAGGTCAGACACCCATCTAACTAACTTATACACACACATTTAATTTAAGCTAACAAATTGAGGTTGCAAAATTACAACTCCCAAATCTTGCAGCTTGTTCAACCAAATTTTGATTGCTAACTAACCATACATTTAATAAAGAATCACAATAATAAATAAAAATAATTCCCATGGTTCCCTAGAGTTTAGAAATGAATTATTGGAATATTTGAGTAAGAAATGGCTCATTGGAGTAGTGACATGAAATGAATGATTTAAGAATAAAATGAATTATTTGGCTGTAAAATGAATTATTTGGCAAGGAAATGATTAAAATTTTATTGTTGAGAAAGAAAATGACTGGAAAAATAAAATGAAATGAGTTCGAATAACCTACGTAACTCAATAGGTTTATTGACTCATTGTGATCATGCCACTTATTACTTTACTGAAAAAGGAAATTATAAAAACTGCGGAAATGAAATTAAGAATCCTAAAATAAATGAAACTACACAAATCTAGTCATTTCGAACGTTGTCCTTCTTGTCCTTTGATTGTTTGTAGTTTCCAGGATCGAATTCAGGGTCATCTTCCTCCTCCATTAGTTTAGGTGTCTTTGGATTTTGCTCTACTTGAATAAACTCTTCATCTTCCTCATCGTCAGATGAAATGTCAATTATAATTGGAGTTGGGGGTGGATTTGGATTCGGAATCTCCATATAATGGAACTATCAACAGTATGATTACTCTCATCCATTAGCTCTCCTTCCTCTTGCCCTCCATTCGCCCCTGCTTGATTACCCTATGGTGGGGAAGAATTTCCTGATTGATTGCTAGTGGAAGGGGAATTATTCCCTGCTGGGTTATCATAGAAGTAATTTGGATATAGAATATGTAAACGCTCACAGTGATACTTCTCTACTCGAACAAGATAAGAAATCAAGTATCTGTAGTCAGGGTACCACTGTCCATAATAATCTTTGTACTTGGAATAGTTGGGAATGTCCCCAGGCAAGTAGAAATCAGCAAATTTTGCTTTGACAGCAAGATATGGCGATTCGTCAGGAAGACAGTGAATTATCATAGCTGAAACACAATCAGGCAGGTTATACTGCTTGTCCCCTAGGACATCGCTCATGTGTGAACAATAGAAATGAATTTTCTTGACATAGTCAAAGGGATGTTCATAGTCTTTCTTAATTAGGGTACCAATTTGTGAGTATTTGCTAGGAAAGATCGACATCCTGTAAGGGAAAAGACTTAGAAAAGAATTCCCTTCCCCACAAAAAAATAAAATAACACAGTTCTTGCATGGAGGTTCAATGTTCAATAAAACAATCTTCTTATTTCTAATCACATAATTACATGCTTCCAATTAATCAATTCACATGATCAAACATCACAACCTAAGTATTAATGCATACAAGAACATGGATACTTCTAACTTATATGCCCCAAATTCTTTCCTACCCAAGCTCACAAACATGCTTTTAAAGCTCTAAACACATAATTCTTACCTTAATCCTTCGCCTTCCTGCAAAATTAATAAACTAAAAATATTTTTGACTCCCTTTTTGAAAAAAATTCGAAAATTAATTCCGAAAAGGCTAAAATTTTCGGCCATAATTAAAAAAAAATTCGGACACCCCAAGCAACAAAGGTGAGCTGTTTTTTCCCTAGGGTCCTTTGCTTGTCATCTTTTACTACTCTAGTCTACTTGTTTTGCAAGGCATTCTTTAATCTATTCCAACTTCGAAGTGTAGAACAATTGAGAGATTTCTGTGTCAAATAAAACCCAAAATCAATTCCCCTTCATTTTCACCTTCTTCTCCACCGCTAAGTCGCTAACTGTAATCCCCCAATATATAAAGAACCCCCAAATATTTGGAAAAAACTCGTTTTTTATTTTGTTTTTTAACCAAATTATCATACAAAATCCCCTTTGAATTGTCCCTTTTGAAGAATCTCTTTCTCTCTCATCGCCATTGAAATTGTTTCTTCAAACTCTACTACAATGGCGACTGTTAATCGGGAAGCGATTGATACTTTTATCAGCATCACCGGTGCACCTGAGGCTGTTGCTACGCAAAGGCTTCAGGTATTGATTAAACTTCAAATTATAGAATTTGGGTTTTGATTTTTGTATGATTTCAGAGTTGGGCTGATTAGGGTTTGGTTTATTTTCTGGTTTTGCTTCAATTTAATGAAAATTTGGGTATTTTTTACATGGATTGAACAATCTAAGAACAGGGTTTATTCTAATCAATTATTGTAGTTAATTTGATGGGATATATTTGTATTGTACTAATGTACTAGATTCAATTTTATGGACTTGAGCTAAATTTGAATGGCATTGATAATTCTCTGCAATTGACTTGATTGATTGTTGTTGAGTTTGGTTTGATCGATTGACTGATTGATTAATTGATGATAATGTGTGTTTAATACTATTGATCAAGTGGAGTTGAAGGCCAATCTGAAATCCATTGGCAGTTTCTATAGGGGTCTTAGCATTTCTACTTTACCATGTGTTTCGATGCGTGTAGTTTAGTTAGTTCACTTATAATTGCCATTATACTGTTTAATATGCGCCTTGTGGGTTGAAATTGTGCTTCTATGTATCTGTTATTAAATTAATACAAGTACATCTTTTGCGCGGTTTCATGGATTATTTGTTAGATTGTGTTCTGTGCTGATTGTTGTTTGGTGGTTGCTGGAATTAAAAAGTGTTTAAGAGTAACTGAGAAGCACAGTCCTGTTAGTGGCATATTGTCAGTCTCCAACTATGGCATAATTTATTCCCTGTGAAGAGTGGTAGAGAGATTCTCTACTGTTGTGTTTTCAATCTTTCTCTTGAGTTTGATGTAGTTTTTGAAGAATAAGTTCAATCAATTGCTTAATTAATCGAATAGTTCCAATGAAACATTAGAAGATGAGATGCAATTCAGCTCTGGCTTTAAGTCCTTGGCCTTGAGCCGGTTCATTTCTTGAGGATTGTTTATTAGTTGTGATCATGTGTGTGATAATGTACTTGGCTCAATAGAGGATCAGCCGGAGTATTTTATCTTATTTAGGTGTGACTGGACTAGTTGAAAATTTGTGCTAAATATGTTTTGAGTGAGTTATGCTAGTTTCGAATGGTGCTCCATAAATACACAAATGGTCATGTGTATGTTGATAGAGAGAAAGGGGTGTACATCGTCTTGTGATATTTTTTTTGGACGAATGGTGTATATTTTAGATATTATATACGACATCACAATATCGTGGAGAGAATCATTAAGATATACTGAGGAAGTTACTCTCTGTTTCATAATATAATGCTTTTTTAAGGTTGTTATCAAACCATCTGTATACCTGTTATTCACCAATCTGTCTATCTTAATGTTTGAGCTGCTCTGCTCTACATATTCTGTGCTTGAAAGCTAGCTTCAGAGTTTTGATATGCAATTGCTGCTGTACATGTAGCATATCTTTTGGAGATAAGAAGATTTACATACTTGTAAATGTTTGTGCTGCTGTATTCTTTTCTACTCCGTATGTTTTTTTTTTTTTTTTTTTTTTTTTTTTTTTTTTTTTTTGTAATATATTCTATTATATGTGTAGGAGTTCGGTGGCAATCTCAATGAAGCTGTTAATGCACATTTTAGCGAGGGGGATAGAAATGTGTAAGTTCTTGCTACATTACTGTGCTTTCCATGACCATCTTTAGCATTTACTACTGGTTACCTCACCTGTAGAGCTTCCTGTTATATTCAAATATAGTTACTTGTAGCACCTCTGGCTACTTTTTTTGTACCTAATGAATGTATACGTAATTGTAACTTGCTCTTCAAAAATCTAGTTTGCAGGATGCCCCTATTACTGGTACTACCACACCAAATGATCTCATGGATATAGATGATCCCCCAGTAACAGAGCCTCGTGGTCCTGCATCACTACTATCTGCTGCCAGAGGAACCAATCCCTTTTCCATACTTGATCCAACCTTTGGGAGGAGCCTATTTGAAACTAGAAACCTTTTCGATACCAGTTCTGAGATCATGGACGGGCCCCATTTGTCTCTCAGCCAAGAGAAGTTAGAGAAATTCCCATAGAAGTCAAGGATGGGGGTGAAAATTTAGCTGCTCCTTCTGGTCATGGTCCAAGGATTGAGGATGTCACAGACTCTATTGATGCAGAGGGACCTCAAACACATGGAACTGTCATTGTTGAGGATGAAGATGATGACATAATCCCTGGAAATTTAGGAGGTGGTTGGAGTAGCTCTAGACCTAGTGCACCTCAATTTGATGATTCACGAGATTATGCGACGAATGATATTGAAGAAGAAATGATTCGAGCTGCCATCGAGGCTTCCAAGAGAGATGCTGAACTCCAAACTACTCAAGTTGGCCCTGATTTCCTCTATAATTTTGGAATTTCTATTAATTTATGCTGTTTACCAGTCTGTAGTTTTTTTTGTTTCTATAAATAACAATTCCTTCTTCTATGTTATAGGGGTTGGATAATGTTGGCCTGCAGCAAGTGCCTCCTCAACGAGATGATGCCGAGCTTGAACATGCCGTATCCTTATCTTTAAAGGTTAATGATCTATGATGTTTGACTGATTTTCTTTTGTAAATTTATTTACAGCTCCTGACATTTGGTGATATTGCCTTGTTAATGTCAATTTAGACCGCAGAACAGGAAGTTCTTCAAAGAGAGACGAGTCTCAAGGCTGGAGCTTCTGGTTCAACTGCTAATGAGCCTCTGGAGGTGGAAGAGCTAGGGAAAATAGAAGAATCAAATAGAAGGTATATATTAGTAGGTGTAATAAGTTATGGTTTTCTTGGTTACTGATTGATAAGCACATCTGGATAATGAATTCCTGATTATCTGATCTGAATAATCTGAACTTGATCTAAATCTTGGAGACAGGGCAACTTAATAATAGCCTAGAAAAAAGGAATCTACCGGATTTAACCAAAGAATAGACACAAACATTAATCCCTGACGGCTTACGCTATTTTTTATTATTATAACAATCTAATCATCAATAGCTTCAAACTAAAGTAACCCAACCTGAATTGGAGTTGAACTTGAAGTCTCACTTGACTACAACCTGAACTGAGTTTATGTTGAGGACAGCCAAGTCTATTGATAAGTTTAAATTCATTGAATTCATTGCTATTAATTAGGGGCATATACGTTGATAATTGAGCAAGTTGGGAAAGGGGTTTGACTTGAGCTCGAGTTGAAGTGTTGAACCTTAGTACTTGCTTACTCACTGTTATTTCTACAAAAAAAAATTTAATCTATTATTACCTAGTTATATTAATTATTGAATTTTTGAACTCTGTTGCAACAGTATGGTAAACGGTGTTAAAATAGGATTGTTAACACTGATTATGATTAAAGTTTTCCCATCCAAATTTTTTATAATCTAACACTGTTGTTGATCTGGTCACAAGGATTTCAAGTAAAATTCACACTGAGTCAAGTTTTGACCAAGTCTTTGACTGTTTGATTTGACTTGTGGTTAGCTCAGATCAATATTATCCTTAGGTCCAATTTGATGGACCATCAAGTAGTATTTAACTTCTAAAAGAGAAGTATTTGATGAATAGTTGTGATGCTTATGTTGTATCAATCAATATCTTATGCTTTAGTGGTACTTCTATCATTCTATGTGCTACACCTTCTACTACTTGTTGGAAATTAAGGCGAATTCAATGGATATATATACTAAGCCTGGTTATTGGATGGCAGGACGGGGCTGTCCATTGATAGAAGAGCATGGCTAAAAATTAAAGGGTTTTGACCCTTGACATCTTTGATGTGCAAGGCTTTTATAGGGTCACTAATTTATAGGGCTGTTATAGGGTCACCACTTAAACCCCCATAATTTTTTTAAAAAAGATGTAAGATCTTTAAAAATATCAGAATACATTTTTTTTTTATCTATTGACGTTCAATCATACCACTTCTCTCTTCTTCGTCGTTCTTCAAGTTTGATATTCATCCTCTTAGAAATTCAACCTCTTCTTGATCTACATGGTAAATCAACTTAAATTCAACTTCTATGATAATAAATTACGTAGACAGTCCATATTCTTCTCAGCCATTGGTAAATTTCGAGAGAAGTTAGGGTTTGAAGAGTTGAATATGGTTGTTGGTGAAAACTATAATGTAATTTCTGTATTTGTCTCTCCTCCATTGGGTTGTATTGAAATTTCAAATCACCCGTATACTCTTTTGTTATTCAATTTAGTGATTCTGATTAGTAATTTCTTTAATTTTCTGGTTTTTAATTGGGGATTTTCAATGAAAAAGTGACAAAACACATAATGCAAGAACAATGCTATCCAATATAATGTGAAAAAAAATTCAAATCAAAACAATTACTAGTAATGGGGGGAGTGAAGAGAATGATAAACACAGTAGAAGAAATTGGATCTCTCACATAAAGGAATGAATGAGTGAAGAGAATGTTTTAGATTGTAAATTGGCTGTTTTTTTTTTTTTTTTTTTTTAAAAATTTTTTTTATCCCATTTTGACCCACTTTACTTTTACACCAGGCCCTGATTCAGCCCTAACCCTCATGGCCATGACCATGACCCAACCCACATAAACTTTTCATTGACCTGCCAATGACACGCCCTGCTAATACCCGCACCCGCCCCAACTCACCCAATAACCAGGGTTAATTGTACTGGGATTTGTATCCCATCTTCTCCAGTTCTTGTGGGCTTTGGTAGTGGTTTCTTTCTACTTTCTTTCCCATTCTTTCCATTTCACTTCTTTCACCCTAGGTGGAGTGGGTTTTGAATTGGGAGCCCCTTCTTGCAGACTTAAGAAGCCGAAAAACATGAACCTTCTGAACCAGAAGCAATGGAGCCAGAATATCTTTATCCTGTCTTTGACTGAGTATATTGCACCTATTTCTATTGCTAACATTTTGGCTTTCTTTTTTAAGCATATTTCTTTAGTATTACATAGAGCTGTGTTACCTATAACTCTATAAGTGTCCGCACCTTGTATCATTTACCCCTCTCCAGCTTGCAAGAAAACAATAATTATCTATGCAATTTGTTCTTCACAATATTTGACCCTATCTTTGTCCATTTTCTTCTCAATCTCAAAGGCAAGATGTTAGTTCTTCTGACAAGCCTTCTTCAATTCACCATAAGAAAGAAGCAGGGAGCTCATCCATCCAAGATGAAGCCGATGATATGGATGAGCAACCGCTGGTCCGGAATAGGTCAAGGCGTAGGTCTTCCGCTTCAACGACCCAAGGGGAAGTTGCTGAATCAGATGTTAGTCCTGTTCTGGATCCTCCACAACCAAATGTTGCTAGTGAGACTCATCCCAATGGAACTGCTTTTCCTTCAGATGAGGTAATAATATCCCTTAACACAGTTCAATGTGGTTGTTCTGCTTGATAATGAATGCAATGTTTCTTGAAAAAATGGAAGCAGTATAAGTGGCTTATTATTTTTTGTAAAATTATGTAAGCAGCAAAAAGGACTGAGAGTGGAGGTTAAAAATGGCTGTATTTTAATCATTAATTATTGTTCTTGTAGTGGGGAGGTATCTCCTCTGTAGAGCATGATGAAGCAGTTATGTTGGAGGCTGCCATGTTTGGTGGAATCCCTGAGGGTGGATTTCGTGCACCTTATGCTCCAAATCATCTGATGCACCCTGGCTTTGACACATCATGGAGAATGCCTCGTCCTCCCTCACCTGGCCTTGTTGCCCAGCGTGCAATTCGGGAACAGCAGGTATGAGGAGTTTTCAAATTAAGTGTGTTTTTTTCTTTTTTTTTTATTTTTTTTTTACTGAATATATTTTTTTCAATTCGATCCATGCAGGATGATGAGTTCCTTGCTGCATTGGAAGCTGATAGGGAAAGGGAAATGAAGGCTGTAGAGGAAGAAAAAGCAGCTAGGGAAGCTGCATTGGAAGAGCAGAGGCTAAAGGAGGAAGAATCGCGTAGAAAATTAGAGGAGGAACAGGTAACGTTACAACTTCTTGTGTGTCTTAAACAATGGTGTTACTCTCCCAATGCATGGTTTTATTTGTTACACAGCTTCTGTTTTGTAGTCTGATCTCTTTGGCCCATATATGTCCCTACTTTATGGTAAATGACGGTTTGATATTGAGCTCTTCTTAGCTTTTCACTTTATACATAGATCATTTCGCTTTGTCGTTAATAATCAAATTTGTGTGAGATACTTGTCTTTGCTGTTGGGGTTAGCGGATCAGGTCAAGCCACAAGTAAAAAATAATGAATTTCCGAATGACACAATCTTGCATTAGTTTGTAAATGATCTTCTATCCTGAAATCAATTTTTGGAGCTGTAATTGAGAGTTTCAAAAACTGAAAGGTCCTCTATGCATATTCTGAAAGGTCAAAATCAACGGCACACTGACTTAAGAGTACCTATGTACTCCGTATATAAGTTGCTTTTATCTTGACAAGGTAATCCTCATATAATGATTGGTCTTATTTATTTATTGATTTATTTTTAATTTTTTGGAAGAAGGGTGTCTTGGAACCTTGTATTTTTTTCACAAGCAACTTATTAAAGTCAGGTTTAGGTTGACATCAACAGACTACATACTAGGAATTTGTTAATTCTTGTGTTTCATTTCTGTTGAGTTTGTATAAAATAAAAAAATGGCCATTGTGAAACTAACTTCACTCAAATTAATTCCTATTGTCCTTTGTTAGCCAAAAATTTATCATGTTACCCAATCTAAATGGCTAAAGCTTTTCATTGGTTGCTATTGTGTGTGTAAAACTCCATGAATTTCATTTTGTCAAACTTGTACGCTTCGAGTGTTATTTTGGCTTTCTCACTTGTATTCATTTCTAATCTCTAGCTTCCTTAATTCCTTTTCATCTTAGGAAAAATACACTTTAATTATCCTAACTACGGGCAATTTACTTTTAATAATCCTAACTAAGGTTTATTATCTAATTATCCTAACTATTGGGTATGTTTGCCTCCAATGGTCCCAATGACGGGTAACTTGTTAAAAGAGGTTTTTTTTTTTTTTAAATAGCCACGTGTCAACATGTGATTTGTCCAAAAAAATAAAATAAAAAAAAAACAAAAAAAATCCCAAAATTCCCCGCAACCCTTTCCCCACCCCAAACCTCGCCGGAAACCGGCTGACCACCCTCCTTAACCACCTAATCCGGCTGGCCGACCCCCTTTAACCCACCCCCGACCCCCGAAACACCTCTCAGCCACCCCGACCCCAAAAACTCGACAGTGCTGGTCCTAGGCGAAATCATTTCTAAGGGGCCTTTATGCTAAAATGTAAACACTATAATCCTAAATTGTATTACGAAACGTGATAAGATTGTGTTATAACTTTTTTTTAGCTCATTTCGGCATATAAATAATTCAAAACAGTAAAATTAAACGAAATATCAATGAAAAACAATTAAAAGAGAAACACTATGTATTCGTCATTCTTCTATACAAATCAAAGTAAAGAATATGAACTATAAATTACTTTTTAAAATAATTGAATATATCAATAGACTTGTAAAAAAAATAAGAACCAATATTAAATTAAAATTAGGAAAATGATAAACATAGCCCTTAGGGCTATGTATAAGAAGCTAAAATTATATAGCACCTCAAGGCTCAATAGCTAGACTCCTTAATTTTTATTTATTTATTTATTTTTTTTTTTTTTTTTGAAAGAAGCTAGCTAGAAATAGATAATTGAAAAGGAACAATTATACAAGTAACAGATAATATTAGCAGATGACTAATAACCTAAGTTATTCAAATCCTTCACCTTCCATATTATAATGAAAATCCACCAATAAGACATAGATAATTATAATGTCCAAAATCCAAATTAGAAAATATCATTTAAATAAGAGGGCATAAGAAAAAGTGGAGTTTAATCCTATTTGGAAGATGAGATATTGATCAGATCAGACTAAGTAAATGATGAATTAGAACTCTTATTACAACTTATTTGTTATTGCATTTTTTTAAGGAAAAAAAAAAACAATACAAAAATTAAAAAATCATTGGGAGTAGCAAATGTTCAGATTTCAATGGAAAATTGAAATTAACAATTCCAAAATTAATGCTTTAGAATGAATGCAGTGTAATTACTGAGTAGGGAAGGGTAAAAGCCTTTGGAAAGCAGATTACCGTTTGAGGTCTTTGTTTGAAACCATTTAACTAAGATAATATTTTTGTGGGCCCCTTGATCCCTTGGGCCCTAGGCAGGCGCACTCCCGCCTACCCCAGGGGCCGGGGCTGAAACTCGAATTGTTCAAGCTTCATATTCGAGGCACCGACGACGATAATGTCACCGAATCTACCCGGGGGTTTCGCTGCCTACTCCGAAGCCATTGCCAAAGAACACGCCGGCATCTCACCTCTGTTGACCAAAAAATCGCAACGAAGGTGTGATTGCAGGTGGTGGCGGTGACTACAGGTGGTTTTTAGGGGCTCGAGATTGGCTGGCAGGTGGTTTTGGGGGTCGTGGTTGGCTAGGCAGGTGGTTTTGGGGGTCAGAGTTCGCCGGCCTGTTGTTTTCGGTGGCTAGAAAGGGGTGGCCGACTGGTCCGGTGAGGTTAGGGGGTGGGGGTTAGGGTTTCACGGTGGGAAAGGTGACTGGGATTTTTTTATTTTTTTTATTTATTTATTTTAGACCAATCAAGTTGACACGTGTCATGGTTACCAGTCATAACAGGTCGTTGACTTGGTGTTGACCGGTTGGGACTATTGGAGGCAAACACATAGCATAGTTGGGATTATTAGATAATAAACCTTAGTTGGGCTTATTAAAAGTAAATCTCCCATAGTTGGGATTATTAAAGTGTATTTTTCCTTCATCTTATACTATATGTAATATATGATGTACCCATTTACTATGGACTCATCTTTCTAGGAGAGGGTGAGGATTAGGATTGAGTGGACAACTGTAATTATTCTAGGGTAAAGGAGAATGAGATGGTAATATGTGTTTGCCAAAAATAGGATTAAGTAGAAGTGAGTACAAAAAATATACCTCAAAATGGAAAGTGGGTAAGTGGGAGTATGTAATGTCATTGATTTGCTTTTGCTTTTGATTGTAAATTTGTAGTAGTCGTTTGTGCTTTTTATTTATTTATTTTTTCATCCATGGGTTTTCTTAACAATTCTTGATGATGGTGAAAATTGGGTGATGGTAATGATATATGTTGAAGGTTAGCATATTGCGAATTATCTATGGTTCATTTCTGAGCTATAGTTGCCTATATCATAATTTTCGATTCTTAAAAAGTTTTTCTCTGCCAGGAGCTTGAGAGGCAATTGGCTGCAAAAGAAGCCTCCCTTCCCGAGGAACCATCATCGAATAATGAGAATGCTGTAACTCTTCTTATTAGAATGCCTGATGGCAGTCGACGTGGCCGCCGGTTTTCTTAAGTCTGATAAATTGCAGGTATATTCTGTAAATAGTTGCTTCTGTTTAGATATGATTGACACTGATACTCTAGTTGATAGCTAACTGATCATTGATCCTGCAGTCACTTTTTGACTTCATTGATATTGGGAAAGCAGTCAAACCTGGCACTTATCGATTGGTAATTTTCTATTTCTCAACCACTTAGATGACAAATTATACAAATTTTTAGCAGTTTCACAACAGATACTTTGTGTTTAAATTTTTATGGATTGAAGCTCAACCAATAATTTGAAGGCTGAAAACTCGATTTATGCATTTCTCTTTTAAATCCACATGGTTTTTCTGGTAACATTAATCAGGATGCATTCTAAAACGTTGAACTTGTACCAGTAGTGGTGGTATCGACTTTTTTTAAGGGCTTGCTTTACTGCGTACCATACCAATCATCATTTTTAGTTCATCTCATTAAATATGCTATGTGGCGTTGACAGGTACGGCCTTACCCTCGCCAAGCATTCAGCAATGGAGAGTGCAACGTAACCTTAAACGAGCTTGGCCTGACAAGCAAACAAGAAGCTTTGTTTTTGGAGTTAATTTGAAACACTCCAAATATGTAGAAATTAACATGTCCAATCCCATTCAGTAATTATTAGAATTATATATATAATTTACATGCACATGGAAGTTTATATGTTTGGGCTTATGACTAGCTTTTATAGTACAAGTAACTCCCATGTGTTAAAAAAGGAGTTGGAAATGAAAAATCATGTTCATGGGCAATTGGTTGTGTGCTTTTATTTGCTTGGTTTTATGAAATTATTGGTTTGGTTTTTGATGCCTTTACAAATTGTTACGAAGTATCCCAATATGGAATTTCATTATAGTAATTCATTTTCTAAAGTGTAGTGAAAATGAAACTACCCTCTTAACAGAGTTGAAATTCATTTAGATTTAGTCTAGTCTGGCCAAATTAAATCAAATCAAGTCTTTTCAGGGCTGGAAAAAACCTAATGTGTGGTACATGGGCTAACTTAAATCAAATTCAGTAGAAAAAATGAATATTAAAAATCCAATATCTGCACTTTCTTTCCTTAAAAATCCAACCTTTTGATTATCCCATAAAAATTTAACCTTTACCCCTTATTTTCATCTTAAGATCCATTATCTGTTGGTGACCGATTTTTGTAAGTTATATGTCACTTGTTAGTTTTTAATAGGTCTATTATTTTTTTAAAAATTAAAAAAAAAAACAAAAAATAATTAAAAGAAAAAAAAAAATCAAAGCCCTCAGGCCCCCTTTTACTGCCTAAATGACCACCCGGGTCGCCGTCTCGATCGAAACAGCCCACCGCTTTCCCTCCCCATCCCCACCCCTCCTTCCCCGGCAACCCAACCCACCATCACCACTGCCGTACTCGCCACAAAACCCACGAAATCCCACAAAACCCACCACCTACAAACCCACAAAATCCACCATCACCACCACCGTAATCGCCACAAAACCCACAACATCCCACAAATTAGTGGCTGGTGTTGGTCGCGGCTGTTTTGGGGGCTCGCGGTGTAGTGTTAGTGACAATTGGTGTCGATGTTGTTGTAATTGGTTGTAGTGTGGGCAGTGGTGCAGTGGCAATGAGGGGTTGTGTGTTGTGGTTGTTTCGGGAGAAAGAGGAGAGAGGTTGTGTGAGGGTGGTCGACTAGGTTTCTTGGGGCTAGGGGTGTGATTTTCGGGGTCGGGGTTGGGTTTCGGAGCGGCAGGAGGGTGGCGCTGGGGGTTTCGACCTTTGGGGGCGGCTGATGGGTGGGTCTTGGGGTTTCAAGGCAGCAGCGCAAGGGGTCTCAGGCAGCATATATGGGGGTTTTAGGGCAGTAGGAGGGTTGTGTTGTGATAGCACCTCCAGCTGCAATGAGGGATGGGAAGGTAGGGGGGGGGGGGGGGGTTGGCTGCCATGGAAGGGGGATGGGAGATAGGAGGAGTGTGAAGTAAAATAAATAAATAATAAATAAATATTTTAACTTGTTTAACAGGTTACAGGTCAAATAGATCTTTAGATGAAAATATGGGATAATGGTTAGATTTTTATGAGATAATTAAAAGGTTGGATTTCTAAGTGAAGAAAGTGCAAAGGTTAGATTTTTAATTTCTATGTTTCAAATTCAATATGGTCTATGGGCTCAACCAAGGCTATGTTTGGTTAACTTATTCGGTTATTCCATATAAGCATATTTTTATATGTGTTTATTTATATCATTACACATTTTTTTACAAAAAACTACTTGATTTATATTTAAAAAAGCCTTATTTTTTTATGTCTTACTCATTTTGTAAATTTATTATTTACATTTTACAGAGTATAACTATCTTATTACAAAATTCTTTCAAAGTTTAATGGCCTGTTTGGAAATAGGTAGTTTATTTCAAATGATGATTTGGCCCAAATCCTTTGTTTGGGAATCCAAAAAATTTGACATTGAATTTGGGCCAATTCCAACCTCCTTACTAAACCCTCTTTACAACTTGGATTTGTTAATTACTTATTTTACCCTATCATTTCAAATTCCACTTCAACTTTCACGGTTTCACCTGCTTCCCCAATTCTCTCTCTCCTAGGGCTTGGTCTCTCCTCCATTGAAGCAGCTTTGGTGGTTTCGTTCCTCCTTTGAAGCAGCTTTGTGGTTTCGTTCCTCCATTGAAGCAGCTTTGTGGTTTCGTTCTCTAGAATCTCCATTAAAGTGGCTTTGGAGCTTTCTCTCCTCCATTGTAGTGTACTCTGAATTCTTACTGAAGCATCTTTCTTGCTAATTCATCAATTTCGAACCCGACGACAATCATCTCACCGAAAGCAATTCACTTTGAAGTTGCAACAAATTCAAGATCTCATATCAATTTGGTTAATTTTTTAGTTTAGGGATGAATTAGTTTTATAATGTTTTTATTAAGCTACTAAATTTACAATTCTGAAATTGAAATTCTAGTTATTTACAAACAAAGTAAATTTGAAATGATGGATTTATAAATCTCAATACTTCCCAAACAGAAATTTTGGAATTGAATGTTAGTATTTGAAATCAAGCATTTGAAATGAAATCCTTGTATCCAAACACTACCTTACATGAATCTCAAAGATTCTATTAGTACCAAAAAAAGCCTCCTATTGGTATTAATGAATGTGGTGTGGGTACTAACAAAGAAGTCTCTTATCAACAAAATCTAAACTATACGAGTAATTGGTTGATTATTCTGGTAGGATGTTGCTGCCAGTGAAAGGTAATTATAGATCTTTTGTGTGCCACTTAATGAGTTAAAACTACAATGTAAGGCTACTTGGGGTTGTAGGCTTCTCTCCCCATATCCCTCTCGAAATTGATTTGGTATCTTATGCCTATGAACGTGTCAAATTATATCCAAATTTAAGCGAAGTTGATTTCAACCTGTTGAGTTATGTATTTATGCATCTAAAGGCACTTAGTAGATTCTTATTGGGATGAAGCAATGTTTTGACATGCCTCGATGTTCCTCTATATCAAGAATGATACTCTTTGTTTATTAGTGTTGAAGATTAGTTCATAGACTAAGAAGTTCTCAACCCTTGTGTTTAGAATAGAGATTTTAATATATAAATCAACTCAATTATTATTATAATTTTTTTATTTTTATTTTTTTAAAAACATTCCTTAAACAATCATAAAAGGCAAAAAAGCATGAATACTAAAAAGTAGAGATTGTCTAAATCAATAATTGCTCATGTCTTCAATGACAATAACAAAGTCCCGTTGGTATTTTTAGATTTTATGTTGGTTTAATTACTATACCAATATGAGGTCTAAATATACCAACAAGATTGTTGATATTTTTAGACTTTATGTTGGTATAAAAATTACTATACCACCATAAGTAGTGCTGTCAAATTTCAAACCGAAACCGTTTAACTGCCCGAATCCAACTGACCCAAATGAGAACCGAACCGATTAAAAACCGTTTCTTTGAAACCGAAAACCGACCCGAACCGCATTTTAGTAAATCCGAAACCGAACCAATCCGAGTAATGTTAAACCGTTTAAGAACCGAACATGTTAACAAATCGAACCAAATATAAACCGAACTGAAAGAAAACCGAACCGAAAAAGAACCGAACCGTATCTAACCCGAAACCGTTTGAACTGGCATAAAAATCGCTTACACCGAACTGTTAGCAAACTGCTACTCGTTTGCACCGAACCATTTAAAAAACCGAACTGATTGTAAACCGAACTGCTTATGAACCGAACCGTTTATGAACCGAACTGCTTATAAACCGAACCGTTTATGAACCAAACCGCTTATAAATCGAACCGTTTACAAGTTTTTTTGTATGTAATAATAATTTTTTTTTTTGGTGCACTTTTTTATGTAATTATATGGATTAAGTATTAGAAATCTTAGAATATATTTAGCATATATTCCATACTTATCAATTTTTCTTGAGACCATATACTTATCATATTAATTGTATATATCTTAGTAACTTAGTTAATACTAAATTCCCTTAGAAATAGCACTTCGTTAGCTAATCCGTAAGTATTGACTTTAATTTGGTTTTTGGGGAATAATCTGCAATTTTGGTTTTTTGGGCAATAACCTACAATTTTTTGGCCTTTTGGGCCTTATTCATCAACATAGCAGTATTCCAGTAGCATAATAGGATTAATAGCATTAACAAGTTATAAAACTTCTAATTCAACAAGTTTCAACTTAACAAAACCAAAACAAACTAATCCAATCCATACACATAATTAAACAATTTTTAACAACAAAGTAACAAAATCAAACCAACCAATCCATACAAACAAGTTTTAACAACAGAATTGTACAAGTTTTTAGCATAACAAGATTAACACCAGCACCACAATCTGCAGCAGAATGGCAGATCAGCAGCACTGCAGACTGCAGCAGCAGAATGGCAGAACTGCAGCGATGGAAGAAGAGCAGCAGAACAACAGAATGGAAGAAGAGCAGCAGAACAGCAAAATGGAAGAAGAGCAGTAGCAGAATGGAAGAACAACAGCAGAACAACAAGTCAGCAGCACAGCAAGTCAGCAGAATAGCAGTAAGGAGAAGAAGCAGTCAGCAGTAGCAGCACCCTATACTTATCATTAGTGTAAGAAATGAAGCTACACTTTTCTCACAAAAAAAAAAAAAAAACAAGAAAGCTTGAATTAAGCAACACAATATAAATTAAGCATCAGTAAAATAGCAACATCCATACCTTTCTAATTAGATGCAAAACTTTCATCTATCACCTCTTTACCAATTTCAAGGACGTCTTCTTCAATATCACAATCATAACCACGTAACCAATTTTGTGTGGTAACCAACGCCTCAACATTCTTAGGCAAAAGTGCACTCCTATACTTGTTTAAAATACGACCACCCATGCTAAAAGAAGACTCAGAGGCTACCGATGTAATAGGAATGGCCAAAACATCCCTAGCCATAATAGCTAATATGGGGTACACATTAATTTGAGATTCCCAATACTTGAGAACATCATAATTCTGCCCTTCAGTTGATGGTTGACGAGGAGTATTCAAATAATTATCAATCTCCATCGATGGTCGATTTAGGCTATCATCAACATCAACATCCTAGAAAAGTGCAAAAAATATGCTTTTATTAAATAATAAAAATTAAGACATATAATTATTATTTTAGTAAACCACAATAAACAGAAAATGATTACCTTGAATATATCATCATCATCCAAGAGACTATTTGATTTATCAACCCCAATAGGGATGGAGGGGGGAACAATTGTACTTGACTTAAAACCGGAACACATAGAAGAATAAAAGTTATACAACTCCAAAAGAGCATCTTTAATCACCTTCGCCTTTTCAACACATGCCTCCTCAACATAAAGCACTTTCAACATATTCGTCAATCGAAAAAGCTTATAGCGAGGATCAAGAACAATAGCTATTGAAAGGATCAAACTATAGTCATCCCAATAGCCCTCAAACTTTTCAAGCATAACTTTTGCCATGGGTGCAAGTTTAGGGTCTATATGGGCTTAAGTTATTGTGTGCTCAATTTTCAAAACACTAGCAAAATACAAATTTGCGGTAGGATATTCAGAACCAGAAAATAACATAGTGATTTCATAAAATGGCTTTAGGAAATGACATATTTTTTCAAGGGTATCCCATTCATCATCCGAAAGTTTGAATTCATAACCCATATACTTATCGATAACCACTTTCAAGGCTTCCTTTGCTTCTAAAGCTTTTCGGAGCATCGTATAGGTGGCATTCCAACGAGTCACAACATCAAGACGTAACTTACCGTTAAATAGACAGTTAACCTCAGAAAGAGTATGCTCAAATTGAGTAAGTCTAGAGTCCGAAGAATCAATATATTTACAAAGCTCACGCAATTTTTGAACACTACTATCAACTTCTTTCAAACCTCTTTGAACAATAATGTTCAAGACATGAGCTGAACATCGAATATGAAAAAATTTACCATTACAAGGAAGAGGAAAAGTCAACATTAAATCTTTCTTCAAAAGTTTAACCATAACATCCATAGATCGAGCATTATCAACAGTAATTGCAAAAGCTTTACCTTGAAGGTTCCACTCCCCAATAAGTTTAAACACAAATTTTTCTATCTCAACACCAGTATGAGGAGGACCACAATATCTAAAATTCAGAATTTTAGACCTTAGACACCAATTTTTATCAACATAATGTGCAGTTAAAGTGAGATAACCTCGATTAGTGCATGCTGTCCACAAGTCACAAGTGAAGCTAACTCTACCTTCAATTCCAGAAAAGATTGCAACAACAAGGACTTAAACTTATCATGCTCAGCAATACAATATTTCAACATAGTGTTTCTACACACATGCTTCACATTAGGATTCAGATTCGTAAAAACTTCCCTAAGGCCATGATGCTCCACAATATTTAAAGGATAGGAATGCAAAATTATAGCTCTAGCAAGCAATTGTAAATGACGAGTTTGATTAAACGTAGGATCAACAACACTTTCAAGATTTGCAAGATGATGTATATTTTTACCCATGCATGCCTTAGTATGAGCTTTACAAGTGGAAGTATCAGCCTTACCTGGTGCTTTATATTCATTACCGCAAACATTGCATCGCGCATATCTTATCGGAGCAAGACCAACAATCTTATCAAAAAAGGTGTAATGCCTCCACACATCTGATGTTCGTCCACGCTTACTACCACTAGTGGTAGTGACTTGTTGCTGAGAAGAATCTTGATTCTGAATAGTGTTTTGAGAATCTGAAGTTTCTAAATAATCTTGTCTGTCCTCATCATAATTTTCATACCCTTGATCCATTGCTGAAAAAACAGGATCAAAACAACACATTTCAGCCTTATAACAATTAATTGTCCCTATCAATGCTAACACATTTAGGTATTTTTTACACTCTAGTTAAGAGTCGAAAACCCATTACATTGAGATGTACACTTAATAGTGAAACCAACAAATAGAATAGAGAGTGAAAAGTCATTAATCCCATATTATTTTTCTATAAACGCTAATAAACTCATATAATCAAATTTCAGTAGCAACCCATTAATTTTTAACTACTAGAAAATTAAATAAGATGAACCCATATTATATACTATTACCACTAACTTACAATTATACAGTTATATACTCATTAAGGGGAATTATAACTATAATAATGCAAAACGTAGTGGACAACTATGTTATATAGTGTGGTAGCTTAGAAAACCTAAATTTTAATGTCAAATTTGATTATTGGTCTTTCACTCTTTCCTGTTCAATTCTTTAATCTTGATTCATTTTGATTGATATGCAAACAATAATGCAAAGCAGTCAAGAAATACAACCGTCAAATACTAACTAACTTAAGATAGACCACTAATCAGAGTTATACAGTAAACCACTAAATTACAATTATACAATTATATACTCATTAAATCAACTACAACTTTAATTCTTCTACTTCATAAATCAGATTAAATCAGTTGCAAGAAGTACGAGGAAGAGAGATATCATACCTGGACAAAAAAAGAGAGGTTTAGAGCAGCAACAACACTGATAAGCGAGGATTAGAGCAGCAACAACACCGATGAGCAGCAACAACGAACGAAAGGCGCCGTGAATGAATTAGGGAGAATTGAAAATGAATGAGAGAGACGACAAACGAAGAGGCGCCGTGAATGAATGAGTGAGATCTGAGATGGAGATGAGAGAGAGAAAGAACTAGGAGGCGTGAAAGTGAAAGTGGAATTAGGGTATCAAAATGGTTGAGATGTAAATCTAACCATTGATTTTTTAATCTATGGTTGAGAATGGTGATCCGTGTGTGTTGTGGGGAAAAAAAGCTAACCGTAGATTGTTTTTAATCTATGGTTGAGAGTGGTGATCCGTGTGTGTTGTGGGAGAAAAAAATTAACCGTAGATTGTTTTTGATCTATGGTTGAGACTGATTAGATGATGTTTTGTGTGTTGTGTATTCATTTGATCGGGATCAGTCTCCAAGACGCGTATTAAAACATCTACGTAGTATATCTTTATTTTCATACAAGTAAAAATTATAAAAACGTTATATTAATAAAATATATAATGATACAAATTTAAAAAGATCACTCATGAAGTCATGACTCATGACTCATGAGTCTCGTGACAAAATTAAGTTTTACTGTTTTATAGATTAGTGGTAATTTATGGTCAATATTTTCAAAGTTTGACCCCAAAAATGACAAAGGGACAAAATAAAGGGACGGATGGAGTATTAAAATAATAGTTAGAGATGGTGTAGATCATTATACTTAAACTACACGAACAATGATCCTAATTTAATTTAAAACAACAGCTCAAGTTATTGATCCAATCAAAATAATGTTCACTAATTTATAACTTTGTACTAATACATACGAAGTATTTAACTATGAGATGGTTAGATGCTATGCGTTAATGTGTACATACGATCGATTGAACTAATCAATATTACCTTGTTAATAAATCATTAATGTTTTCTTTCATTACACAAATCAAACTACTTTGTAATATCTTCATAATTTCATGAAAATATATAAAGATAAATGAGCCATAATTATCAGTCTTGTTGATTAATCAAGTATCGAATTACCAAATTGCAAATTTCCATTTAATAAGAACTCATCAAATCATGACTATGACACTAGTATTTAAATGATTTAATAAGAAACATATAACAACCTAGTTGTAAAACAATAATACATTAATTCACTAACTTTTATAATCTACTTCGTAATACACTAGTAAGATCAATATGACTAAACTTGAAACAGAACATGATATATATTTATAAAATCAATGTGAATTTGTTTATAATATGATGCCTAAATATGAAATGATGAAGTCTTTACTTTATATAAAACTTGTTAACCAGCAAATACTATCAAATTTCAAACTAAAACCATTTAACTGCCCAAATCCAAACGACTCGATAAACAATTGATTTTTTGAAACCGAAAACCGACCCGAATCGTAATTTAGTAAACTCGGAATGGAACCGATCCGAATAACGTTAAACCGCAGAAGAACCGAACTAGTTATAAATTGAACCAAAAAAGAACCGGATCAGTTATAAACTGAACCGAAAAAAACCGAACCAGTTATAAACCGAACCAAAAAAGAACCGAACTGTTTCCAACCCGAAACCGCTTCCAACCCGAAACTGTTTGAACCGGGATAAAAACTGTTTACACCGAACCATTAATAAACCGCAACCCGTTTGCATCGAACCGTTTACTACCCGGACTGTTTACAACCCGAACCGAATTAAAACCGATCAAGATTAAATCGAAACCGAATCGAACCGATAAATATTTAAACCGAACTGAAACCGACCCGCGAGACACTTAAACCGATTTAATACCGACCCGATTTAATACCGAACCAAACCCGAACTGTCAAACCGTTTGACAGTGCTAACCATAAGGTATAAATATACCAACACACTTGTTATTGTCATTTCAAACGATAGTAATTATGGGCATAGACTTATAGCCTTTCTTAGTACATTTGCACTCAATATAAACTACTTTGTATAAAGTACTGATAAATAAATAAACTTATAGAATTAGACAAAGGTTATTTCGTTTCAACTTATTTTTGCTTAATTTAGCTTATTGTTGGTTGTAATATAATCTCCTAGAAAGTAACTTTTTTTTTCTTATTAATCCAATAATACTATTCGTCTTGCTTAAAGCTCACTAACCACCAAAATACTTCTTAAAAAAGAAAAACACCCCACAATAATAACACTAATACCTCCAAAAAAAAAAAAAAAAAAAACAATTTCAAAAGCAAGAAAGAACAAACAAAGGAAAATACAACGGTCATAAACTACACGGGCGGGTAATCATAGTGAGACAAGCACGTGCAATCCACGTGGAAATTTATATCATCAACAAACTCCCATAAAAGTCGAACCAACTCCTCAACTCTTCTTCTTCCCTCTTTCTCTTCAACGGTCATATTTCACCGACATCTCTCCAACGGTAACATACCATCTTTTAACTTAATCTCAACCGTCCGATTTCAATCCAACGTTCAATAACACTCCAAATTCACACTATTTCCCATCATTTTCCAGTTCTCAGTACTTAAAAAGCACCCCAATTTCCGGTCAACAAAGTAGCTTTGATAGGGACAGCTATGGAAGTAGTGAGAGAAAGACGATAAAGTTGGTATCTTTACTTTTTTTTTTTTATTGTTTCATTTCATTATATAAAAAGAGTTTGTTTAAGTTTTATGGTTTTTTTGGGTTAATTAAGGTTGTGTTTTTGTTCATCTTAGGTTGGGAAATGTTGTTTCTTAAGTGAATTTTGGTGGGGTTTTTGATTTCTTGCTGCTTGCTATGGAATTCGCTGAATTGGGTTGTTGTTGTTCTTCCTCTGTTCTTCAGAAATTCTGCCTCAATTTTGATGATCAAGTATGTTTCTTTACTTCTCTTTTATTTTATTCAATTCAATTTGCAATTCTAAGACTTTTCAAATGAGCTTTTTTCATTCATAATATTATTGGAATCCGATGATTTATTTCTTTCTTTGAATTTTGATTCAATTTGATTAGATTCATTCATTATTGATTTTTGTTCATATGTTATAGCTTTTGATTTACATCATTATTTGTAGTTATTCCAAAATTCATTGATTCATTCTTAATTGCACATAAAATACTCATATAGATCACATTATAACCCAATTCTTTGTAGAAAAACACACCACAATTCACAAATCACAATTCACTCGATTTTTCGTCTCATCGGATTCCGGTTTTTGTTCATAGAATTCGCACACACTCACCTACAAAATTTACATAGCGCACAGACAAACATAACTATTATTATACTACAATAGTGCATAGTGTGTGCATGTTTTGAGATTTTAGAACAGAGCATACATCAGAAAACAGAGTGTGTGAAAGGAAAACAGAGGAAAAAAGAAAAAAACAGAGGAAAAAGAAGAAAAACAGAGGAAAAAGAAGAAAAACAGAGGAAAAATAGGGAAGAAGAAGAAGGAAAAGGTGGTTTTTAGTTGAGAAGAATGTTGGCTGGGTGTTCATCAACATTATTGTCACCAAGGCATAGATTAAGGAGTGAAGCATCAGCTTGTCATTATCCATTACCTTCAATGAGCACACAGAGATTGGATTTACCCTGCAATTTTTCAAGAAAAGAAGTGTCAGTCACTCGTCCGCCGCAGATTCGAGCACCGGTGGTGGGGTTATCAGTCGAGAAGCCGATCGAAACAAAGGGACTGAAGCAGACAATCAAGGTACCGCCTTCGCCCGAGGGAAGAAGGGAGATCAAGGCAGAGTTTTGGGGTGAAAAAGGGAAGAACTTGAAAAGGAGGTTCAGTGATCAAGGCTCTTTTGAAGAAGATGATGATGAAGATGAAGAAGAAGAAGGGTCTAGAAGGAAGAAGGGAAGATTTGATTTTGGAGAATCTGAGGGTTTTTGGATGCAACAACCTGGTTTTGGGGTGGTTAATTACCCTCAACTTCCATTTTCAATCTCTTGTTCAGGGGAAGAAGAAAGGAGGGTGTGTTTTGGTGCTCCCACTGATGTGGTTTCGCTGCCGCCATTGCCGCCACTGTCGCATAACCCTTGGATTGGGTCTGGTATTACTGAGATTGCTGAGTATGGTGGTGAAATTGAAGGTGAGCCAAGTCATGGACCTGTTACAACAACAACATCAGGTTCAAGTTCTTCTTCTGAGAGTCATAGCTTGGGGCTTAGGCTCAATGAGAATGTTTCTGAGCATGAGTATGGAAATGGGTCCATGAATCCTAACCCTGGTGATGGTTCTAGGGCGGTTAGGACTCACAACGACGATGATCAGACCGAGCAGCAAGGGTTCGAGCTTGTCAGCTTTCTTATGGGTTGTGTGGAAGGTATTGCATCAAGGAATGTTCCTGCAATTAATCATTTTATTGCTAAGTTGGGGGAGCAGGCTTCTCCAAGAGGCCGGTCTACTATCGGCCGTCTTACAGCTTACTTCACTGAGGCTTTAGCCCTGAGGGTGACAAGGTTATGGCCTCGAATATTTCACATAAGTGTCCCTAGGGAGCTTGATCGATTCGATGATGAGTCCGGTGCAGCTGCATTCAGGTTGTTGAATCAGATTAGTCCTATTCCGAAGTTCATTCACTTCACTGCTAATGAGATGCTGCTGAGAGCCTTTGAAGGGAAGGATAAGGTGCATATCATAGACTTTGATGTCAAGCAAGGGCTGCAATGGCCTGGTTTTTTTCAAAGCTTAGCCACGAGGCGTAACCCTCCTAGTCATGTTAGGATCACTGGGATAGGGGAGTCTAAGCAGGAATTAGTCGAGACAGGAGAAAGGTTGGCTAGCTTTGCTGAGGCATTTAATCTGCCTTTTGAGTTTCATCCGGTTGTTGATCGTTTGGAGGATGTTAGGCTATGGATGCTCCATGTCAAGGAAGGAGAAAGTGTGGCAGCGAATTGCATATTACAGCTCCACAAGACCCTATATGATGCTAATAATGGTGCATTTAGGGACTTCATGGGTATAATCCGAAGCACTAACCCTATAGCTTTGGTTATGGCTGAGCAAGAAGCTGAGCACAACGAGCCCACTTTGGAGATGCGGGTTTGTAATTCACTAAGATACTACTCGGCCATCTTTGATTCAATTGATTCTAGTCTCCCTTTTGATAGTCCAGCAAGGGTGAAGATTGAGGAGATGTTTGGGCGCGAGATGAGGAACATAGTTGCTTGTGAAGGGAGTGACAGGATTGAAAGGCATGAGAAGTTCGGCAATTGGAAAAGGAGAATGGAGCAAGAAGGTTTCCGGGGTATCAGGAGGGACGAAAGAGAGGTGTTTCAAAGCCAGATGTTGCTGAAGATGTACTCAAATGAAAGGTACAATGTGGAACAGCAAGGAGATGAAGGCATTACATTGAGATGGATGGATCAGCCTTTGTATACCATCTCTTTGTGGGGTTCTGTTGATGCTGCTGCAGGGAGTTCTTCCAGCTTTTCCCAGCCAATTTGATTCTGCTTGCTGATGGATTTTGCTCGAAGTGTAGGAAGTCGAATTCTTTGTAGGTGTAGAGGAATTCTTTGATTCTTTCATGCAGATAAAATTCTTTTTGTGGATCACAGTTCTACAGGATACAGTTAGCCATTTTTTCGATACAGATTTCAGTTTGATTTCTTACATAGGTCCATACATATTTCTAGCTAGACTGTATGAAGCACAGTTTTTTCATGTCTATTCTTCAATTCTTTTGTCAAAAAAATTCTTTGTAGCTGTTATTCAGGAATATGTCTATTCATTTGTTATTCAAGATCATATGGAATAAAAATCATTCATTTCGAGGTTGTTTCATCCTTGTGGTTTCCTGGCTTTTTAGTAATAATTTCAATAGTAAGAATATATGATAGTATTGCTTATCTTTTTATTGTTAAATATTGCAGACAGTCTAAAAGCTTGCAACCTTTTTTTTTTTTTTTTTTTTTGAGGAAAAAAGCTTGCAACCTAGTTTTCTTAAATTTGACAGTAAAGCAGATTGGCAAAAATGGTTACAAGCATAATTTAAGATCACCAATAATGTCTGTTAAGCATTATATGTCTGTCAGATGACACGTCTCTGTATTTCACCCCACAACGGAACCAATGCTTTGTTGAAGAAGAAAGGGGAGAAGATTTGTAGATGCCTATATCGAGTAAACATGTAACAAAATCTGCACTCACATCTATCTTTGAGCAGAAAGCAGGAGATGAGTAAATCCAAGTATATATACCCTATGTTTTGGGGGATACTAATCATGTCAGCACAAATTACAGGAGCATCTACTTGGTGAACTTGATAGCGTGTTTACAGGTTTTTCCATCTATATGGTACTGCTGAAAACATTCACCAAAATTAAGGATGGTGCGACAGTTGTGGCATGCCATCGTGATGCTGCTGCAACATATACGGACTTCAGAAGTGGCTCCATAAACACCAAATTGCTGTAAGACTTGTTGGAAAAAAGAGTTGATGATTGCACTCATAAGATTTCACTTATTTCATAACAGAAAATGTAAGTTAAACAGTTTGATCATCTGGTTGGTAGCTTAATCTGGTGGAAAGAGGCTAGTTTCCTAAATTCAAGAATTAGCAGTAGAATAATTTAGCTGACTTTTGTCGGCAGTGCAACCCAGCAAACAAAAAGGGTACTGGGTCATTTTCGTATATTTTATGTGTTGCAACCTAACAAGAAGGAAATATCAAGAGCAAAATAATACTGTATTAACTTCTCGTTTTAATGGAGGTGTATGCACATAGAGGTAAATGACAGTTTTTGGTGTCTACAGATTCTTTAGTTCAGGGGACTACAATGATTAAGAATTCAATGAAGAAACTACTGCTAATCAAGGAAGATAAATGGATAATGCTTTTGATAAATGTATTATATAAAAGTAGTAATACATATTGACAAGATTTTAGACAGCTCACAACTATAGATCAGAAATTACTGATGATTTTTTCCCAAATTGAGCTTTATTGGTAAATTATTTACCAAATTGGTCTCGTGGGAAAAGTATTTCCCAAACTAAGCTTCTGGCGTGAAACGCTGTCTCGGACAGCGTTTTACACCCAGTTTTTTTTAAAAAAAAAATTCAAGAAGTAAAACGCTGTCTCAGACAGCGTTTTACCTTGTTGACCTGTTGGTATGTATTTTGGCAAAATATACTAGTATATTTTGCCAAATTATACTGCAATATGTATATGGGCTTTAAAACGCTGCCTGAGACAGCGTTTTATGTTGAAGCATAAAACGCAGCCTGAGGCAGCATTTTATTTGAAGCATAAAACGCAGCCTGAGGCAACGTTTTATGTTAAAGCATAAAACGCAGCCTGAGGCTGCGTTTTATGTTAAAGCATAAAACGCTGCCTCAGGCAGCGTTTTTCTGCTAGACTGTATTACCAGCAGCATCTGCTACATTGCATCACCAGCAGTTTCTGCAATCTGTTGCTGCCCCTACACATAACCCTCACCCAGCAGCATCAGCTCAGCCCCACCATGAACCACCACCATCCACCACCATCAACCACCTCCCCCACCACCACCGACCGCCACTCTCGACCACCCCTATGCAATGCAAAACACCCTAAACAACGCAAGGACATTCCCACCACCCCCATCATTAACCACCACCCCCACCACCATCAACCACCTCCCCCACCACCACCGCCCGCCACTCTCAACCACCCATAAACTACCATAAAACACCCTAAACAACGCAAGAGCATTCCCACCACCAGCCCCAACCTTTCCACCACCATCGACCACCACCGACAACCATTAAACACTGGAAACAACCCCAACAGCATGATAACCATCGTGAAACAGCACTTTAAGTGCAGGAGACCAAATATATGCTGCTTGATACATATAACGGATATAAAAGATATAGTTTCACTAACAAAAGTCAAATTCGGACAAATAAGGGAAATAAACTTCAAATTGTACAGAGAGTCATTTAGAAAACATTTCTTGTATTAATAATGTAAGCGTTATATACAACATTGTTAAATATCTGAGTACCACAAAAGGATAAACTAACTAATACTATCCGGACTCATGTATTGGAGTTAACTGATCTCCATCCTGTGTGTCCTCCGTCCGTCTACGAACACGCCTCGGACGCCTCGTGTAATGCGGAATGGTGGTGAATGGGTCTCGGGACGGTGGTGGAGTCAGCTGGCGAGACGATGAGTCATCCTGGCTGTGGCCGGGAGCGGTGTTATGGATGAAGTAATCCTCTGCCCGTGTAGAGCCCGAAGTATGACCTCCACCACTACTCTGTCCGATATCGAACTGTGAATGGAAGGAGTTGGGGTCATGATCGTCCCTGGGGTGGACGAGATGGCCATGGCCATATCTCTGCAAGCTATGTATGCCCATATCTCGCACCCGCTCAACCTGGGCTCTGGTGGGTACGGCTGCTAAGGAATCTGAAAGTGCATCAACCATCGCACCCATATCCCCCGCCTGCAGTAATCATCCATGAATTAGTAATATGATATAGAATTTCAAATAATTTTGGAAAACAAGAAACTGAAAAAACTCACAAGTCCGCTGATAACATCATAAGCTGGATGGTAGTGCGTGGACGGTGGGGTGTAGGTAGGGTTGATGAAAAGGCGTGTAATCTGCCTGTACCATACCATGTAAGGATCACGCGGATCCATAACACCCTGAAACAGGTGACCGTCAACGATGGACTCCAACCGCTGGTCCCAAAGCTCAATGAATTGATGATGCTCCAGTGCCCAGTTTGTCTCCAACTTTCCACGACGGTTAATGCCGTGGAGGCGAATACTAGTGTCACAGGGCATGGGGATAGGCTGGTGAAGTCCGAACTGTCGCAACACTCGGTCCGGTAGGTGGCTCTCCACGACCTCGAAACAGATCATGGGGGTCCTGGCAAGCCACTCAACACGATGCTCGAGCAAGTGTTCCGGCATGGCCTCTACCAACACAGCAGAATAGGGATCCCATGTCATCTGCAACAAGGATATATCGTGAAAAGGTTAGGGCAATGCCAATAAACAGTATAAAGAGTAAACAAACGATTACAAATTTAGTGCAAGATTCCACCTGTTCATCCGAGAGTCGATCGAGGGCGTCACGGTAGTAGAGAAGACCTCTCGCTGTATGCGCATGTGTTAGTCTGGGAACCACCCACCTGTGGCAACAAATTATTTAAGAAGTTGTACTAGCTAATTATAACAAAATTTGAGTACACAAGTATAATGTTACGAACCTACAACCGTATGCCTGATCGGGTTCAGGGAGCGGGGGAGCATCGTATGCTGCGTACTGATCGTCCTGGTCCAGCTGCCCTGGACGGTGTACAACAGGCCTACCTGGTCTCCCTACATGGATGTTCTCCCAAGCCCATAGCTGTTTTAAAAATCAAATAAAAGGTAAAGCATAAATAACGTCAAGTCATTATCAAATTAGGCTTAAGGATAATGATGAGGTTTACCTGTAGCACAACCACAGGACCTCCAATCAGCTGTGCTCCACGCTGTGATGCTCTACACAGATGGCGATACAAGACCGCCAAACAAGCACTACCCCAACTGTATCCACGGATCTCATCCCAGTCGTGGTCTAACAGCTGCAGGTAAATAATCTGAAGATGGCTTCCGCTCTTGTTTCCAAAGAGCACGCCCGAGATGAGCAGGAACAAGTAAGCTCGAGCGTATCTCTACACTGTGGCGTCGTCAGCGTCCTGAGGTAAATGTCCAAAAGTGTCGCGTAGCCAACCGGTCCTTAGCGCGCTGCCCCTGATCTCGTTTGGCTCTGGCTGAACCCCTAAAACCCGACCTACTAAACCTGCGGGGTCAAGTACCACACCCCCTGTCACCGCATTCCCATGGATGGGAAGGCGTGTGAGTATCGCGACGTCCCGCAGCGTGATTGTCGCCTCCCCCACAGGAAGATGGAAGGAGTGTGTCTCCTGCCTCCATCTCTCAACTAATGCTGTGATAAGCCCTCGATCTATTTCTCTGTAGCCCACGCGATGAATACCACCAAAGCCAACCCAGTCGACGTACTGAAGAACACGTGGATCGACTGCCCAGCCGGACCTCAAGTGCCTGCACCCCAACATTTCCGCTATGTCCACCTGGTAGCTAATATGACAACAATGAAACAAGTCCATTCTCATTATCAACATTTTCATCACCAATTTCATAAACTCTTAGTACCGCATACAACTATCAACATACTAATACCGCATTACCATCAACAATTTTATTATTTTTTTTCACAATAATGGACCACATTACCATCAAGAATTTCATCAAGAATTTCATCAAAAACAAACCACATTATCATTGACAATTTCATCAACAATTTCGTCGACAATTTAATCAACACTTTCGTCTATATTTTTCCTCAACAATGTACCACATTATCATCAATAATTATCAACAATTTATCACATTTCATTACTAATTAGCAACAAATTAATACAATTTACATCACAATTTGCTACAACATACAACAACTATCTACTACCAACTATTCAATGTAAAATTCAACAATGTACTATGAATTTAGGGTTTACCCGGATTTAAAGAGTGACTGAGACAATGCCGGCAACAACTTCCGTTCACTTTGGCGGCGGCAGGGGCGGCGGCACGGCAGGGGAGGCGTTGGCAACGGCTGTGGTTCTTTGTTGCTGACAATGAGAGTTAGTGAGAGAGAGAGAGAGTGTAAATTGCGTGAAAGAGATTGAGAAAAAAAAGGCCTGGAATTCGTTATAATTCCCGCAAGAAACGCTGCCTGAGGCAGCGTTTAATGTACAGATAAAAACGCTGCCTCAGGCTGCGTTTTATGCTTGTACATTAAACGCTGCCTGAGGCAGCGTTTCATTAAAAGATATAAACGCTGCCTCAGGCAGCGTTTATTTGTATAAAACAGGTATGAAATACGAAGTTTTTGAAAAAAGTCAAACTACCATAAAACGCTGCCTCAGGCAGCGTTTTATGTCTTGAATTTTTTTTTTGTAAAAACTGAGTGTAAAACGCTGTCCGAGACAGCGTTTCACCTCAGAAACTTAGTTTGGGAAATACTTTTGCCACGAGACCAATTTCGTAAATAATTTCCGTATAAAGCTTAATTTGGGAAAAAATCCAGTTCTGTACTTATGTGTCTCATCATTAATCAAAGAATGAGACATTTAGTATCCTATAAAAGTACTCCTCCTTGAAGGTCACAGAATGCTTATATAAAAGAAGAAAGGTAACATTATCTTTTGATATACTTGGTGGTGCAAGATATATTTCCTCTTTTAAATGTCAGAAAGAGAATAGATGAGTAAACTAAAGAATCCTAAACAGTTATTCCTGTCTCTTTTATTGTTTCTGATGTCTGCCAAGCATACAGAAGCAGTTAGTGGGTGGACTATAGGTGCTGGGGTAACTTTTGCTCTCTGTTCAAGTGTGGTTATTCTTGTGAAAATGTATAATAGAAGACAAAAACGGAAGCATAACAACACTAGGAAGCATCCCAACAGGATAATTGAGCCCCAGACAGTGAGCTGCAAGTCTAAAGATGGTGAAATGTTTTGGGAGTACCATCTTTATGCTGGAGTAATTTATCCAGGGGTACCTCAAAGTGCTTCATAGTCTTACATAAGTCATTGTTGTAGGTAGCTTAGTAAATTGCAAGTGGATACGAAAAAATTGAGTTCTCATCCATGAAATTGTACTCATAAAAGTACTGTTGTAACGGATGCAAGAAAGAACAAATATTAAATGTAAAATTAACAAGAAAAACACACACATTTACGTGGTTCACCAACACTGTGTTGGCTATGTCCACGGGCAGACGAGAGTAATAGTTTTTTTGATCTTGGGGAAAATAGAATACAGATTCAGAACAGATTTGAGATCAATCACAGTAACCAGATTGATTGTCTCTCGGATTTCTAATGTTATCTCTCTCAGATCTCACAATACACAAAAGACTCTCGGATTTCTGAATAACCACTCAATTACACAATCATACAACTACAAATAAATAACCTTAAGGGGTATATATAGCACTTCGGAATAAGATAGATAGACGCGCATAAAAAACGCTGACCGCCTCAGCATTAAATGTCGTGCGCGACTCCCAGTGGTGCGCGCGACCGAGCTCTCGCTCGCTGCCGAGTGAGCTCTCGTTCGACCCAGCCGCACCTAAATACCTCCGCGAGCTATAGCTCCACTTTTCGTACCAAGCTTCAACTTTTCCAACGAACTACTGAGCTACCTCGTGAGCTACCGCTCGCTACTCCAAGACCCGAAAACATATTCAAGGCATATTTATACCAAGTACATTTATGAGTAATAACCAGGGTTGACATAAAGGCTTGAGGAAGTGAGAGAGGGGGACTAGTTTATGTAGCCACAATTGGGTGCTGCAACTCAGAAATCATAAATCAAAGTCATCTCTTGGAGTTGGACAAAGCAAGAGAGAATGAATAACAAACAGCTTAATTCTGTTGCTCTCTACATATGATTTCTGCGCAACAGGTAGAAGCATAATCTTGCTGGACTGTAGGAGCAGTGGCAGGAATATCTGTGATTGCCTTCGTTTCTTTTGCCATTCAACAAAGCTGGATTAGCTATAACCGACTGAAATTAAAGAAAATAAAAATCAATAATAAAATCGATAAGCCTGAATTTATGCATTGTAGCTCTAACTTAAAGGGTAATCAAAGTATGTACTGCCAATTTGCACCATAGCTTGGTGTGGGAGTTACAGACTTTTGTATATGTTAGGTACTTGAAGAACGATCTTAATTACCTGTTTTCTGCACTTTCAGGTGGGAGCAAAATACTGTAACTGTCATTTCTAAACGCGTTATTTGTACAACAGGATACTGCTTCATATTAGGGGACATCTTCAATTGTATTGCTGGATATTGCTTCACATAGTATTGAAACAGACTATAGTTAT
This sequence comes from Chenopodium quinoa, assembly GCF_001683475.1. Taxonomy (NCBI): domain Eukaryota; kingdom Viridiplantae; phylum Streptophyta; class Magnoliopsida; order Caryophyllales; family Amaranthaceae; genus Chenopodium; species Chenopodium quinoa. The sequence goes on from NW_018742484.1 coordinate 4,818,337, forward strand.
GATTCAATGCATGAAACCGTTTTTATTTTTCTGACAAGGAAAAGGACAACTTTTATATAAGAAGCCATGGTGGGTGTTGGCCCTTACAAAAAGTAGATCTACCAGAGTTGGATAAAATAAGAGAAAATGAAGAACAATTGCAGTTCTCACAAATGGGGTTTAATGTGTCTTTCACTACTTATGCTTTCAGCTCAACAGATAGAGGCTTACTCTCATTGGAGTGTAGGAGTAGCAGCAGCAATGTCTCTGTATGCGATCATTGCTTTTAACTTATACAAAAGGCGCCTAAAGCAGATGGGTAAAAAGTGGCCAGGTGCATCAATTAAGATCACTAATTGTGTAAGCAAGCCTGTGTTTATGTATTGCAGCTTGAAAGACGAGGATCAAAATACTGACAAAGTGACAAATATTACCTTCTCTTAGGAGCTACTTATGTTAGAGACTTAGAGCTTTCCAGCACCCTCCCATGATCCTCGTTTTCTGCAGTTTCAGGTGGGAGCAAGACTATGCAGGAACTATTATTTACAAAAGCTTCAAGACGTGGCCTTTAGATCCATGATTTCCTGCTTGTCTTCACCTTGAAGAAGGACGTTTGATGCCTTCAAGCAGTAGTAAGCGTAGCTAAGTAACAATCAAATGAAGTTCTAGAGGTGTTTCAAAGTAATGTACTCAAGTGAAAGGTACAATGGGGAATAGCAAGGGGATGAAGGTATTACATTCAGATGGATAAATCAGCCTTTGGGTACTCTCTTTGTGGGGTTCTGTTGATGCTGCTACAAGGACTTCTTCCAGATTTTCCTAGCGAATTTGGTTCTGCTTGCTGATGGATTTTGCTCGAAGTACAGGAATTAGGAAGTCAAATTTCTTGTGATGGATTTTGCTCAAAGTAGAGGAATTCTTTTGTTGTAACGGATGTGAGAAAGAACAAATTAACGAATGCAAAATAAATAAATAGCACACAGATTTACGTGGTTCACCAACGGTGTGTTGGCTACGTCCACGAGGCAGGCGAGAGAAAAACTTTATTGGTTTTGAGGAAATTCCAAATTATAGATTGATCATGAATATCATGGTGACTAGAATTAACCCTGAGTGGTATTTATAATACTATCCTAAAACAGAAACTGATTTGGACCAAAGCCCAAACAATAACCACATGACCGTGTACCTTGACCCACACGACCGTGTATATCGTACAGTCAAATAGCGCGCCCAGTTACACGGTCGTTAGGGCTAAGCAAAGCTATTTGAAAATTCGATAATCCGATCCGCATCCGATCCGAAAATTATGGATATTCGATCCAAAATTTTTTGAATCAATCGATCTGAAAAATTCGAATATCGGATATTATCCGAAAAAAATCACTTACTTTACTTCGTACAAAGTATTATATTTCCTTTCTTAAACTTACGTATATTCTAGAAGACCCAATAAAACACACCCCCACCGCCTCTCTCTGTCTTCTCCATCTCCTCTCAGATTCCAAAGACTCAAAACCCCATTCCCACTCTATTAGATCTCCTCCTTCCTCTTCAAAATCCCAATCCCTAATATTTCCCCAAAATCACTCAACAACTAAGACCCCCACCTTCTCTTCCTTACCAATATATCTCTCAATTTTAATCTCTCAGATCGATTACCAGAACTCCAGAAATTTCACTCAACCTTCGCGTCGTTCATGCTCACAATCGAAAACTCATCGTCTCAACTATCGCGACTTCGCCTCACTCCAGATCTACACTTTTTTCTGATTATTTTTTTCATTTAATTTTGTTTTGAATGATTTGTTCTGTATATAAGTCTTACAATTTTCTGGGTACTTTGATTTTTATTTTCGATTTAACGTCCACAAAAAATTGATTCGTTTGAGTATTTTTTGGGTTATATCAGCTTGATTTTGGAATTTTGACGTAATTTGTAAGATAGGGAAGGCAAATTGTCTTGTTCTTTGATTTATCTTATATCAGATGCAATCATCAGTACTTTGTGGACGTTGAACCAATGTTCAATAATGCAATTAGAATTTTATTTGGTTTTTTCGTCTTTCAATTAGAATTCAGATTAGGCCTAAAATCGATTGTTTAAAATTTAATATTTATTAATTTGCCTTTTAAAAACAAAATAAATTGTGCTATTAAACTAGTATTTTAACAATAAGGGTCGGGTATTGGATATTCGAACTATCCGATTCGAAATTTTCGAATATATCCGAAATTTTCGGATCGGATACAAATATCAAATAATGGAATTTTCAGATATGGATATTCGATTTGAAATCAAATTTCGGATTTGATATCCGATCCATGCTCACTCATAACGGTCGTGTACCCTGAACTACACAACCATGTACCATAAACCACATGATCGTGTATATTGAAGAGTACATAACGCAACTACACGATCGTGTACAATGGACTACACGTCGGTGTACCGACTCAGTCACTGATTCAAGGTATATTTCTTACAAATCTCCACCTTGACTTGAATCTTCTCACAAATGACCAGATAACCAGATGCGTTGAACACAATGCCCAGACTCTCCCTGCCATCAGATTTGCCTCAAAAGACAACCAGACTAGATTAGCCCCGTAGGACTCCAGATTAGTCTCTAAGGGCTACTAACAAGCTCGAACATTGAGCAAGTTCAAACGATGTTCGAACTTACTCTGCGGAACCGGCTTGGTAAACATATCAGTAGTACATACCTTCTTCACCTTAATTCTCGTCTCACTTTGTAGAAAATGATACCTGACATCAATGTGTTTAGTTCTCTCATGATGCACTTGATCCTTAGCCAAACATATTGCACTCAAATTGTCACAATACACTACCGCTTGATCATGATGTAGATCCAGATCACTAACTAGTCCCTTCAACTAGATTCCCTCCTTGCCCGCTTCTGTTAAGGCCATGTACTCTTCTTTAGTAGTAGACACAGTCACCGTAGGCTACAGAGTAGCTTTCCAACTAACAACATAACCACCAAGAATGAATACATAACCAGTCATAGACCTTCTACCATCAACATCCCCAGCATAATCAGAATCCGAATAACCTGTAACTAAACACACCGCATCATTACTATAAATGAGACCAATATCAGACGTACCTCTTAGGTAACGAAAAAAAATCCTCTTGACTGCCTACCATTGCTCCTTACCAGGATTAATCATGAACCTACTAACAACACTGACTGCATGTGCAAGATTCGGCCTAGTGCAAACCATAACATACATCAAACTCCCTATTGCACTAGCATAAGGAACCCGAGACATGTACTCCTTCTCCTCAGCAGATTTTGGTGCAAAAGCAACTGACAAGTGACTATTGGTCGCGCTTGGAGTATCTATAGGTTTCGCTGTTGACATGCCAAACTTCGATAATATCTTCTTAATGTAGCCTTTTTGCGATAAGAAAAGTTTCTTTTGTGCCCTATCCCTATAAATTTCCATGTCAATATCTTTCGAGGCGCACCCTAATCCTTCATTTCAAACTCGGCACTAAGAAGACCCTTCAATTTCTGAATATCAAACTTGTTCTTCGTTGCTATCAACATATCATCTACATACAGAACTAAGTAGATGTAAGACCCATTTGTTAACTTGTTGTGGTATACACAACAATCATACAAACTCCTGTTGTAGCCTAGCCCCATCATGTAGCTATCAAACCTCATCTTATACCATTGCCTAGGAGACTGCTTTAGCCCATACAAGGACTTCTTCAACTTGTAAACATATTATTTTTTCCCGGGAACTTGGAAACCATCCGGTTGAGTCATGTATATATCCTCTTCCAACTCTCCATGTAGAAAAGCTGTTTTCACATCTAGTTGCTCAAGCTTTAAATCCTGATGTGCAACTATTGCTAGTAGCACCCCGATGGAAGTGTGTCTGACCACAGACGAGAAGATCTTATTGTAGTCTACCCCCTCTCTTTGTGTGAACTCTCTAGCAACTACTCGAGCCTTATACTTGATCCTCTCCGTAGGTGATATCCCCTCCTTTTTCTTGAAAACCCATTTACAAGTAACAATTTTTCTCCCTTAAGGCCTAGCAACAAGATCCCAAGTCTTATTCTTATGAAGTGACTCCATCTCATCTCACATTGCAGCAAGCCAATGGGTAGATTCCGTACATGTAACTGCTTCCTTATAGGTAGATGGTTCATAGGTATCCATCTCTTCGGCAACCTATAGGGCATAAGCCACCATATCTTCAAAACCAAACCTGTTGGGAGGTTTCCCAAAATTCGCCCTTTTAGGATGCTCTAGAGCTAGACTAGGCTTGTTCAATTTTGGTGTTGAGGATTTTGGCACCTTAGAATTTTCGTGTTGAACATCTTCTTCTTGTACCTCATCACTATCATCATGAGTGACTTGCTGCTCCACCTGTTTGTCAACACTACCACTATCTGATACAACTATGGACTGAACATTAGAGTTAAACATAGAATTTTCATCAAAAACTACATTTCTACTAAGTATAACTCTATTCTCCAATGGAGACTAAATCCTATAACCTTTAACCCCATTCCCATAACCTATTTGGCCCTTGGCTCTAATTTACCTTCATTAACATGATAATAAACATTGCAACCAAAACCTCTCATATTTGAGTAGTCTGCAGGCTTACCAGACCACATCTCATAGGGTGTTTTGAGGTTAATTCTAGAGTGCGGTCCATGGTTGATCAGATAACATGTCGTAGTAACGGCTTCTGCCCAGAACTTTCTAGTCAATCCAACACTCGACAACATGCACTAAACTCTCTCCAAAAGTGTCTAATTCATTCGTTCTGCTACACCATTTTCCGTGGTGTATCTCTGATTGCACGGTGCCTAGCAATCCCCTTATTCTTGCAAAAATCATCGAACTCAGACCAAAAAACTTCTAGACCATTATCAGTTCGTAGCCATTTGATCTTCTTCCCAGTTTGATTCTCCACTAACACCTTCCACTGCTTGAAATTCTTGAAAGCTTCACCATTAAACTTCATTATAATCACCCAAGTCATCCTTGAAAAATCATCAATGAATGATACAAAGTAATTGTGACCTCCCAATGACTCAACACGTGAATGACCCCAACAATCGGAGTGGATATAATCAAGAGTACCTTTAGTTCTATGAACGCCTTTAGGGAACTTGCTATGATGTAATTTCCCAAAGACACAATGCTCACAAAAATCAAGGTTCATGACCTTGTGGCCACCTAGAAGATCTGCCTTGGAGAGAATTTGCATCCCTTTCTCACTCATATACCCAAGCCTCATGTGCCATAGCTTGGTCATATCATCCTTCTGAACCTCAGATGAAGCAACAGTAACAAAACCTGATAGAGTGGAGCCCTATAGAAAATACAAAGTACCACGCTTGACACCCTTTAGAACCACATCTGAACCATTGCAGACATTCAAAACTCCACCTTTACCCCTGAAACTGAACCCCTTATTGTCTAATACACTAAGTGAAATCAGATTCTTAGTCATTTGTGGAACATGTCTAACATCGTTCAATATGTGAAACGTAGCATCATATCTCCAAATCTTGATAGAGCCAATCCCAATTGCCTTGCACACTACACTATTAGCCATTGAAATATTTCCTCCATCTACCTGCTCATAGGTAGTAAACCACTCCTTAAGTGGACATATGTGATACGATGCCCCAGAATCGAGAACCCACACATTATTGTAATATGTATGTTCACTCGCAACTAAAGCAATGTCATACTCAGAATTCGAATCCTCTTCTGTTAAAGCAGCAGTTATAGATTTATCCTGCCGTTTCTTCTTGGAGCATTCTCTCTTCTAATGCCCCTTCTCCTTATAGTAATTACACACATTAATTGGCTTAGGACCCCCTTTGGAATTTCCGGGCTTCTTAGCCTTCTTCTTCCCGAAATTTTCATATCCCTTACCACCACTGGCCATTATTACTCCAGAGGCTTGATTAACTGTACCTGTACTACCATATGCCTTATGGCACAATTCCCTAGTATGAAGAGATGATCTAACCTCTTCTAGGGACACAATATCTTTACCAACAATGAATTATTGCACAAAGTTTTCATACGATAGAGGCAAAGAAACTAACAAAAGTAAAGCAGCATCCTCATTATCAACCTTAACATCAATATTACGCAAATCTAGAAAAATCGTATTTAATTGATCTAGGTGATCTCTAAGAGGTGTACCTTCATTCATTTGCAAACTGAAAAGACGTTGCTTCAATAGCAACTTGCTCATTAGAGACTTTGTCATGTACAAACTCTCCAATTTCAACCACAGACCCGATGTGGTATCCTCCTCCACGACTTCGGTAATGATATTGTCTGCAAGACACAACATGATCGTTGAATGTGCCTTCTCCTCCAGAATGGCCATCTCAGTGGTATCCGGAACCTGTGACTTCTTTGCCAATGGTGCCCATAACCCTTGTTGCTTCAGCAACGCCCGCATCTTGATCTGCCATAGGCTAAAACTATTCCTCCTAGTGAATTTATCAATTTTTACATTCATCTTAGACATCTCTCCCATTCAGATTTAACCTATGCTCTGATACCAATTTGTTGTAACGGATGTGAGAAAAAACAAATTAACGAATGCAAAATAAATAAATAACACATAGATTTACGTGGTTCACCAATAGTGTGTTGGCTACGTCCACGGGCAGGCGAGAGAAAAGCTTTATTGATCTTGAGGAAATTCTAGATTACATATTGATCATGAATATCATGGTGACTAGAATTAACCCTAAGTAGTATTTATAATTAGGGGTGTACAAATATCAACCCGGACCTGAAACCCGACCTGAACCGGATCGGTTAGGACCGAACCTGACTCGAACTTGTTGATTCAGGTCTAGTCCTGGTCCTCAAAATAGGGGATTCCGGGTTACCGGTCCGATCCAGGTTAAAACCGAAAATTTTCAGGTTTGACTCGAAAACCCAGTTTATTGTAATGTTTTTTTTTTTTTTTTTTTTTTTTTTTTTTAAATTTTTTTTTTCATAAACTTATACTTTTAAACCCTAGCACACATATTCCACAGTCGCCTCGTTCTCTGACTCCCTAACCTTTAAACTCTCTCTCTCTCACCTTCATAGTTACACTATCTTTCTCTCATGTCTAGGCTCCAGTTCAACTTCACACTCTCTTCGTCTCTTCAAATTAACCACCGTTGCTACTCTATGGACTATGAGTATGAGACCCAAAGGCAAATAGATCAAGGCTCCTCCACCGTCACTCTGACTCTTCGAGGCCGACAATCATTGTTTCATTCTTTTTCTTTTTCTCTGGTTCAATTTTGATGTTACCATGTTAGTACTCCATATTGTTTTATTAGCCGACATTTCCGTCATTTACTATTCCCTTTTGCAGTGAGTTAGGAATAAGATTCTATATTTTTCAGATTTTGTATTATATTTTCATTTTATATGCTATTAGATCTAATATGATGTATATGTTTTTAATTGTATTATGTATTTTTAGAGCTTATTATAGATTTATAGTACCCATGAACAAAGGCAATTGATTCAATTAATTAGTAATTAAAGAAAAAAATAAAACCTCAAAACAGGTCCATCGGGTCCAAAACCGGACCGGACCTGATTTTTCAGGTCTGGACCGAAATCGGACCGGTGGATTCAAGTCCAGTCTCCGGGCTTCAAAAAAATGTGATTCTTGTTCAGATCCAAACCGGTTTAGGTCCGGTCCGATCCGGCTTTGGACTGGTATACAACCCTATTTATAATACTCTCCTAAAATAAAAACTGATTTGGGTCAAAGCCCAAACAATAACCACACGACCGTGTACCTTGACCTACATGACTGTGTATATTGCACAGTCAAATGGCGCGCCCAGTTACTTGGTCGTGTACCATGAACTACACGACCATGTACCATGAACCATGGCCATGTGCCCCGTGTATATTGAAGAGTACATAACACAACTACACAATCGTGTACGATGGACTACACGACCGTGTACCAACTTGGTCACCGATTCAAGGCATATTTCTTACACCTTTGATTTTCTTCATGTAGATAAAATTCTTTATTGTAATAGCCAAGAGTTGTTCTAGATCATACAGTTAGCCATTTTTTCGATAATGATTTTCAATTTGATATTTTATACAGTTCATACATATTTCTAGTTAGACCGCATGAAGCTCAGCTTTTTCATGTTTATTCTTCAATTCTTTGGTATATTGATAAGTTATTTATAGTGTTGTTATTCAAGAATGTGTCTATTCAATTATTATCCAGGATTATATATAATATAGTGATTCATTATGAGCTTGTTACTTCATTATGTTATCCTGAGCTTTTTTTAATGAGTAAGTATATATGCTGATGTAATATTTTTCATTGATGCGTGTTACTTCTAATCCTTTTCACTGTCAGATTTTTGCCTTATGTGTGTGTTAGTGCAGAATTTTCATGACACGTCTATCAGAAGAGACATCAGGAAGAGGCGTCATCAGAAGCTGTAATCGACGTCCCGATGTTCAAGGGATAGTTGACCAGTTCAAAGGGCCCACTGTCCAGCTTATAGAAGAAGATAGTCAAGGAGTTCCGTTGATAAATATTCAAAGCAAAGAAGAACAAGTCATCTAATAGATTTCCAACTTTCAAGGAAGGGATAATGATCAAAGGCAAACGACTAGGTCTAGGGGGTATACTCGTTAGGTTAAAGGGAAACTTAGCCTATAAATAGAGGAGGGTTTAGCTTGTAAACACTCATTCTTACTGTTTTCCATAGCAATATCATTCTCATTGTAAACACTTGATTATTCACATAGTGCAATCGGTGGAATACTCCCACCTGCAGCTTTTTCCACCTTATTGGGTTTTCTGCTTCACCAAAGTATCGTTTGTCTCTCTTTATATTTATATTCATTTTATTTCTCAAATATTAATCATCTAGCCATCGACGTCCCAACCTAATATCGTTCCTTGACGATTTTTGGCATTAACAATTTGGCGTTCACCGTGGGGCCGACGACTAGATTTTTGTTCACAAATTCCAAGAACTCCGTCCTCTAGCCAATCGCTCGATATCCATGGGTTCTTCAAAAGGAAACATGACTCTAGAGCAGCTAATGTAGGAAGTTCGCAAGACTCAAGAGGAACTCGCGAAGTAGAAAGCTGAGAACGAGAATCTCGCTACTGAAAGACAAAAGACTGTGGATTCCCTGCGAAAGGAGCTAGAATCTGTTCGGAGAAAAACATTCGGTTGACGCCACAACACTCGAGACATCTCCACCATGATGGATCTGGATTCCGAGGATGGGTCAGTTGCTGACGACGATGAGGAAGATAATGCGGAGCACACCGATGAAGAGGACGACGAGGCCAATCCAACGGCTCAAAGGTTGAACCAAATCGAGGCCCATAATGCTAAGCTGCTCCGCCTGCTGAAAAGACTGCCAAGAGCGCCAGTCCAAACCGTGACGGAGGAGCCCGAAGGTTTTGCCGCGTCGCCGTTCGTGGATAAGATTGCAATGGCCGACATCCCCCGAAGGCTAAGCATCCCCCCTCCAGCAAAGCTTTATGATGGAAGCACCTGTCCGTTGGAGCATGTCACTCACTGCAAGCAGCGGATGTGGCAATATTCCATCCCCCGCAACCTGCTCGAGCCAGTCCTCTGCAAATCTTTTGGGCAACCCTAATTGGAACTGCTTTAGAATGGATGTGTGATATTAAAATAGGCTCCAAAACTAACTTCCAAACTTTGTGCAACAGGTTCTATTCGAAGTTCAACAATAGTTGCAAGGTCGAGAAGCAGACCAGCGATCTATATCGCGTCATGCAGCGGAATGGGGAAACAATCAAGTCCTACTTTGGTCGATTCAACAAAGAGATGATCGGGATCAAGAACTATGACGTCCGTATGGCCATAGAAGCCTTCAAAAGAGGACTGTTCTTAGAATCTAAGCTCTACAAAGAATTTACTAAGTATCTGTGCATAACATTTAAGGAAGTCCGAACATGGGCCTTGGCTCAGATACGTTTGGAAGAAGATCTTGCTACCAGAAAAGGTGTCAAAAGCAATGACGCGTCCAACAGCGAGAAAGTTGATAAGAGGACCCCCAATTCTAAAAAGAATTGGCGTCGAAAGCCTTACGACAGGCTCGATCAGGTAAATAACATCAATAACGTTGATGATACTGACCATGTGCAACCAGTTGTTAATGACAGGTCTGGAAAATCAGATGCCGACGCGTACCCCAAAATAGCAGAATATGGCTTCTGTGTCGACATCGGGGGCGCAGTAAATGCCCTTCATTCCCTAGGCGCCGTAGCAAGGTGGTCCGAGAAGAGTGACAAGCCATTGGAAAGCAAAGATCAATCCAAATGGTGTGATTATCACAGCGATCAAGGCCATCGCACCAAAGACTGCAACACCTTGAGACATGAAGTAGCGTTCCTCATAAATAAGGGACACCTGAAAGAGTTGATCGGGAAGGGCAAGATGTCAAACAAGGAAGCACTCGCTCAACAGCCCTCAAAGGGACCAAACGTCACTAAGGTAGTCAATGTAATCTCAGGTGGATCAGATATATATGGACTAACATATTCTGCAGCGAAGAAAATAGCAAGGACAGGTACACCCGAGGAGGCTACTCCCAAAGACGTCATATCCAGGAAAGACGTCATATTCAGGCAAGACAAAGCTCTCGAAGCCATGACGATCTCTTTCGATGACTGCGACCTTGGAGAGTATCGCGAAGAGCACCATGATGGGTTAGTCATCTATCTCACAATAGGCAATTTCCTGCTCAGATGAGTCTTGGTAGATGGAGGAAGCTCAGCCAACATCCTTTTCAAAGATACCCTAGAAGACATGGGCATAGATGCCAAAGACGTGGTCAGAAGGTCTACCGTATTGGTAGGATTCAGCGGAAAAGCACTCAACACCATAGGCAAAATTGTTTTACCAACTTTTGCAGGTGTGGTCAACCTCCAAACCAGGTTCAACATCGTGGATTTCCCGTCATCTTACAACGTAATCATCGGATGCCCGTGGATCCAAAAAATGAAGGCAGTCCCGTCCACCTATCATCAAATCATGAAGTTCCCAACCAAGTGGGGAGTCCAAGAAATTAAAGGAGAGCAAAAGCAAGCCAGGATCTGCTACAGCTTAACATTGAAGCCATAAAAAAGGACGATGTAGCAATTACAGCATGGACCAGCGTCGGACGAGCCAGATGAGCAACATATTGATGAAATAGTGCTGGATCCCACCAAGCCTGAACAGATCGTCCGAATTGGAGCTTCCCTAAACCCAGGTATAAGAAAAGAACTCATTTCATTTCTTAAAGCTAACGCCGATTGTTTTGCTTGGACACATGAGGACATGACATGTATAAGCCCCGAGCTCATCACCCACAAATTGAATGTCGATCCGAACCACCGTCCGATCAAGCAAAAAGAAGGAAGTTTGCGCCAGAAAGGAACCAGATCATAAATGATGAAGTAAAAAAGTCGATAGAAACAGGAAAAATCAAGGAAATGAAATACTTTGACTGGGTAGCAAACGTGGTCGTCGTCAGTAAAAAGAATGGCAAGTGGAGGGTCTGTATCGACTTCACTTACCTAAACAAGGCCCCAAAGACCCTTTTCCGTTGCCTCATATAGACGCGATGGTTGACGCCACAGCAGGACATGAGTTACTAACATTCATGGACGCCTACTTAGGATACAATCAAATACTGATGCACCCGGAAGATCAAGAAAAGATCGCGTTCATGACGGACAAAGGGATATATTGTTACAAGGTTAAGCCCTTCGGGGCTCAAAAACGCAGGTGCAACCACTACTAGAAAACAGTCGATCAACGACGGAAAAAATCCGTCGGAAAACCTTGAAATTCCGTCGGAAATGCCCTTTTCCAACGGAACGCATCGTCGGAATACACTTTGTAGGAATTTCGCGATATTCACGGATTATGTTCTGTTGGCGCTTTTGTTGACTTTAAGTGAAAATCCGTCGCAAGGTTCCGACGAAAATTTCCGTCGTAGTAAGATAAATTCCGATGGAAATTTCCGTCAGTGGGGGAGACGTTCCGACGAAATTTTCCGTTGGAAAAGGTATATTCCGACGGAAAATTCCGTCGGAAAAGGTATATTCCAACGGAAAATTCCGTCGGAAAAATAAATAATAAAAAAAAACGGCACCACAGTCCCCACCCAGATCCACCCCGCCACCAGCCCACACCACCCACCACGTCCCCAACCCAAACCCAGACACCCCACCCCACCTAGACCCAGACATCCACCCCACCCAGACCCAGACACCCCACCCCACCAAACCCAATCCAGAACCACCAAATAACCCACCAAACCTCCCCCACGCCACCCACACCACCATAACCCCACCCCATAACCACTGACACCACCAGAACAACCCACCCCACCACCACCGACACCACCACACCACCACCATTAACCCTAAAAACCGGAAAAAAACCCCAAAAAATTCAAAAAACCAAAATTAAACAAGGAAAATTAATAGAAATGTATAAATATATAATTGTCTAATAAATTTTATAAATTAACATTACAATTACATATATAATTAACTAGATCTAAACATTTATTCAAAAAAAAAAACTAGATCTAAACACAAACCTAAATTACAAGATCTACAATTGATGTTTAGGTTGTTGTTGATGAAACCAAGTCAAGCCTCGTTTCGAGGCCGAACCTCAGTCGTTCCCGGAAAATTCGTTGGAAAACTGGAGCCGTGAGTGAGGGAAGCCATTTATGGGTTGTCGTTGCTGCTAGGGCTCACACCACCAGCAGAGGCGGACACCTCACACCACCAGCGAGAAGCCGCGAAACGCCGCATCAAAAGGAGGAACGAGAAACCGAGAAAGGGAAGGACCGAATGAGCAGTTTGAGAAGAGAGAGAAAGAGAATCTAGGATTGTAATGAAGAAGAGGAGAGAAGGAGGAGATCGAAAAGATAGAGAAGGAGAATGAGAGGAGAGAGAAAGAGAAGAAGAGAGGAGAGAGAAAAAGAAGAAGAGGGGCGGGGAGAGAGAAGAGGTGAGGAAAGAGAAATGAATAGGGATGGGGGAGGGGTCCGTATATTTAGGAGTTTAGGGTTTTATTATTATTTTTATTTTTTTTATAAACAACAAAATTCCGTCGGAAAAGGGTTAAATTCCGTCGGAAATTTCCGATGGAATTAATTTCCCTCGGAATTTAAAGCTTCCAATGAAAATTTCCGTCAGAAGCAGTAAATTCCGAGGGAAAAAAATCCGTCAGAATATTTTCGAGGGATTTTCCGTCGCAAACCTATCTTTTCCAACGGACTGTTCTGACAGACCCAAATTCCGTCGGAAAACGGCCTATTTTTAGTAGTGGGAATAATATAAATAATCAATGCCTTGCAACTACTTTGAAATGTATGATGACATGATGTATTATAATTCAAAAATGATGCAACTATTGAAAGTACAGAGGTAGCATAGTTAGCTAGTACTCCCCCCGTTTTTAAATACTTGCTCCATTTCTCCATGCGCGGAGTTTTAGGAGAAATTGGATAAACAATAAAATATGGAGGTAGTGGGGTAGGTGGAAGAATAAAAAACTGTAAAAAAAAAAGTAGTTGAGAGAATTGGAGGAGAGAGAATATAAAATTAATAAAATATGATTTATGTTGGGTCCACTAGTTGAGGGAAATGAATTATTTATTATAAAAGCTTTCCAAATAAGAAAATGGAGCATGTATTTAAAAATTGACGAAAATGGAAAGTGGAGCAAGTATTTAAAAACGGAGGGAGTAATAAACCTTTTGATGTATAAATTTGACAGAATGACAGGAAATTAAAGTCCTGGAAGAGGATGATGAGATTGCAGATTATATCGACAGTCGCAAGCAAGAGTTTGAAAATCTATCTCCCTTGAAACTCCATGAAATCATTCTTCCACCCTTTTTACTTCCTCGGTATTATGGCAAGTCATGGATAAACTTGGTGTAACTTGAGATACTTTTCCAGTATAAAGAAGGTATTTCCTCCTACCATATTTAGATCTAATGCTCACATGCAACTGGTGCCTGTAATACCTATCTCTTGATTTTTTGGTGCGTCTCTTCTGTACAAAAAGAATGGCAGCTCCGAGTATGCCAAAAACTGCTGCTGTAACCGAAGTCCACCAGGAAACTGCGCATGTAAGCTTTGCATTCATCAGGATCGAAACGAGTAACATGAGTCCCCATTTTGCAGAATTTGGTTTAGTCATCTCTCTTGCCTACAAAATATAAAACTTCTTAATTTACTGGTTTTATGTGAAAGTTGTGCATTCATCGGAATTTGCTTGTGCAATATGAAGTGGCCTTTGTGGCTGTTACACTTTGAGAATACATGTATAGTATAATGCTTCTATTCTTGATGTATGAAGAGATTTTAATAACAATGACTGTGCGTAAATCCATCCTATAACACCCCTTCAATATACTTTGCACTCATAAATATAAAAAATGAAAGTGTAACTTTTATCTCTATTACTCTCTATATTCAATTTTACCATAAGGACAATCTGCTGTTGCAATTTATGCTAGAGTAGTTTTTTAGAATAACAATGAACAGACATACATAACTAGGGTGCTACACTTACAAAAAATGAATGTTACTGCGTGCTACAGTTTATTCTTCTCATCTTATTTTTGCATTATCGGTCTCCACTAACATAGCACAGAAATTAATTGCATGCATATCAACATCTTATGATTCATCGTTGTGAAATGACAATTTTTCTGTTAATATGTATGAATCATCACTTATGTATCAGGGAACAAATCAAGATCTGTATCGATGGTTGAAATGATTTAATTACCAACATCAGGATGGTATCCCTATGCAAGATCATGTCTCATATATTTTTACAAGTTCTCTTAGTGGTGTGTTTGGATAAAGAAAGGGGAAGGAAAAGAAGGGGAGGGAAGGGAAGAATGATGAGTTTTCCTTCCAATTCTCTCCATTGTTGGAGAGATCAATTTCTTCAATTTAATCCCTCCAATTCTCTTTTTCCCTCATTTGTTATCCAAATGAAAGAAAATTCATCCATCCATTTCCTTTCCGTTCCTTTCCCCCCGTTTCCTTCAATCAAAATGAAATGTTAGTGGACAAATTCCCCAACAGCCACACAATCCATAGTTTTACAGCTCAATAATTTGGTAGTTGATTTGAGCCATGCCGGCACGGTTGGCAAAAAAATGTAACACCATCATCCCACATGCACGCGCTCGCGCGCGCGCATACACACTGTTAATGCCAAAAATCGTCAAGGAATGACGTTAAGCTGGGACGTTGACAGTTAGATGATTAATATTCGAGAAATAAAATGAATATAAAGATAAAGAGAGACAAACGATATTTTGGTGACGCAGAAAATCCAATAAGGTGGGAAAAACTGTGGGTGGGAGTATTCCACCGATTGCACTATGTGAATAATCAAGTGTTTACAATGAGAATGCTAAACAGTGAGTAAGAGTGAGTGTTCATAAGCTAAACCCTCCTCTATTTATAGGCTAAGCTTCCCTTTAACCTAACGAGTATACCCCTAGAGATAGCCATTTGCCTTTGATCATTATCCCTTCCTTGAAAGTCAGAAATCAATTAGATGACTTGTTCTTCTTTGCTTTGAATATTTATCAATGGAACTCCTTGACTATCTTCTTCTATAAGCTGGATAGTGGGCCCTTTAAACTGGTCAACTATCCCTTGAACATCGGGACGTCGGTTATAGCTTCTAATAACGCCTCTTCTTGATGTCGCTTCTGATAGACGCGTCATGAAAATTCTGCACTAACAGTTTGCCCCTGACTGTTGCTTTGGATTCCTCAAGATTCGAAGGAACAATCTAATGATGCCACCTCAGTGCACTTATTCCTAAATTTTCTGACTGTTACCCCAACTTATCCAAACTCTTCAACTTCCACGTTGCTCACGTATCCCCATTACCATTTGCCAAACTTAACTTCCAACTACTCTCTATAAATGCTTTAGGATTGAAAAATTAATCCCTAAAATTCACTTTGAGAAATTTTAAAATTCGAAATTAGAGAATTCTAGTGTTGATTGAGATTTTCCGGCCAATCTTCCGCTTTTTGCTTCTTTAATAGGTAATTCTTTTTAACTTAATTTCTCTTCATTTTCATTTTTTCGGTTTTTGATGAAAGGGGGTAGTTCTAGATCTAGGTTTTCACTTAGAATATTGGAGAAAACTAGGGATTTACCTGGTCAAACTATGGCGACCTTCGAGAACCCAGCAAGTACTGTTACCGAAGGCGAACTTCCGTCCTTCGTTTCCATGGCAGGCTTCCATGAGAGCGCTATCGTGGTGATTCCGAGTGAGAAGGATCGCCCTCAGAATTGCCCTAATGGCCACATTGTGTTCTACGAATACTCTTTCAAACTTGGGTTTAATTTTCATTTCAATGCTATGACGCGCTCTTTTATAGAGGTGCTTGACTTGAGTCCACGGCAGGTGATGCCCCTGGTTTGGAGGGTCACCCAAGTGATTGAAAATCTCATTGAAGGCTGGGCGGATCCCTTCAATCTTTCTGATCTTGTTCACGTCTACAAAATCCATGTAGAAGCTTTCAATAGATGCACCCTTCATGTGCAACGCGGCCGTTCAGCTTTGGTTGGGAAGGTGAATGCTAACGATCGTGGCTGGAAGACGCGGTAAGTCTTTGTGGATAAGGAGACTCTAGGGGAAGACGCCAAATGGATAAGGACTGGATGGCGCGGCGAAGGTATCTTACATATACTATTTCATTTCTTATGGCATTTGTTGTTGACTCTTTTCTTATGTGCTTCGTTTTGCAGAGATCGACGTCGGTACCGTTGTAGTTAGAGACAAAAGTGCTAGTAAGGTGAAGGATTTTCTGAAGTATCCTTTGGAAGACAGGATGTTTCCTTGCGCCGTTGTTGAAGATCCTGATCCAATAGACACTGGTTCGGAGGAGGAAATGAAGGTTTTAGATGACACTCTTGACATGGCTTCTGGTAATGTCTTTCTTCTTTTTATTTTCGTGTTGGTACTTCCCATTTTTCGTAGATTATGACTTTTTAGCCATTAGATGTTGCGCATTCTTCTAAGACTAAGGTTTGCTCTATGTCTATGGCGGAAATGATAGAGATGGCTTCTAAGAAGAGGAAACAAGCACCTGTCGTTTTTCTTGCCCCTGCTGCTGAGAATAAGCCTGCTAAGACCAAACCCTTAGACTCCAAGGTTGATGATAAGAAACCGGCAGAGAAAAAGGCTTCGCACGTTCGTTCCTCGTCCAATGTCAAGGAGAAGCAAGTGAAGGAGGAGGAATACGAGCTGAGAATTCCTGCTAGCTTCTTGTCTGGGGAACCTAATGTTGCGCCTTTGTGAAACGCCTAAGTCAGCTTAAGCCGCCAGTGATCGTTGGGAAGGCGATCAACCTTCAATTAAATGTAGGGACGTTTGTTCGTCATTTGCTTTCTTTCTTTGGACTTGTACTTACTGATATTGTGTGAATATTTTTTGTGGTTTTTATAGGCCTTTCAGGATTTTTTGGTGATGGGGTCATTTCATTTTAAATGAGAAGGAGCTTCCAAGTACCAAATCTGCACTGTCCACTGCTAGAGGGGAGGTTTGTACTTATCACGAGGAATTGGCCAAGGCTAAACACTCATTGGATGCTGCACAGAAGGTTCTTGAAGAGAAAAACAAAAACATTGCTGATTTAAACAAGAACGTTGCTGATTTAAACAAGAACGTTGCTGATTTAAACAAGAATATTGCTGACCTGACCAAGAACGCGTCTAAGTTGGAGGCGTAATTGGTTGACGTCCAAGAGGACGCGAAGAATTCTAAGTGCCTGGAACAGTTAACTAGATAAGCTAAAGTGTTGAAACGTTTCTTGGTTGGTCGTTTGACAAGGGAGGAGGTGCAGCAGGAAGTGAACATCTTTCTTCAATCTGTGGGAATTGCAGCTGACATTGAATCTAACACTGAGTTTGACGCCGAAGAAGGCAAGTCTATAGCTGACTCAGCTCCTGTTGATGCCAATGGTGCGTCCAACGTCAATGTTGATGTTGAGGAGCCTGTTCAAAACGTCGAGGAACCTGCTTAGATGCCTGACTTTTTGTGTCCTTGTCTTTTGATGTATTAGTTGACTGCTGCCTCTTGAGGCTTTGAACTTAAAGTTTCTTTTTCTTTTGAACTTTATTTCTTTTGGTGGACGCCTCTTTTATAGGCAGTTTGTAATTAGTACTTTTATCCTCGTAATTTCCTGTTTCATTTTGTTAGCAGAACAATGGCTATATGCACAAAGTAATTTTTATTTCTATTGCGCTCATTAATGTGTTGAGCCAAACGGGCGAATTACATTGGATAAAAAATTTGAAAAAGAACTTAGAAAAATTTCCAAGTTTTTACAAGTCATGTATTGAAAAAAAAAACTTATGATGCCTGTCTGGCGTTTTCATGTCTCGTTGCGTTCATTGTGATGCCTATCTGCCCCAACGTCTGACGGTGGACGTCAATATCTTAAGAGTCTGGCATTCATCATTGGACACGTGTCTTGCAGAATTTACTAGGGTCGCGTCGAACGTGCTGCTGGGACGCGTTCTGAACTAGCGTCAAGGCAATCCTACAAAAGAAGCGTTAGACTTGGCCGTTGTCATTTTCGCTTACGACCCTCTGATGCTAAAGTCATTATTCGTAGTGAAAATAAAAACTTAATGAAAAAACATAACTTGAACCAAAGGAGATGCTTTAAGAGGACGACGAACTTGCGTACCTTAACAGATGTTAAAAATAATAAGATTTTAAATGCGTTGTGTTCCAACTTATTGGAGAGATCTTACCATCTTAGGACATGAGTCTATAAGCTCCTTAACCAGATACGCTGATGATTTGGTATGGTCCTTCCCATGTTGGCCCTAGTTTTCCATCTATGGGATTTCTGGTGTTTTGGAATACCTTCCTTAGTACCCAGTTGCCAATTTAGAATACTTTAGCTTTTACTTTTTTGTTGAAGCATCTGTCCACTATCTGTTGTTGTGCCGCCAGTCTTATGCACGTTGTTTCTCTTAATTCTTAACTTTTGTCCAGGTTGGTGGTCATTTCTTCATCATTTTGCTCTTGAGTCATAAGGCTGTATCTCACTGTTGGGATGCGGACCTCTGACGGGAGTACTGCCTCACATCCATACACCAAAGAGAAGGGCGTCTGTCTTGTGGATGTTCTTGGGGTTGATTATTTGCCCAAAGGACGGAGGGTAACTCTTCTGCCCATTCTCCTTTGGCGCATTTCAACCTTTTCTTTAGTGACGCTATTATGGTTTTGTTGCTTGATTTTGCCTGTCCATTCGCCAGAGGGTACCTTGGCGTTGACGTGCATAGTCTAATGTTCCATTTGTCGCTGAAGCTTTGGGTTTTGTCACTGATGAATTGCAATCCATTTTCGTAGACAATTTCGGATGGGATTCCGAACCTACAAATGATGTTACACCAAATAAAAGATATGACTTCTTTGTCACGTACCTAAGTGAACAAATCAACTTCGATCCATTTGGAAAAATATTCAGTCATGGCCAGCATGAAGACTTTCTGTCCTAGAGCTTGGGGTAATTTGCCTACTATGTCCATGCCCCACTTCATGAATGACCACGGGCACAACGATGGATGCAACATTTCTAGTAGTTGAAGCGATAACCCGGCGTGACGTTGGTAGCTGCAGTGGCGGATCCAAGATTTCCGAGATAGTGTGTCACCATCAATTATTGATCATTTGTGAAAGTACAAATTTTTTTTTCCATGTCTTGTTCATAATTAATTTCAATCCAAAAATTATATATATATATATATATATATATATATATATATATATATATATATATCACCAAATTGATTTCAATCCAAAAATAGGACACAAAAATACATACCACAACCAAATACAGTACTTAAGAATTCAATTTTACAAGTCGAAAATACTACAAATAACATGTTATAAACAAATGGTACAATAAAATTATTATATTGAATTAACTTTATGATTTTTTAGTTAATTGATAAGCTTTATGGGGAAATATTAAAATCGGTTGTACAAATATAAGATATAAAAAGGGAAAAAAAATTATTAAAAAATTATACAAAAAAAAGTGAGATAACTTAAGAGACCAGTTATTAAATATAACTGGTCTCTTTAATGAAAAAAGAAAGTAGCGCAAAAAAATTGCGAAATGTAATAGCAGCATCAAAGAGACCTCTTATATAAATAACAGGTCTCTTTAATATTTAAGTAGCAATAGCAGCATTAAAGAGATCGCCTACCTTATTAAGAGGTCTCTTTGATGTTGTTTGTTGTTACCAATAGCAGCATCAAAGAGACCGCCTATCTATAATAAGGGGTCTCTTTGATATTTTATTTAAAAAAAAAAAATACTGTGTCACCGGACCCACTATGACTAAAGGTGGGTCCGCCCCTGGGTAGCTGTCGCACTTTGCCACGTATTCTTCTGCATATTTCCTCAACGTCGGCCAGTAGTAGCCTATTCTTAGTAGCTTAGTTGTTAAGCCTCTTGCTCTAGCATGGCTACCGCATTCTCCATCGTGGTGTTCTTGTAGCGTGGTCCAACATTCGTCGCCCACGAGACATCTTTGCAACAGACCTGTTGAAGACACTTTGAAAAAAACGTTATGTAAAATAGTATATCGTGAGGCCTTATACCTCATTCTTCTTGCTTCGAGGGGGTTATCCGGAAGGACGTTATCTCTTAAGTATTTCACGATAGGCGTCATCCAGTTGTCTTCTGTTGTAATTTCCATGACGTCGGGCACCTAGGGAACGTCTATCGATGGTATCGTCAAGTGAACGAGAGGTATGCTTGTGAACGGCGACTTTCTGAGTGCTGAACCAATGTTGGCTAATGCATCGGCCTGAGTATTTTTATCTCTGGGGATATGCTTGATTGAGAAAGGATTGAATGTCTTTGCAATGATTTTCGCTCTCTCCAAGTATGCCATCATTTTGGAATCTTTAGCGGCAAATTCTCCGTTTAATTGGCTGGCGATTAGTAATGAGTCACTGAAAACGTTTAGTTCTATTACTTTCAGATCTTGAGTTGCCATCATCCTTACGATTAGTGCCTCGTACTCAGCTTCATTGTTGGTTGCTTTGAAGTCACAACTGATGGATTGCACTATTAGCTCCCCTTGTGGAAATTTTAGCATAACTCCTAATCCAGCGCCACGCTGGTTGGATGATCCGTCACTGAACATTGTCTAGATGATTGCCGATTGATTTCTTCCAGCTCCTTGTTTGCAAATGGCTCCAATTCTAGGCTGAAATATGCCACAAAATCGGAAAGCACTTGGGATTTGATCACCGTCCTAGGTTGGAAGGTGATGTCGTGTGTATTGAGGGCTATGCTCCACTTAGCCATCCTTCCCGTCAATTATGGCCTACGTAACACAGACTTAATGGGGAATTTAGTTCTCACCACCAGTAGGTGAGATTTAAAATAGTGACGTAATTTTTTAACAGCAGTGATTAATGCAAGTATGAGTTTTTTTATGGAAGATTACTTGGTCTCTGCGTCAAGCAGAGACTTACTAACGTAGTATACGGGCAGCCGTTGCCCTTGGTCTTCTCTTGCCAGGACGACACTTACTGACATTGTACTGACTACCAGGTATAAGTCTAGTGTTTCATGTTCCTTAGGCTTCGACAGTAGTGGGGGTATCATTAGATACGTCTTTAAGTCTTGAAAAGCTTTTTCATGCTGCTCGGTCCATTCGAATCCCTTGTTTTTCTTTAGGACGTCGTAGAACAAGAGGCACTTGTCTGATGACTTGGATATGAAACGCTTCAATGCTGCGATGCGTCCTGTGAGTTTCTACGCCTTTTTGACGTTTCTTGGGGACTAAATATTGATCACAGCTTTGATTTGGTCTGGGCTAGCCTCTATTCCTCGTTGTGTCACGATGTATGCTAATAATTTACCTGCAGACACTCTAAAGGAACACTTAGTAGGGTTGAGTTTCACACTGTATTGACACAGGACGTCGAAGGATTGCTTCAGGTGTGTAATGTGATCGGCTGCTTTTTTGGATTTGACGAGCATGTCGTCTATGCAAACTTCCATGGTGTCTCCTAGCGGGTTTTTAAACATTTTGTTAACAAGTATTTGATACGTTGATCCCATACTAACTGCTAATAACTGTTATGCCTAAATTATCACTACTGGTTCCTATGTCTCACTACAAGAAATAGGCGGATTTCCGACGGACAAGAAAATCCGTCGTAAATCGAATATTTCCGATGGAATAAAATTCTGTCAAAATTTTTTATTTCGTAGGAAATTTCCGACGGATTTCAAACAGTTTTGACGAGCAGAGTATAAATAGCTAACCCTAGCAGCCCCCTCTCATTTCAGTTCCCCTTTCTATCTTTTCTCTTTCCCTTCCATCGCCGCACTCCCTCTCTCTCTCTCTCCATCTATCTTCTCTCTTTATCTCTCCTCTCTCGCTACTCCTCTCTTCTCTCACCTTCCCCTCTTCTGTAAAAAATAAAAAAAATCAATTCTGACCAAGCTAACCCATAAAGCATCCCTGTGTTATTTTCCAGCCAAGCTCCCGACGTTTTTTTTTATATATATATATATATGTATATATGTATATATATATATATATATATATATGTATATATATATATATATATATATATATATATATATCTAATTTATGGTTTTAAGGTCAAGTTCGACCATGAAAACTCTAGATCTAGCGTTTTCATGATCGAATTTGGCCTTATATAACCAAACTCAAGACTAAATTCGGTGGATTGTGTTCGAATTGTTGTGGTAAGTGTAGTAGATCTACAATTTTTATATCTTTTGTTTTCAGTTTTTTGTTTCGATTTTTCATCTTTTGTTTTCAGTTTTTTTTTTTAATTTTTTTTTTTCGGGTTTCTGGTGTAGTAGATCGAATAAAGTTGTTCTTGTTTTCGAATATGTGGTATATGTAGTAGATCGTGGGTTTGGGTGGGTTCGGTTAGGGGATTGATTAGGGTGGTGGGTGATTTTGGGTGTGGGTTTGGTTAGGGGCTCGATTAGGTTGGTGGGTGGTTTAGGTGGGTGGGTTTGAGTGTGGGTTCGGTTATGGGGTAAAAAGGGTAAGTTTAAGTGGGTCGGTTACGGTAAATCTGGGTTTGTGTGTGGGTTAGGTGAAGTGGGGTGGTGATTTCGGTTAGGGTGAAGTGGTGGGAGCTGGTGGTGTGGGGTAGGGCTGGTGTGGTGGTGGCCCGTTTTTTTTTAGCAGCATTTTTCGACGAAAATTTCGGCAGAAATCTCTGGCGAAAAACTTCCGACGGACTTTTCCGAGCCGGAAAATCTCTTCAAACACTTGAATTCCGTCGAAAAAGTGTTTTCCATCGAAAAAGGTCGTTTTTCCGACTAAGACGCTTACGACGATAGTTTCCGATGGAATTCCGTCGGAAAAACGTTTTTCGACGGAAAACAGGATGTTTCCGTAGAATTTTTCCGTTGAAAATTGCATATTTTCTAGTAGTTTCTACGGGTTGCTAGATTGCAGGTTACAGGTTGCTACGAAGTCAATGAATTGGTTACCAGAAGTCAAGGGAAGTTAAATGAAGCTATTTTCAAGGAATATGAAGCTATTTTCAAGGAATATTATATGTAAAAGAGAATTCATGGTCAAAATTATTTAAAGTCCGACTATAAAAAGTCAAAACAATTTAAAATTTCGAAACAGAGGGAGTAATTAGTAATTTTTTGATACGCCTGAAATTTGCTCGATTTGATCCATACTTAAATCAAAAGCCTCCTCACCCAAATGATCAGATCCATCTAGGAATTATACCTCAACTAAAAAAATTTCCTTGGTCGCATGGCTTGCACCATACAATCAGTTGTATGGCTTAGCGTTAAAAAAGAGGGAACCCAATAGTATTCAAGTATCTAAGAAGACTCTCAATCTTCAATCCAATAGTAACACCAAAAGATGAATGACAATGATGATCAAGGTTCTTGATCCTGAGAGCCACTTTGTCATCAATTAAAAACGTTTGATGATTGTCATTGGGATCTTGAGCTTGATCCTTGACCCCTATTTTTTGTACGTCCACAATGGCAAAGGCCCTACGTGTTTAGGCATCGACGTTAAGGCGGGTATTACATTGCCATTCCTCCAAGCATTCATTGATTTGTTTCACCTTCTTAATATATTTGTTAAATTTCGTATAGCTCTACAAGTTCTGGATCCTAGATCTTTTAAAAAGAGAGATTTAATCAAGGACCCTTACTTGATCGCCTTAAATTACATCAAGTCAATGTTCATTGTCGATTTGCTTGTTGTACAGCCATTACCCTAGATATGTGTACATTTGCGACTTTCAACAATCTCAAGTTTTTCTGTGGCTCATCTAGGATTGCATCAATCAAATGTAATACAGATATTTAGATACGATAATGTGAATAGTGTAAAAGTCAAAATATTGCAATTAAAAAAAATGAGGGATTATATAATGAGAGATAATCAATTCTCTTTTCAAACATATGCACATCGCATAGATAAGTAGTCCTTAGTTCTCTCCGGTATATTCAACGCTTGGAGCTGTGACTAACCCATTCGTCTAGGTTTGTTCATTAGGCATTGCATTGCAATAAACAATAGTGTGTTCCTTGACATTGCATTGCTATGGGTTTGTTCAATTTGCGTTGCTTTGGATTGCAATAGGTTTGTTTTTGTTGTGCGACAGCGAAAGCTATGATTGAAAACAATAAAGAAACAACAAAGAAATTCAATAAGAACAACACCAAGAATTAACGTGGTTCACTATCAATGTGATAGCTACGTCCACGGGCACCGAGATCAAAGTATTTCACTATAAACCGCAAAGTATTACAAAGATGAATCAAGTATTTCTCAAGAACGGCTCTTCTTGCCCTCTCATTGCCCTAGCATTAATAGAAGGAAGGTTTTATAGTAATCCCTAAATAAAAGATACTTGGGCCCAAGCTAAAAATAAGATAACTCTAACTTCCGCAAAAAACCGCGTCTCTATCATATTCTTCTTCCGCCCGGTCAGACCGGGCATTGAGTGCCTGGTCGGGCGCGTGAAGCAACTTCTAAATAAAGGTACTTTTCACTGCAAGTCCTCACCGCCCGGTCTGCCAGGGCATATCATACCCGGTCGGGCAGTGGAAGGCTACAACATTGTTCGAGTCACCTAATCATCTACAATCTCCACCTTGACGAGAACTCGTAGTCAGCAAAACTATCCCACTAACACATAGTGAAAAAACATCTCAAGCCTAACCCGATGCAAAGCTCATGCATAAGCCATACATCCCGATAAGTCTCCAACCAAGACCCATCCTGATAAGCCTCTAACCAAGACCCATCACATACTCGTCTCTAAGTATAACAACTCATAATGCTTCACCTGCATCACAAGCCCGGGCAAGCTCCACCTTAAGGCCAACATGTCTACACCAGGAGCTCCCCAACACCGCCCCTAAGGGCCTACTACATCACGTAGTAATCAATATTTAGCAAGTCCAAGCAATGTTTAAACTTACTAAATGGAACAGGCTTAGTGAAGAAATCAACCGGGTTGTCAGCAGTCTCAATCTTCTTCACCTTAACCCTCTTGTCAGTACGTAAGAAATGATACATGACATCAATGTGCTTGGTCCGATCATGGTGCACTTGATCTCTAGCTAAGAAAATGGACCTTAGACTATCACAATACACCGTACCAAAATCCTATGTAATACCCAGTTCACCTACAAGGCCTTTGAGCCAAATAGACTCCTGAGCTGCAGAAGTTAAAGTCGTGTACTCAGCTTCAGTAGTAGAGAACGTAACCGAAGACTGCAATGTAGACTTCCAACTCACCACAGAACCACCCAAAATGAACACATACCCAGTCATGGACCTCCTGGTATCCACATCAGCTGCATAATCAGAATCACTATACCCAGTCACCAAGCACTCCTTACCATTCCCATACACAAGACCAATATCAGCTGTCCCTCTCAAATAGCGAAAAATCCTTTTCACCCCCTGCCAGTGTTCCCTCCCAAGTCGAGCCATAAACCTACTTACAACCCTAACAGCATGCGCAATATCCTGTCTAGTGCAGACCATAGCATACATCAAACAGCCAACCATGTTGGCATATGGAACTCTAGACATATAAGACAACTCCTCTTCTGTTTGAGGTGACATAGACAAAGACAACTTACAGCTTATAGTAGTTGGCGTACTTATAGGCTTTGATTTTTCCATCCCAAAACGAGACAAATTTTTTTTTCAATGTAGCTTTTCTAAGTCAAGAAAAGCTTACCTCTAGCTCGATCCCGATAGATCTCCATACCCAAAATCTTCCTAGCTGCACCTAGGTCTTTCATGTCAAACTCTGAGTTAAGCATCTCCTTTAATCTAAGAATATCAGATTTATTCTTTGTGGCAACCAGCATCTCATCAACATATAACAACAGATAAATCATGGAACCATTATCCAGCTTACTATGATACACACAGCAATCATATGAATTCCTATCAAAACCATGTGAAACCATAAAAGAATCAAACCTCTTGTACCACTGTCGGGGGGATTGCTTAAGTCCATACAATGACTTTAGCAGTCTGCAGGCATAGTGTTCCTTTCCAGGAACCTCAAATCCCTTGGGCTGCTTCATCAGAATCTCCTCCTCCAAATCACCATGGAGGAAAGCCATTTTAACATCCAGCTGCTTCAGCTCAAGATCAAAGTGTGCTACAATTGACAATAACACACGGATAGAAGTGTGTCGAACCAAAGGTGAGAATATCTCCACAAAATCAACCCCTTCTACCTGATTGAATCCCTTAGCAACTAGCCTAGCCTTAAAACGCACTTTCTCAGTTTCTGATAACCCTTCTTTCTTCTTGTAAATCCACTTACACCCCACAAGCTTCCTCCCTTCTGGTATCTTTACCAGTTCCCACACTCTGTTCTTGTAAAGAGACTGCATCTCTTCACCCATCGCAGCAAGCCATTGCGCTGACTCACTACAACTAATTGCTTATTTATATGTGGAAGGTTCAAATGACTCTACATCATTAGCTACACTCAATGCATAACCTGTCAACTCATCAACACAACAAGTCCTTCCCTCCATATCTTCAATCAATCTAATAGGCTTCTTGATAACTCGTTTAGGCATCTCAAGAATGGTGTCAGGTTGACTACATGACCTCTTATTAGATTGCTCCACCTCCTCCCCAGAGTTAGGATGAGTTGGATTAATATCAGGTTCAGGAGTACCTGGCACTGGAACATCAGCATCATCATCAATATATTGTACCCGAGGTAAATCAACAATGGTAGACTGATGTACCTCAAGCATCCCATCTGTCTGTAATAAGTTATCCCCTTCCCTTCCCAAATCAGAAGTCTCCGTATTTTTAGTTGAATACGTGGTGCTCTCATCGAAAGTAACATCCCTACTAAGGATGACCCGACCCTCCGAAGGTGAATAGATCCTAAACCCCTTCACACCATCCCCGTACCCAACAAAACACCCCCTCTTGGCTCGTGGATCTAGCTTACCCTCACTAACATAATAATAAGCAACACAACCATAAATATTCAAATTTAAAAAATTAGGCAACTTACCACTCCAGATCTCAAAAGGAATCTTGAAGTCAATTCCCGAATGAGGACCCCTATTAATGACATAACAAGCTGTCAGCACAGCTTCACTCCAGTACCTCCTCCCAAGACTTGCATTAGAGACCATGCATCGAACTCTCTCTAGCAGTGTCTGATTAACCCATTTTGAACCACCATTCAGCTGTGGTGTCTTCCTGACGGTATGATGCCGACCTATACCCTCATCTGCACAGAACTGATTAAACTCGTCTTTGCAAAACTCTAGCCCATTGTCCGTTCGTAGCTTCTTTATCTTCTTACCTTGTCGATTTTCCACCAAAGTTTTCCATTGCTTTGAAGGCCTCATCCTTTGACTTAAGTAAGCTAAGCCATGTGTATCGGGACTTGTCATCAACAAATGACACAAAATAGTGGTAACCTCCCATACCTTCAACTCTAGATGGACCCCAGCAATCTGAATGGATGTAATCGAGCACAACATCAGTAATGTGAGCACCCTTGCTGAACTTTGACCTGTGTTTCTTACCAAACACACAATGCATACAAAATTCAAGGTTGGCAACCTTGACTCCGGATAGAAGACCCCTCTTAGACAATAGCTGCATCCCCTTCTCCCCCATATGACCAAGCCTCATGTGCCAAATCTTAGTCATCTCTTGGTGAGACACCGATGCACAAACCGCAGAACTAGACAGTGTAACACCCTCAAAGAATTAGAGGGTGTTCCTTTTGATACCCTTAAGTACCAACTCAAAACCTCTATAAATGCACAACTCCCCATCCGAAAACACACCATTGTACCCCAAATCATCCAGGGTACCCAATGAAATCAGATTCTTTCCTAAAGCAGGAACATGCCGCACCCTAGTCAAAGTTAACCTCTGCCCATCAACAGTCCTCAATCTCATGGACCCAATACCGGTAACCTTACAAGGAGCATTGTTACCAACTATAACTGTACCCCCATTGCGAGGCTCATATGTATCAAACCTATTTTGACGTGGACTCATATGGAACGAACACCCCGAATCTAGAACCCAGCTATCAGATAAATCGCATGACCTAGCAGAACTGACTAATGCTAAGTCTTCCTCTGAATTATAGCTCTCTTTCGATTTTTCTTCGACTACAGCAGCTTGGGGCTTGTTTTTCCTCACTGGACAATTAGCCTTATAGTGACCCAGTTCTTTACAGTAATAACAGGTCTTAGTAGCAGTTTTACGAGATCCTTCTATGCCATTACCAGCACTCGCGCGACCCAGCATTGTTCCCCTTGTTAAACCCCTTTTTCTTTTTAGACTTCCCAGACTTAACAAATAACCCACTACCATTATCCCCATTATCACCTATAGCTTTTTGACGAAGTTCTCTAGTATGAAGTGTTGTCTTTGCTTCTTCTAAGGTCAGTGAGTCTTTACCAACAGCAAAAGACTCTACAAAATTCTCAAAGCTAGACAGTAGAGACACAAGTAATATCAACGCAGCATCCTCATCATCAATTTTAACATCTAAATTACTCAAATCAAGTAAAATATAGTTAAGTTTTTCTAGATGTTCGAGAGTACCTGACTGCATTCGGAGGCTAAACAACCGTTGCTTCAGTAATAATTTGTTTGTCAATGACTTAGTCATGTACAATGACTCCAGCTTCATCCACAATTCAGTCACCGTTCTCTAATCAGCAACCTCCGTGATGATGTGATCATCAAGACTAAGTAATATGGTAGAGTGAGCCTTCTCTTCCATAACTTCTAATTGCAAGTCAGTTAGTCTGTCTCCTAACCCCGAAGTAGTACTCTTTGGAGCCAACGGACGCCATATCTGATGTTGTTTTACAGAGCCTTCATCTTAATTTGCCATAGCCCGAAACTATTTTTCCCGATAAACTTCTCAATTCTTATTGTTGAATCTTCTGCCATTGTTTCCCTCAAAAAACTCTCCAAGGATTAAACCTGAGCTCTTGATACCAATTGTTGTGCGACAGCGGAAGCTATGATAGAAAACAATAAAGAAACAACAAAGAAATTCAATGCAAACAATAAGAACAACACCAAGAATTAACGTGGTTCACTATCAATGTGATAGCTACGTCCACGGGCACCGAGATCAAAGTATTTCACTATAAACCGCAAAGTATTACAAAGATGAATCAAGTATTTCTCAAGAACGGCTCTTCTTGCCCTCTCATTGCCCTAGCATTAATAGAAGGAAGGTTTTATAGTAATCCCTAAATAAAAGATACTTGGGCTCCAAGCTAAAAATAAGATAACTCTAACTTCCGCAAAAAACCGCGTCTCTATCATATTCTTCTTCCGCCCGGTCAGACCGGGCATTGAGTGCCTGGTCGGGCGCGTGAAGCAACTTCTAAATAAAGGTACTTTGCACTGCAAGTCCTCACCGCCCGGTCTGCCAGGGCATAGCATACCCGGTCGGGCAGTGGAAGGCTACAACATTGTTCGAGTCACCTAATCATCTACAGTTTACTTCGCATTGCAGTAGATTATCTCAAACAAATATTGAAAATTTATTGTGGTCTAACATAAATTGTCATACCTATGTCGGAGTACTGAGAATCTGACTCTTATTTTTTTTTTTTTTTTTTTTTTATGTAACAGCTAATAATTTGGTTAACATCACCAACTGAAGCTAGTAGGTCACTGTCACTGATCATTCTGATACAGTTTACTCCACGGGCTATTATCATGGTTCCTCGGGACGTCAATATTATGGAAGTTTTTGGCATTGCTATAAGATATGTGTGGTCAGGGGCGTTCATCAACCTTTCTGTTTTCATTTTGATGGGCCATGTAAGACCTATTATGGTGTCTGATTAATTTATAAGCAGTTGCCTTATATTATGAAGATTTAACTACCTTTCATTATTTCATATAATAGCATCAACAAGTATATTACTAAATAAATTCACTCATATTCAAGTGTTTTTCATTAGTGACTCTTAACTTTCTATCTCTATTTAAAGTATATAGGAGCAATGTACTACCAAATGTACCTGGAACGGCTCCAATAGTGCTTTTTTGACGTGAAAAGATAGATTCTGTTAGCCATGATTGCAGACAACTGCATAAGGACTGCGTTGCAGGATACAAGGAGCTTGACCATGGGATGCTTTCTGATGCCTTCACAAATGAAATTGGTTTAAGGAGTTTTATCCAGAAAGCGATATACTGCTTCGTATGGGGTGTTAGGAGTATAAGGTAAAATATTAAGTAAGCAATATACTCATGTTAGTCACGTTACATGCTTATTGCTGAACTTATGTACTACGAGTAGTATATTTAAAATCAGGTAAAGGTCACCAACAGACAGCAGAATGGTATGCCTTTCTTGTGAAAGCTTGTAGTCTTGTGTATTAATAATGATATGCACATATATGAGCAAGACTGCAAGAATGTTCTTGAAAAAAATTCATAAATTTGTGTTTATTACTAAAAACTTGATGGTTGCAGCTCCTTGGGCCAAACATTTTGAGGCAAGTTTTGATGTTCTGGAGACAGCGCTCAGTTGTATAATAATCATATTCGGTCTCATCTTGTTGGCAGACTTGATTGCCCGTATGCAGGTACTACATTTTAGTTGGTTCTCCCATTTCCGTTTGTAGATAGATTGTTCTCTTTTACTAACATCTTTTTGCCTGTTTTTGTGAAGACCAGTGTACAATCTGCAGGGGCTAGAAGAGAGAAGCAGAGGATAAAGCAGAGAAGGCTAGAGGAATGGACACATTACCATCACCTTCCACATGATCTAAAGGGACTTGTTAGGCAGAGTGTTCAAATAGAATGGCAATGCACTAAAGGCCTAGACGATGCCATTTTAAACTCACTTCCACAGGACTTACAACGTGATATTCGAACCCACTTGTACAAGGAACGTGCTCGCAATGTGAGACTCCTATCCTTAAGCAATCTGCTGAATACAAATTATCAAACTGGATGCCAAATTGGCAATCAATTTAAGTAGGAAAGTCTTTAGAAGTTAAGTTTCAGGAGACCTGAATTTGAAAACATTGCTTCTCTACTTCAGATACCTCTCTTCACAAGGATGGATGAAAAGCTTCTGAATTTCATTTGTGGACATCTAAGGCCTTTCACAAGGACAGAAGGAACATACATAGTGCTACAAGGGGATCCACTTGACAAAGTGGTGTTCATTTTCAATGGTAAATTACAGCTTACACATCATAGCAACGGCCGTGCTATTTCAAGGAGTCTCGAAGCAGGTGACTTCTTTGGGGATGATCTGTTAACATGGGTGTCTCAACTAAATTCAACAACCCAAGATCTTCCACCTTCAAACTTTACAGTCAAGTGTATTAGCAATGTTGAAGCCTTTTGTCTCCATGCTGAAGATGTAAGGCTTTTGGTTATTTTCAATTATATTCAGAAATTCCAGCTTGCTTTGAGAAAACATCATGCTTGATTCCCAAGGAAATAAGCTAAATATACTAGTTTGGAAAACAATGGGATGTGATTTATTGTAGCAATCACATGAATAAAGCAAGAATTTGCATCTCCAGAACAGGTTTATTCCTTTGGTTTCCATGTACTTTCTGTTGAATGACATTGGGTCTGTCTTTGGACCCAATCACAGAAATCTTTGCTCAAGCACTTTATCCTTCTCCCTCAATCAAAACCCAACATATGAAGTTGTGAATCCCATCGGTTAGTTGTTTTTTAATTAATCCTATTCCTATACGGTACTTCTTTCGTTCTTTTATAAGCTTATGTCATTAATTTTTTAAATAGAAATTATAAAAAGTTAATATCGTAAAAGTGTATATACTTTGTACCTCTCAAGACAAATTTATTGAATTGAACTAAAACACTTATTTAATGTAGAAGACCGATTATTGACGTTAAGATAATTATACTTCTAGTGTCGCTAAAAATTTACCTTAAATATCAAAATATTTGGTCAATTTAACAACATGATGACTTTCTTTAATCTAGTGAGACAATGTCCAACCTGGATCTTCCTACGAACAAGGAAAATTTCCAGGATGTCAGGATCTAGATTATCATAAGAGTGGAAGAAAAATCAACATTAGACTTTTTCATATATTATTATATCACCATACTTTTCAGTTTTCACAACATATCGTTTAATCAAACTATTACGATGTCTCTAACAAATTATCAATTAAATAAATGAAAAGTCCACTTTAATCATGTAGTGGAAACACACGTAAATCATGCATGTTAATTTGTTCTAGTAATAATAAGGTGACAATGCAAGGGCCTCACACAATCATACTTGATATCGAATGAATACGTTCGATTAGCTAGCTTTGCCAATGCAAAATACGGTGGGAGCATTTCAACTACCATGAATGATTTCAATCTAATTAAGTTAATTATTTAAAAAAAAAAAAAAAAAAAACAAACAAAAAAGTGAAGTATGGAATAAGAGTCAAGTATTTCATACTCGTGAAGAGGAGAGTTACCCTTGAAACCTCACAGGAGTAATCATAGTAAAATCAATTTGTAATCTATAGTTAAAGTACCTCTTTTTAACTTATAAAACGATATTGTCTCTTCTCCTTCTATGATGCGAGACAAGTACAGTCTTATATGAATAATAATGAAGTTTTGATTGCAATATTCATCTTAGATTATAACATAGCCGCAACCATAACATCTTAAATTAAGAATTTGAAATCAAGTTAATGCTGAAAGGATAACGTAAGTAAATGAACTCATTTAGTCAAGTTCCTTAACAACATTTTTTATTAAATAAAAAGGTTTGTGATAGGAAGAGTATTGTAAAAAAGAGAGCTAAACTTAAACTTCATAAATCCTTTTATGAGTCTCCACATTGATTAATTAAATGGTTAAATATGAATAAAGAAATTAAGGTGATGAACACACTCGAAAGTAAGAAGTATATAATAATAGAGGGGCATGAATATGCGCTGGTACCAAAAAGTATACGTGTATCCAACACAAATTTTGGTGTGTTCACACAATTAGAAAGGGCATTTGGGAATATGACCAAGACCATCCAACCACTTATCAAAAATCATAGAAGTCGGTCAAACACTACAAACGACACCCGAAAGACCAAGATTTCCATCTCGATCTTTTTAGTTTTTTTTTTTTTTTTTGTACTCAAGAACCTTCCTCGCCCCCATATAGATCCCATACATGATACATACCAATCACTAACTATATTGTATATACGGAGTATTTCGTAGTCAACAACTCCACATACTAATGGTCAACGTATAATATATAAGTATAATTTCACTTCACCACTTTTTAAAGTTTGTAACATTTAGAAGTTTGATCGTATTTTATGATTCGTATATATTAGAAAAAATATAATAATACAATATCGTTTAAATTTTTCTTAATAAATATTTCAAAATATTTGATTTTTATATTTTGTTTGTTGTTTTTATTATTGTCTCATTTGTCTTTTAGGTGTTTTTAGAACAGTTTCCATTATACACTATTACACTTTCTCTGTTTTGTTTTACTTACAACTCACCTCACAGATACACAATTTGAGAAAGATATTAGATAAGGTAATTGGATAAATTGATTAAAAAAATTTAGATTGTACTGTATCAACTTAACTTTCTCTTCTAATTGTGTTAAAGTTTTTTTAAAAAATGTCTGTTAAGTTACCCTCTCAAATTTCTTCCATTTGGTGAATTGGAAGTAAAAATAAACTAAAAAAGTATATATATTTGAGCATCAATATGTGCAAGATTGCAATTACACATTATTAATAATTTTAAATTTAAAGCTAATATTAGAAATTTTATGTCACGATGAAACTAATAAAATCTCACATGAAAATGATTATTCTTTTATTAATGAATAAAAAATTATTTTTTTTTTCTCAATTTGAAAAATACTAAAAGGATAAAACAATAAGAACAAGAGTAATTTTGACAAAAAGATTCTATTTTCTTTATTACAAAACCTAGAGTCACAAATAATGTACCAAGTAGTGAGGGAATGACCTTTTAACTTTGAGTTTGAGTTTGATTTTGAGTTTGAGCTTAGGGATTCAACCTACGTCAGGGGACACTTAGGGATTGGAATTTTGGATTTTCTTATCTTTTGTGTAGTATTTCTATTTATAAAGTGTCTAACCCATTAATCTAGCTAGGGTGGAAAATGGAGCAAATACTTTTATGCAACGACCCAAATGTCACATTTGATGTAACACCATATTAAAATCCACGTCAGCTCTTATCTAATATACAATCATAGGTGCTGATTAATAGGCGCATTGCTAATTAAGATTTGACAGATGTCACTAGTGGGGTTCATTTTTTTAATGTTAGTGATGCCCATGTTATTTGCTGACTCACTCCCACGTTTGCGTTTAAGGTGTTGCTGATTTTTTTTTTTTTTGGGTAAATGGCATTATTAAATTAGATCAAACCCCACTAATATAAAAAGAAAATGTTAAGTCTTAAAGATAACCTAGGACGAAGAACTTAACAAAAGGCAAAATTACTCAACTTTTCTGTTTATTATAAGGTCATCATAAAATAGAATTTATTAATGGAGGAACCCATAGCCCATTGAAAAGGTGGATACTAATTACTAAACATACTTGCTTGATAATCTTGTGTAAAAAAAACTACAATTAATAACCTAGATTAAGATGGATTTAGGTAAATTCAAATTCTCATAATAATTGTCCTTGAATAATTTTCTAGTTTTTGGAAGAATTGCAAAATTCACTAAACACATCACATATATGTTTGACTTGTTATTAAAAAAAAAGTCAAAATTTTTATAGACATAATAGTGGGTTGTAAAATTTTTGTTCACTTCAACTCATGTATAATGCAAAATAATCACACAATCATACATGTATATTGGTATATGTATGCTACATTAAAAATTATCAAGTGTGTTTTTCTTCTATTCTTTTTTCCAAAGTCTACAACAATATTCCATTTTTGGGAGTTAAAAGACTATCAATTTTGTTGAGTTTGTTTAAGCATTACTTTTTCATAATTTCAACTCTTTTTTGTTTTTAAAAGTGCATAGTTAAAGATAATAATAGTCAATTTTTTTTTTTTTTTTTTTTTTTTTTTTTTTAAAGACCGTAAGCAAATAGTGCAAACAATAAATGACGAAGATAACCTACATATGCAATAGTGCAAGGAACGTGCTTCCTGACTAGTAAATTTACAGATTACTATTGCATGTACGTACTCATTATACAATACCAAGGCAATTAGGCAAACCACAAGCAATGAGATCCACAGTTCATACTAGAGAATAACCTAGTACATATTTTAGTGTATAAAAATGCAACTTACAATGCTAATAAATTAGTAAAATCGTGCATAAGTATATACATTGAATTTGGGCAGCTTGAAGTTGTACTGCGCGCTACTCAAACTGGCAAATAACAACTCAAATTATTAGAGTATCTTATTGATTAAGGAAAAAACAGCTACCAGTTTAATAAAACATATACAATCAAATCAAGTTGGAGAAGAGTCAACTTCCAAAAAGTGTATGGCTCGTATCATAAGATGATATGCGCAAAACAAGCTTTGTGTTATTTGTTGGACTCAAAATAGATATGATAGGTAGCTACAAATTCTATATGGCTTCAAAGAAGCATATTTTTTGATAACAATTATTGATATGAGTCAACAAAAGAATACAGTTTTTTTTATCGGTGCAAATTTAATTTTAATGATACTCATAACACAATATTAGTGGAGATGATAACAATTGGTTTATAATGTTTCCCTTTTAACGAATACCACCACTATATGAGTATTTTCTCACCTAATTATTAATGACTGATCTAGAAAATTATTTTAAGGCAAAATAATCACGGCAAGCATTCCATGCGTGAATATATAAATTGAGCTATTTTGTTTTAGTGTTATACGAAAAAAAATTTATATATATAAAAAAAATAAATAAAAAAAAAAGTACTTTACAATTTATATAACATGATAATAGGCAGTTTGATCTATTGTCCCCTTTCGTTTCACTCATATTGCTAAAAATATAATCCCTACGTCCCAGAATAACTGAGACGACGTTGCACTTTTTTTCCCTATTCATATGTTAAATTTGACTATAATTTCTTATTAACATAATAACACATATTATGTCATAAAATTAGTTATTAGATTGGTATTGATATAAAATTTCATGATATAACTATTTTTTTTAATAATTTTCATTAATATTTACTTATGTAGAAATAAGGTCAAATTGGTGCATCAACATGTATGCAAAGTTTGAACGTATCAGTTATTTTGAGACAAAGGGAGTAATTTGAGTATAAGTGATAACAATAAACTTTCGGTAAAAATTACAAAGTAAATTCTTTAGTTTGAATTTCACATAAATTAACAATCTTCTACTTTTTAGAGAATTAGTCTTAAGTACTCCGGGAGTACTATAAGTATGGTGCTTCTTGGATACCATACTACCATATGCTCCCTATGTTATTATGTTAAAACCATGTGTTATTTTACAAAAATATTGGAGTTATTTTGAAAAAACCTTATTTTATGTTACAAAACGCATGCTATTTTCTAGTTTTGAATTGTTTGTTCGTTGCTATTTTTTTATGCAACATTGTAGTTTTTTTTATCATATATTTTTGTTAATTTCTTTAGATATATGTTGTGCTATTTTAAATTTTAACTTTATGTTATTTTTTTAATTCTAATGTTATTCTGCTTAAAACTTGTGTTATTTTTTTATCTCTTTGTTATCTTGTATAAACATTGTTATTTTGGATTCAACCATATATTATTTCGCTTATACCTTGTATTATTTATTAATATAACTTCTTCTATTATATTGTTTAAATATTGTACGTAATATTTTTTTGCTAAAAACTTGTATTATTTTGTTTAAACATATTTTACATCAAGAAATATCTAAATGATTACAAGGAAAAAAAGTAAAAGCTAGAATTATGAAGGCAGGAAAAAAAAAAGTAAAGAAATAAAACCGAAATATTAGTAGAGATGAATATGGTGAACATAACATACAATATAATGTAACAAAAAGTTTCATACCTATTAACATAGAGTTTGATCATACAGATCAGAATAGCATAATGCACTAAATAAAGTAATACTCATCTGTTACTGTATAGTAAAATAGTTAATTATGATATTGATGTAATAATATTACTGTATAATAAAATAACATGTATACATTATTGAATAATATAATAAACACTTAAAATAACATGAAACAATAAGAACCTGGAGAACCATGCTCACGATACTCCAAGAGTAATATAAAAATTGCGCTTTTTAGATATATCATACATATTTAACCATATATCATGCAATCAATCCTCCATCCCTCCATCTTTGTTAGTTTTTACAAACTCTATTGATTGACCTCCATTACTCCATAAGTGACTAAAAAATGCTATTCCGGTATATTTTATTGTTACATTATGATTTACAATTCCACTTCTTGTTTTAAGGATTAACAAATTCTTATTAAATATTTCTTAGATTCCAAGTATATTCATCTATTGTCGCAAACCTATGGTATGATAAATTATAAGCAAAGCTACCTATATATAATTCAAGTAAGCTTGATTATCTTGGACAATATTATATATATGAATACTCGTGAAATTCAGATTGGTTATATAGTTTGGTGCAAAGGGTATAGGTCGATATGGGTAGGCAGCATAACCAAAAGGATAGAAAATGTAATGGCAATGAATGAATGGTAAAGACTTGGTATTCGTAAACAATATGAAATCCACGACTGACGTGCAGCTGGAATTATTTTGTCGACATCTAAAAATAGCCACCTTAATTTCTTGTCATGTCCATTTTCTTGCAGAGAGTTATGCTACATTGAGGTGAGATTGCGACATACCATGTGACTCTTGGCACTTTCTAGAAATAATACTGTTATTTGTACTTGATAAGTACGAACTCTCTTTGCTTGCCTTTCTAATTTTACTCTTCTCTGTACTATAGGGAGTTTTGTTTACTTTCTTTCTTTGGGGAATCAATGGGCTAATTTTGCTTTACTTAAGGTTTTGGGTGAAAACAATAGGAATTTCGTCTAGGCCTTTTTTTGTGGCTGAAGACTGATCTCGATTTAAGTGATGACTGGGTCGAGGATTTCCTACACAGCAAACACGCGTAAACTGGCCTCGGGGGTTGTGCCGAGGAAGACCCCTCTGATGCCGAAATCAATGCAATGTTAGAGAGAGAAAGTTATGCAATAGTATTAATTGCTTGAGGCTTAATGTGAATGAATGTAAAAAGAGAATATTGAAGGCTTTTATACCTGTGCTCAATGGATAATGGACCTTAAATAAAGTGGGCTTGCCACCTTGACTGACTTTGACAATAGTTTGGAGAGTTGAACCTTGTTTTGGGCTTTGTAATTAAAAAATTTGTGGACCAGCCCAATTGAGGTAAATTGGATCTTGCCCCCAGACCCGATTCGGAAGCATGACGGGTCGGATTTTGACTTGCAAAATGGAGGGAAGTAAATGGTTAATTAGCATTTAAATTTGGAGGTTATTGAGGCAATAACGGTTATTTTTTGAAGTAATGGGGAAGTTGGATGGTTTTGTGGGCAGTTAATTAGAGGAGAATATGAACAGTTGAACATTGAAGTGAAATTAGTAGGGATTTTGTGGCACGGACTCCCAAAATTCAGGTTACTGGAAGGTATTTAAGCCACTCGTCCCACATTTCCTTTCCTTTCGCTAATTCACATTTGCTTCTCGCTAATCTTTGCTACTAACCTGATTTCCTTTTTCCGCTTATACTTAGCAATCCGAAGCTTTAAATTAGAAATTGTTGCTCCAAACTCACAGATCGGCAAATTTCGCGTCTGACAAAGGTAATTTTCTTCAAGATTTCTTCGGTTTTCTTTGCCTTTTCAAGTACCCCCCCTTTTTGTTTCTCGCACTTCCGCTGTTCGAAAATGGCCGGTGACCAGGGAAAGAGGCCTATAGAGGCTGAACCGGATATTGAGGAAGAGGAGGAGGAGACGCCGCAATTGATTCTACGGCGGAATCGTCCTTTGGAAATGATGCCGCCTCTCAGCGGCCGGAACCCTAACACTAGAGTTGGAGTTGCTGCTACCCCGAGTGGGGCCGCAATCAAGGCTGTGCCGATCTCAAGCATGCCCCTAGGGTCTCAGAGGGCGCTAGCACCTCTGAGGCGCGGCCACGACATCTTGGCCATTGACTCCCGAGGAAAGGGAGTGGACTGATGTGGATGAAAATAAGGGCTTCATGACGGTTGTACCTTATTCATGGTGGGTCGAGAATAACGACACCTGGCCTATCGCTTAGCCGAACAAATTGAAGTCTTCTACGGCATAATGGAGGAGGATGGGTACTGGTGCCAAATGCCTACTGCCGTGGACAGAATCCGTCGTCCCCCACCTGGATATTTTAGGGTCTATACTAGGCAGCTGCAGTACGGGCTTCGATTTCCCATCCATTCCTTTATAATCAAAGTGATGAATGGGTACAACATTTCGTTGTCTCAGCTGACCCCCCTCAGTATCCAAAGAATAATGACCTATCTTTGGGTCTGCCTGTTTTACAGGCTTGAGCCAAGTGTGAACTGCTTCCACTGCATGCACAAGCTGATGCCGAACAAGCAGTTAAACATATGGCACGACCCTGGTTGGTGGCAAATCGAAGATGAAAGGGGGTTCCTTTCTACTTATCCGAATGATACTTCGGATAAGGACTGGAGAGGCCAATGGATCTGGGTTCGGGCGCCTTTAGACGAGGATCATCCCAATTTCTTTGGTGGCCCCCGATACTTGAGGAAGCCCGATCCTAAGATGTTCAGCATCGGGCCTAATGAGTTCTCCGACGCCGATCTGAAACAGATGGAGCTTTTCGGCATGAGCCACATGCCTAGAGCCACAGGGCGGATGGAAAATGTGCCTACCATCTGGCTACCTTGCTGCCACTATATCTTCCAAGAGAAGATACTTGTTGTTGTCAACCTCAGCCGAAAGTACCAAGGCGGTAAGGGACTCGGCTGGGGCCGAAAACTTTATTATATTTTGTTATATTCTGCTTTGTGACTCTTATTTCTCTTGGCCTAGCTAACCGTTGTCCTTTGGTTTTCCAGAGCTGTTCGAAGAGAACTCGGGTGTTGATTACCAAGTGCTCGGGATCAATCAAGAGAGGAACCCAATCACCAACACCCCCAAAATCACTAATTCTAAGGATCGGGCCCTTTCCTTGCAATGAAAGAGGCTTCGGGTGGTCAGCGCCGTTGAATATCAGGCGTAGAGACCTTGGTTTGAGAAGGTCGACCCTTACTTTCTTCATTCAGCTGAAGAGCAAGCAACTGCAACTATCGTCGCTGAGGCCTTCAGAAGCGGAGCTGGGCCTTCTACTTCTTCCGCTGAGCCGAGAGTAGAAGAAGCCGAAGAAGAAGAAGATTCCGAATACACTCGTCTACTGAAGACTTCGGTGAGCCCTTGGACTTGAATTTGCTTCTTCTTTCCATCTTCATTTGTTTTGCTGTGTGTTGTTGTTTTTTTTTTTTTTTTTGAACTTATGTGACTTTTTGCCCCCTTGTTCTTTCTTCTGCAGTCTGACAAAGAAGAAGAGAACAAAGGAGAGCTGGTCGAGGCTGCTCAAGTAGAGTCAACTTCGAACAAATCATCTTTAGACGAAGAAATGACGGGTCTGAGGAAGAGAAGGGTTGTTGTTCTGCCTAGGCAGTTTCAAGCTGCCCTACTTCCTGCAAAGAAGCCTCATACCGAGGAGCCGAGCAAAGAGAAAACTCTTCCTCCTCCCGAGATGTACTCGGGACGAGGAAGTGCAGCAAAAGACCCCCCTCCCGGCAATTCACTAGCTGAAACCCATGAGGTTCAGCTCCCAAACTTAACTCCTCCACCATCTCCTCGGCACGTGGCCGAACCTTTTGCTGATGAGGTTCGGAAGGAAGCTAATGCGCTGATTATCCATCCCGAGGATGAGGATGCGCAGACTTCGGGTGAGGAGCCCCGGGATTTTAATGCTGAGGAACTGAAGGAGACTGAGGAAAAAGTTGAGGATGCAAAGAACTTTGACATGCCTTCGACTTCGGTAGGAAACTCCTTCAAGACTTTCCAATCTGCTGAGATGGGGTTTGAGTCCACCCCCTTGATGCCTGTCCTTGACCATGCCCGATACATCTTTGAATCCAGGCGCAACTCGGCCGTGGAATACTTCGGCAACCTCTCTAGCATGTCTGAGCTGAAGAGGGCCAAGGTCTGGACTGTTGGGGCTGCTAATGGGGCATCCGAGCCACTTGCTAGGGTGACGGCCCCTTTATTGAAAATTAAAGGTTGTTGATACAAGTAAACCTTTCGGTACTTAATTTTTCATTTAAGTTTAAGCTTCTTCTTTCTTTCTTTTTTATTTACTTCGGCTGATTATTGCTCCTCCACTCTGCAGGTCGTTCATAACCACTTCTTGGCTGTGGAGATGAACGATGAGCTGAAAGCCAAGGTAGAGAAGGCCGAGGAAGCTGAGTGCCAAGCAAAGATTTTGAGCTGAGGAGGTAAGATGCCGAAGAAGCTGTCATTGCCCTCAGAGCTAATCTGGAGTCTATGACCGCTAGTTTCCGTACCTTCTGCCAGGACCTAGAGTAGACCGTCTTCCCTTGGTTA
This sequence comes from Chenopodium quinoa, assembly GCF_001683475.1. Classification (NCBI taxonomy): domain Eukaryota; kingdom Viridiplantae; phylum Streptophyta; class Magnoliopsida; order Caryophyllales; family Amaranthaceae; genus Chenopodium; species Chenopodium quinoa. The sequence goes on from NW_018742484.1 coordinate 4,860,661, forward strand.
GACGAGGGTCATGCGTTGATTTGAGAGTACGGGGTTGCAGACATTCCCAACCTCAAGGCCCGTATTGAACAAAGGGTGCAGCGAGAGGTTGAGACTCAGGACTTGATAGTTGAGGACTTCAGAAGGCAGGTTGCCCAGGCAGAAGCCGAAGCTGAGAAGAAGCAGTCTAAGCTTAAGGCTGAGATTCAGTGGCTGAAGGATGAGTTTGAAGGCAAAGATGCAGAGCTGAATGATGCCCGAAGCCAGCTGGAGGCTAAGTAGGTGGAATCCTCCAAGGCTTAGGACGAGCTTAAGCATGCTCATGATCAGCTGAAAACTCAAAGGGAGGGGGCTGCCAAGACTCAGGCTGAACTTGAAGTTGCTCAGAAGCTGTTGGAAGTCTGGGTTTACACCCAAGAGCAGTACGAAGAGGGCTTCGAGAATGGCTTCAAGGTTGCTCGACGATTGGCTTTCCATGTTGATCCTGAGATTAACTGGGATTTGGCTGAGGCTTGGTCCATGGACCCTTAGGACGTTCATATGAACGAGGCTAGTCCAGCTGAGACTGCTTTCCTGGCTCGCCAAGCAAAAGCTGAAGCTCAAGAAGAGGAGGAAGCTGCAAGGAAAGAGAGAGAAGCAGCTCATAAGAGAGATTTTGAGAAAGCTCCTACTCAGCCTGCCTCATCTTCTGCTGGTGCTGAGGCCTCTAAGAGTTCAAGTGCAGCTGCTTGGCTTAATCTTGATAATGCTGAAGCATAGGAACTCGGGCAATCGACTACAGAATCTTGTGGATCAACTTGCTCTTAATTTTAAAATTTGCCGCATCTGTTTTTGCCTTTAAATCTTTTGCTTCAGCTTTCCTTGATGTAAACACTCGCTCTAACTTGTTTTTGTTTTTGAGTAGTTGTACTCAGTTCGGCAGCTGTAATTTTTCCGCTTGTGGGCAGCTGCTGAGGCTCCTGGATTGAAAAGTGGTTAAATCCGGGGGACACTTCCTCGGCCCCGGGCGTGTGAGGCAGCGCTTGGAGCGGTACTTTAGATTGTTTCTGTATCTGATTTGAAACTTTTAACTTTAATGTGGCTTGGAGATCCGAGCACATTTGAATTATTAATGCTTTGCTTTTCTTTCCCATTGCCTTGCTCTCTTTGCTTAGCTTTTTCTTGAATTTTGCAAAAAAAAAAATAAACTTAAGTGTTGAGCTTCGGCTTGGAATTATTATTTAGCTGAGGACTTCTTGCCCCCCCCCAGAAATCTGAAGTTGTAATCTTCAGGTTTCTGAGGTGTTTGCTTCAACTTTTTCGGTGCAGACGAAACTTTGCCTTAGCAAAATTTTGAAGTTTTCGCTCTTTTCCATTCTCTCTTCTTTTTTTTGAAGAATCTATGAGTTCATTACTCAGAAGTCTTAAACTCCGAGAGCAATACTCTCTCGATTCTTAAAATTCGTCCGAGGGAATGACTATCCAAAACACAAGGCCATCATTCTGGAAATGCCTCGGATATAACTCCTCTAAAGCATGATGCCAATGTGTTGGCTATACTTCAGATTTGTCCACGACCTCTTTGCCCCAAGGAACTGATTTATCCGAAGTACAATGCCCTGAAATGGTTATACTTTGGTGTTGAAACCATTGTTCCTTATTTGACAGGTTTGACGGTAATCCGAAGTACAATGCCTCTGTTGGGCTATACTTCGGACAATGCCGAAGGGAAACCTCTTTTTTCAAAAAACGTAGAAGACAAAAAAATAGAAACTTGCTAAATTTATAGAAATGGTGGCTCAAAGGCCTTTCATTAAATCAAATAAATGCACTTACATAAATTGTTCTACCCCGAAGGATCTATACATGATATTTTTTCAGTACATCAGCATTCCAGTGATTCTTTAGCTCAGTTCCATCCAACTGCCAAGGTTGGTATGTTCCAGGCTGAAGTTCATCAAAAATTTCATAGGATCCCTCCCAAGTGGCTGATAGTTTCCCATGAATGCGACCTTTTTGCACAGCTGCAACATTCCGAAGAACCAGATCCCCAATTTTAAGAGGTCTTGCATTGACTCATCGGTTGTAAAATTTGTTGATTCTTTGCTTGTACGCATCCATTATGTCTTGAGCCGAATCTCTAACCTCGTCCAGAAAATCGAGGAATTTTGTCATGAGTTGCTCGTTTTCTTTGGCCGAGAAGAGATTTACCCACAGACTTTCTGTGCCGATTTCCACTGGAAGAACGGCTTCGAATCCATACACCAGCTCCATGTCCCGTAGCCTCTTTTTCAATCGTCTAAAGTGACCAGAGGGTTCATGGAAGTTCCTCTATCCACTTAGACTTTTGATCTTCAACTCTCTTCTTGATAGCGTTGAGAATCTGCTTGTTTGCAGCTTCGACTTGACCATTACTCTGCGGATGACATACTTCAGAATATGCCAACTTGATGCCAAACTGATCAGTGTACCGCCTTAGCGGAAAATTATTAAACCGCCTCCCATGATCGAAGACAAAGACCTTCGGAATTCTGAAGCGAGTGATAATATTCTGCCAGATGAATTTCCTGACAGGTTGCTCTGTGATGTTCGAGGTTGCTTCAGCCTCGATCCATTTTTTGAAATAGTCAATGCCGATTATCAGCCATCTTTTCTAGTACGGAGCATCGGGAAATGGCCCCTAGATATGCAGCCCCCATTGAGCAAATGCAAGCGGGTTCAGGATTGGCTGGAGATCTCGAGTTGGCTGATGGATGACTGGTGCAAATTTTTAACATTTTCGCATTTTCTGACCAACTCCTTTGCGTCTAGGATCATGGTGGGCTAATAATACACAACCCTCATTGCCTTGTGGGCTAAAGCTCTTCCCTCGATGTAGTTTTCACAGATGCCGAGGTGGATCTCCCAAAGGATGTAGTCAGCATCTGTTGGTCCCACGCATTTTAGTAGTGAGGCTGAGAAGGATTTTTTCAGTAGCTCTCCTCTGAGGATGATGAACCTTGAGCTGATTTGATTCAGTTTGAAAGCCAAGCTCCTATCTTCGGGAATTTCTCCCCGAAGCTTGTAAGCTAGGATGGGGTCCATCCAGCTCGGCTCATGTGTGATGCATCAAACCTCAGGTGCTTCGTCCACATTTCTTTCTTGGCGCACCTCCACATTTACAGATCAGTTCAGCTCAGTTAAAGTTGAACTTGCAAGTTTGGAGAGTGCATCAGCTTGTGCGTTCTGACCCCTTGGGATCAGCTCAACTTTAAGAGTTTTCAGCTTCACGATAATTGTTTTGATCTTTGCGAGATAAGCTATCATTGAGGGCTCTTTGGCCTCATATTCGCCTCGGATTTGATTCACGACAAGCTGAGAGTTTGTCTTTAGACAGACATGCTCGGCTTCCAATGATATGCAAAGCTCTAAGCCCGCGATTGCTGCTTCATATTCAACTTCGTTGTTTGAAGCTTTGAATGAGAATTTTAGTGCATACTCAAAGGACTTGCCTTCGAGCGAGGTTATGACTACCCCTACCCCCAAACCATTCATGGTGGAGGATCCACCCGTGAAAACAGTCCAAACTTTCTTTTCCTCGTCCAATGTCTTCTGGTAGAAACACTCGGCCAGGAAGTCGGCTAGTGCCTGAGCCTTAATCGCTGCTCTCGGCTGGTAGCTAATGCTGAACTCAATGAGCTCGAAGGCCCACTTTTCTAGCCTACCAGATTTTTCAACTTTGCCGAGGACTTTTTCCAACGGCTAATCAGTCAAGACCACTATTTGATGGTAGTCAAAATAGGGCCTCAGCTTCCGAGCGGCTACCACTACTGCATATGCAACTTTCTCGAGTAGGGGGTAGCGAGTCTCGGCATCCGTCAGAGTGTGACTGACGAAGTAGATCGGCTACTGAACAGTTTCTTCTTCTCTCAACAAAACTGCGCTTATAGTGGCCGGGCTAACTGCCACATATAAGTACAAAGTTTCTCCTCCGGCTGGGCGTGCCAGCGTCGGGAGTTGAGCCAATTGTTCACGGAGCTGCTTGAAGGCTTCCCTTTGCCCATCTTCCCAGATGAGCTCCTTAGTTTTTGGGAGTTTTAACGCTTTGAAGAAGAGTAACCCTTGTCCGAGGCTTTAGAGATGAACCTGGACAGGGCAGCCATTCTCCCGGTGAGGCGTTGAACGTCCCTCTTTGTTCTCGACTCGGGAAGGTCGAGCGCCGCCTGCACTTTGGCGGGATTGCCCAAGGAACTTTTGTTGACTTCACGCCGAAGACACACTTCTTCGGATTCAGCTTCATTTGGTGTCTCCTTAGGGCGGTGAAGGTTTCGACCAGGTCCGCGACATTGTCTTTGTCCTCTTTGCTTTTGATGATTGAATCGTCAACATAGACTTCCATGTTGTGGCCTTTTTGCTCGGCCTTTGATATGTTGACCCCGCATTTTTCAATCCGAAGGGCACCATTTTGTAATTATACACCCCGACACTCGTAATGAAGGTCGTTTTTGCTCGATCGTTGGGGTGCATGAAGATCTGATGATACCCCGAGAATGCGTCCATGAAACTAAACAGGGCATGCCCACTTGTCGAGTCAACTAGCTTGTCAATCCTCGACGAGGGATAAAAGTCCTTCGGACAGGCCCTATTTAGGTCCGTGAAGTTAACGCACATCCTGCAGGTGTCATTTGCCTTCTGAACCATCACCACATTGGCCAACCATTCCGGATACTAACAGGGTTCAATGAAACCTGCATCCAGGAGTTTTTTTTTACTTCGGCTGCGATGTCTCAGGTCTTATTTGCGTAGTAATTCCGCTTCTTTTGCTTAACTGGTCGACAGGTGGGGCCGACAATAAGCTTGTGAGAGACGAGGTTCGGATCAATCCCTGGCATGTTTGCTGCTGAGAAAGCGAACACATCTTTGTTGTCCCGAATGAGTTGATAAGCTCAACACGAACGTTCGGATGGAGTCCGAGCCCGATATTGACACACTTTTCAGGGTCTCCCTCGGTCAATTCTATTGACTTATTCTGCTGGTCCAACTCCATTGCTTTGGAGTTGGACTCTTCACAATCAGGCCTTCTGTCAATATCGGCAGGCTTCCCAAACTTCGACTGGTGTTCTGAGTCTCTTGGCTCAGATGAGGAACCAACTTTTTCTTTCCCCAAAGATTTATCTCGTGTTGGGGCGCCTTGGGCCGAAGCACTTAAGTCTTTAGGCTTCTTTGTGCATCAGTCTTTTTCTCTTTCTTCTTCCTCATCATCCTTGTCACCGCGGCGACTTTTGGATGGCTTGAGGTAGTTGCATCTTCGGGCCTCTTTTTGGCTGCCCTGAATCCTTTCGGAGTGTCCCTCGTCTGAAATATATATTATCATTTGATGGTACGTTGAGACTACTCCTTGGATCTCGTGAATTATGGGTCTCCCTATAATCACATTGTATACAGACGGAACGTCCACGACAAAAAATTCGGGGACGACCAAAACTTCGGCCATGATATTCCGGGCTGCTCGGTCTCTGTTGATGGTGACAATAAGAGTGATTTTCCCATCCGGATAAGTTATAAACCCATTGGATCCAGATACCGGGTAGGGTATCGAAGCTAAGTGTTTGGTCCTCAACTTAAGCTGGTCATAAGCCTTCCGGAAGAGGATATTCGCACCACTTCAAGCGTCGACGAGAGTTCGCTAGAAGTTGTGGTTTGCGATCCCTGTAATGATCACCAGCGGGTCATCATGGGGGTATGCCACCCCCCGGCAGTCTTCGGCTGTGAACGTGAAGTTCGGCACCGGAGACTGGGGTGCTCGGATGTCAGCATCATTCACTTGATGGGTCAAGCCCCTCAAGTACGTTTTCATGCTTTTCGAGAGCTTGTTCCTTCAGAAATGACAAGGATGTCGGGATTGTCTCTGTCCTGCGGCTTGTCTTTTTTCTAGGGGAAGTCCAGTTCTTGCCGAGAATCTTCCTCGGCGGTCCGCGAGATATTTTTTCAAGTAACCTTTTCGGACCATATCCTCAATCTGATCCCTCAGCTGAATACAATCCTCGGTGTGATGTCCATGAGATTCATGGAATTCACACCATCGGTCCTTGTTTTTCTGCTGATGCCACGATGGTAGTGGCCTCGGCTTCTTGTAATTCTGCTCGTCCTTTGTTATGCTGTAATCTTAGCACGTGGAAGGACGAGAGAAGTGTATGATTCGTATTTCCCCATGAATTGGGTTTTTTCTTTCTTTGGCTCAGGAGCTGAGGATGGTTCTGAGGCTTTCGCCTTCCCTTTCCTCTGGCTCTAGCTTTCGGACTGCTGTCCTTTTGCCTTGCCAGCCTCGGATTGAGACTAGAATTTGGTTTTGTTCTATTCGTCGGCTCGGATGTATTTATCCGAGGCATCCAAAGCTTCCTCCAAGGTCTACAGGGATGCATGACCATGAAGTCAAGGTACTTTCTAGCCTGCAGGCCGTTTCGCAGTGCAAAAACGGCTAGCCCTTGGTCCAGAATTGTAATTCTGGACGACTCGATGCTGAAGCGAGTGAGATAGTCTCGGAGGCTCTCGTCCTCCCCTTGCTGCAGACTCATCAATTCTGCAGTTGTCTTCTCCCGGCGGTTTTCCGTAGAAAACTTGCTCTTGAACTTGTTGGAAAGGTCTTTCCAACCGGTTATCGAGCCTTCCTTTACTCCCTTGGTGATCCACGCTTGTGCAACACCTTTAAGGGTGGTCAGGAAATATTTGCACCAGGTCGCTTCGGACCTGGGGTTCAGGTACATGTGCCCTTCGTAAGAGGCAATGTGGTCCTTCGGGTCCAAAGTACCATCATATATATGTGCCGGGATTTTCACAGTTGGCACATGTTCTTCCCAAAATCCAGCTTTGAAAGGGTGAGCTGGTGGGAACCATCACGGCCTTTCCCCTGTGTCTAGCCGACGGGACCTCACTCCTCCCTCTCAAAGAGGTTGAAGTGGTTTTTTTCCTCTACTAAGACGATTCGGGACATGGCTCAGTTCCCTCTGGGTAGGTGAAGCGACTATGCACGCTCACCTCCCTTAAGCCGAGACGTTCGTGAACGTTCCGGCGAGCAGGCTCTTACCACGTGGAGGTGGTGTTGCTGCTTTTGTAGCTCCGGGAGTTCTGGGTTTCTAAATTTTTAAAGAATTGGGGGCTCTTTTTCCTCTCCCATTCAGTCCTCCAAGTGTCCTCCTCCCATTTATACCCGAGCTCCTTGAAGGATGGAGCTCGTCTACTTTCCTCTTGGCCGGTCCTCCTTCTCAAGTTTCTCGGCAGAAGAGGCGAGTGGTCACGGGGTGGTGGAAAGTTGCTTCCTTGGGCTTTCATAAGGTCCATGAAGACCGCGACGGCTCGTGCCACTTCCTCCGTAGAGGGCCTCGTTTGAGGAGTTGTTCTCGGTTGAGACCGAGAATGGAAACTTTGAGGGGGACTCTTTGCATTGGACTGACTCGGCCGATATGAGCTGGTCAGCTGGCGAGTATGATGGGATGGTGACTTCTCCGGCGCTGCCCTTTCCGGGGAAGAGGGAGCTTTTGAAGAAGAAGAAGGTTCCGGTGATGGTGGAGTAAGTGGATTCCTTCTCACCGGAATTGGACCTTTCCTCGAAGAGGAATGGTCGTTCTTCTTAGTACTCTTACCACTCTTAGTCATTTTTTCTAAGATTGGTTGATTTGTGGCTTGCTTCTGACTGTACTCCCTACAGACGACGCTAAATTATTTCGGGTGAAAATAATAGGACCTTCGGCTAGGCCCTTTATTGTGGCTGAAGAATGACCTCAATCCAAGTGATGACTCGGCCGAGGATTTCCTGCACAGCAAACATGCGTAAACTGGCCTCAGGGGTTGTGCCGAGGAAGGCCCTTCCCATGCCGAAGTCAGTGCAGTGTTAGAGAGAGAAAGCTATGCAGGAGTATTAATTGCTTGAGGCTTAATGTGAATGAATGTAGAAAGAGAATATTGAAGGCTTTTATACCTTTGCTCAATGGATAATGTACCTTAAATAAAGTGGGCTTGCCACTTTGACTGACTTTGACAATAGTTTGGAGAGTTGAACCTTGATTTGGCCTTTGTAATTAAAACATTTGTGGATCGGCCCAATTGAGGTAAATTGGACCCAAACACTTGGTAAGCTTAATTATCTATTATGTAGTGCGAAGTACATTGTATGGATCAGAGTTGATTAGTGATAATTTAAAGGAAACTAAAGCACGACGTGAAAGGAGAGAAAAAAATTGGTAAAGTATTTGTTTCTTGGTTGAATTATAACATCTTTGATCAAAGTTTCTCATAGATATACGAAGTATACCAAGAAAAAAAAATACCGTCATTCCATTAGATTCATCTTAATGATTTGCTTGGTTTAAATAAAAATCAACTTAATTATCAAATTTTTTGTCTATATTAATTAAAGATACTGATGATCATCAAATTTGCATATTAAAAATCGTGCAAAATGAAACAAACAATATATATATATATATATATATATATATATATATATATATATATATATATATATATATATATATATATATATATATATATATATATATATAAGACGAAGAATGTATAGCTACCTTATGGCTTATAACCCTTATCAAACATACTGTTAAAATATATGAGATGTCACAGAATGTTAAAACCTAATAAGGGTATTTTCTTAAAAACTTAATCAAGTGTATCTTCTTTGACATTAATTTTGCAGAGGAAACCGTTTTAAACTTTATGTACATTTAATCTACAGGAAATCTGAATTGATTTCTTTCATGATATAGTACACCCAAAAGTTATTGTAAATTACTCTCTCAGTCTCTACGTTCTTTTATGTTTTTTTTCCCATTTAGAATATTTACCCTAGCAACTAGTTTTTGGCCCGCGCAAAACCCTAGATCATCATAAATTTATAAGTTTGATCATATTTAATTTAGAAGGGTTAATGTTGAAATTTATCAATAAGTGAACAAATGAAAATATAATAAGAGGTTTACATATGAAGAGTTTTTCAAGCAAATTCAATACTATTATAGAGAATTAAAGTTAGGAAGTAAATAGTTTCTTAAAGAGACCAAACTTTAGTACAATTCAATGCGATGAAAGAAGGCCGATGACACATGTCACGTAGTGCACATGTGGCACCAAATCATATTGAAAGAAGGGTGAGACATGGCGTTAGCATGTTGTCCCTATAAGTTTTAATAATAATATAGATAGATTATATTTTATCTGTTTTTTAATACTTGTAACACTTCTCTTTTCATGCTTGCCGATATATTATTTCAATCATTAATATCTTTAATTGTGAATATGTAAAAATTATAAACATTAAATATTAAAATAGTAGAAATCAAGACGAATTTAACAAGATCTCACATTACTATATTTTTGTTTAACCATAAATCGTTAAAGCTAGTCAAAGTAGAGTACATGAACAGTGTAAAAGTCAAACTATTGCAATTATTAAAAAAAACGGAGGAAGTAGATCAGATAGAATAGAAGTTGTGGCTTTGTGAGCGTGTAGCTTTCTACCTAAAATAATGATTTTCCTATTGTAATAGTGAATTTAATCTTCTAAATTCTATCGAATACATATTAATTATATAAGTAATGGTTCGATCGGTGTTATAAATGTTTAATATTATCACGTACTAGACTACAAAGTTCTATACTCCCTTTGTCCTAGAACAATTGACACGTACCGTCGAACTTTGCACATATGTCGATGCACTAGTTTGACCTTATTTTTATGTAATTAAATGTCGATGAAAATTAAATAAATAATTTATAGTATGAAATCATATTAATATTTATCTAACAATTTTTTTTATTATTATATTAGTAAAAAACTATAGTCAAAGTTAATATATGAATTGTGACAAAAAGACTAACGTGTCAATTATTCTGGAGAGATCTTTTATCTTACTTACATGTAGTCCATATTTGATCATAAAAAACACAATAAGACATGTTTTTAGTTTTAGATTTTTTTGAAGCATATTTTTAATTTTGGATTAAACCAAATAACAACAAACTTTTTAATATTGGCTTATGAAGAATTGGAAAATTTCCAAATTAAGAGAATAATTCAAGATATTTCAATTAAACCAATTTATAAATTACGTCATTTATGGATCATGGATAAAAGGCAATAAATAAAATTTGAAATAATTTTTACATGGAAAAGACTAGGAATATCTTTATCCATCCTAGTAAAAAGGAAACAAGAATCAAATTAAATCAAATAAAATGGATATTAGGAAAAATACGGGTAGATATGAAAGAAAAAAAAAATCTAGTCTAGTCATGTCCACATTGGAAGAGACACAAATAGGAAAAAATCCAAAAAAAATAAAAAGCTTTACAGTTGTCAATTAAAACATTATATATAACATGTTTTGTTACATTTTAATGTCCTTTACCTTAATCCATTTTCAATAATAAACTTATAAACCCATCGTTTTCTAAAAGAATAATCAAAATCAATTTCTCTATATATATTTATATTAACCTCTCATATTATTTTCTTTATTTAAACACCAAAGAAATTAATTTTTCTGTAACTCTTTTACGCGTCTATTTACAGCAGCCTCAACGGTGCTACTCTTCTGCCTCCCTTGTTTTCTTCCTCTTTCTCTCTCTAAAAATCCCCTCTTTCTCTCTCTAAAAATCCCTTCTTTCTCCCTCTAAAGCTACCCACTATTCGAAGATTTGCCAAAATCGAAATTTGATTCATACCCAGATTTGATTTCACTGAATGAAATCAACCCAGAAAGTTAGTTCGAAACCCTAGAAAATAATTCATCGGGAATATTAAAATCGGCCTAAAACTAATTTCACTGAAACTTTTTGATTTTTGACTTAAAAGTTAAAATTAATTTAGGATCGAGAAATTTCATCACCCCAGAAGCAAATTTGGCGGGTAAAATCGACCCAGTTATCGGTTTTTCTGAATGGGTTCTGCTCTTAGGAAGGAATCTGCAAACGGGTCAACCCAGCAGAAGAAAACAGGTTTAGGGGATTTACCAGAAAGCTGTGTTGCAACTGTGTTGATGAATTTAGACCCGAATGATATTTGCAGTTTGGCGAAATTGAACAAGGCTTTTCGTGGGGCCTCATCTGCTGATTTTGTTTGGGAATCGAAATTACCCACAAATTATCACCAGATTGTTGAGAAAATCTTTAATGAAGATGATGATACTGATAACCTTCCTGTTTATTCTTGTAAAAAGGAGATTTATGCCAGTTTATCTCGAGTTAATTTCATGGATGATGGCAAAAAGGTTGGTTTATTTTCTTTTTAGTGGGAATTTTTGGGATTTTATTTGGAAATTTTTGGGGTTCTAATTTGTATTTTTTTTTGTTGTTGATTTGTGCAGATGGTGTGGCTTGATAAGAGTACAGGAGGAATTTGTATGGCGATATCTGTTAAGGGTTTATCAATAAACGGTATTGATGATCGAAGATATTGGAGCCACATTGCTACCCAGGAATCTAGGTGAGAAATTTTTGCAATTTGTGTTTTTCATATATGTGATTTAAATTGATGTTTTTATGGTTTTGTCAATGATTTGGATTGGTATTTTGTGCTATACACAACTTTGATATGATTTGATATTATCAAAATTATGATTGTGAATTGTCCCAAGATATTTGCTTGCTCTTTTTTCTGGTATTGGATGATTCTTTCGAAACCAATTCAAAAAATTTAGTTGGATTTTGTGCATTGGTATTGGGATCTGGATGTTGTATTGATATGGAGCGATGCTTGTTGGTTTTCCTTGTCATGATGTCGAAATAACGGTTTAGTGAAAGTATTGGATGAAATTGGAAGCCTTTTGTGTTGTCTTTGGTTAGGCCTTTGATATGGCATTGGATTTTTGTGAAGCAATGGAGTGGGTGGTTTTCTATGGATCATGTTGATTTTTTGGGTGGATTAGTATTGTGAATGTGCTTATCTAGGCTTGTGCTTCCTGATAATCGAGTCTTGCTGAATCCCACAAGGAAAACGCTTTTAGTCTTATGAAGGCGGAATCTTTCACAATTTCAATACAAGTTTATTATTTCGCTTTAGGCCTCAAATGGTTGGATAATTGAGTTTAGAAATCTAGAAATCATTTTGATGTGTAGGTTTTATTCTTTGCTGTTTATTCATTTTTCATGGTATATATACCTCAGGATATGTGTTTGATTGTTTACTGTCTTATTATGAAGATATATTGAAGCATATAATATGTATCTTATACATCTTGCATGCTCTTTGAATATTCATTGCCCTATGAAGATAATTGGAACCGTATAATATAATCATATATGGCTTATTTATCTTTCATGCTCTTTGATTGTTCACTGCCCTATGAAGATATTTGGAACCATATATATATGTGGCGTATTTATCTTTTATTCTTTTGAGCTCCTTATTATGTATTTATAGTGCTTGTTGGGTTGTCTAGATGTTGCAACATGCACATAACACATGGATGCAGCTCTCCATGGCCTCTTGCTGTCTAGAGGTTGGTTCCCTTGGTATCCTGTGTAGGATTAATAATCGAGTGAATGTAGAATTCGAAATTGACTGTTACCTAAAAAATCGAGCTTAATTTTTTTTTTAACGTGCAACTAGTAACTCTAGGATCACATATCAAGCTTTTGTCACACCCTACCACTGGTTAAATTTTTTGGCAAATCTTGGGGTTTTTGATGACAAATTTAGGCTTTATTGGCACCTTCCTTTCACCTGGCTAAAGGATAGTTAGATTAATTTATTGTGGTTTCTTATTTGTTTATTTGACTTTTAGTCTTGCACCTATTTATTGATTTGAGTTTTCCTTTTGTATGATATCAGGTTCTCTTCAGTGGCTTATCTTCAACAGATCTGGTGGTTTGAGATAAATGGGGAGGTGGAGTTCCCGTTCCCTGAAGGAACTTACAGTGTATTCTTCAAGTTGCAATTGGGCCGACCCTACAAGAAGTTTGGGCGTCAACTGTGTAATACTGAGCAGATCCATGGGTGGGATGTCAAGCCTGTCCGATTCCAGCTCTTGACTTCTGAAGGGCAGCGGAGTGTCTCCCAGTGTTTCCTGGATGGTCCAGGGCAGTGGCTTCACTACCATGCTGGGGACTTTGTGGTCAAGAAATCAGAAGGTTTTACCCAAGTGAAGTTTTCAATGATGCAGATAGATTGCACCCACACCAAAGGCGGTATTTGTGTAGACTCTGTAATGATATACCCTAGTACATTCAAGGAGAGGCTGAAGCGTTTTTGAAGGGCTTAGTCGTCGTCCTAGTTTTAGGAATCTCTATATTAGATGAGATGTAGATAATTATATAGAGGAATAGAGTGTATGTGAGAGAGAGTAGCAGAGTGGCATGAGTTATTTTTGGTCTTCAGGCTCTGTGAAGTGTTATGATCGTCGGCTGTAGACTGTAGTAAGCATAGTTTATGGTGGAAATAGACAAATAATAGTCATTTCCACCTCTTTTATTCTGTGTTTTTTTTAAGACTTCTTAGACGGTATATGAGGACAATTGATGCTTCGCTTGAAGCCTCGAATTAAGCTAGCAACTATTTGTTATTGTTTGTTTTTCCTACAGCTGAGTTTCTTTGTTTTTCTTGGAAGCTTTATTGAATGGGAGTTGTTTTACAATGACATATCCTGACCAATTAAATGGTAGTATTATCATGGACATTGACATATTCTAATCAACTAGCGGTACAATAGATAATACTTCGTAGATGTTGATGTGTACTGTTGACTATCTAAACGCAGCTGATTAGCATTACACTGACATATCTCGGCCATTTAAGTGGAGAACTGGAGACATTACTTTGACCAATTGAATGGAGTTGATTAGTGTTACTATAGACATTGTGAAAAAATTTATATACACCCGGGGTGGTACACCTAGGTGTATATAAAAGGTTAAGTAGACGTTGACATATAGCAATCGGTCACCTAAATGAAGTAGAGTTGACATACCAATCGGTCACCTAAATGAAGTAGATTAGCGCTTTTATAGAAATTGACATATTTAGGTAAATATGTGATCCATGGAGTTAATTAGCATTAATATGAACATCGTCATACTCTATTATTTAGGGAGTTAATTAACATTGTCCTAATTGACATATTTTGACCAATTAAACAAAGATGCTTAGCTTTACTATAGACATTGACATATCTAGACCATTGTGTGATATAGAGTTGATTAGCATTACTATGAACACTGACATACCCGGTCATCTATTGAGTTGACCTATCTTTTTAACTGCAGCTAACGAATGACAATGAATCTATGATACAATAAGATTGATGTTTTCATTTATTGGTCTATATTAACGAATAAAATGAATCACATGTTGCTTGTTGGTGTGGTATGAAGAAGCAACATTGTGGTAGCACCAAAAACAAAAATAAAAGATCATTGAGGAGTATTTGGACAGTAGATGCTTTGCCACAAATAAAAAGTAGCCACCACTTGTGGTCCTCTATCTTCCAAGTACAAATTCTATGTGTTGGAGCTTAGCCATAGTTTTCTCTTAGGAATATTTTAAATCACTTTGCTAATTATTGCTTAATCTTAATTATTAAACCAGTGGCAGTAATCAATTTTCAAATTAATGCTTTTTCTCTTGCCTAATTGAGTTCGATAATTTTATCAATGGAAATTAGTGTCATTATCCAAAAGTGGTTATATTTGGTGACATTATTAGGTCATCTCGTGGATAATATGAGAATGACATTGTTTTACTAATTAGTAATTGGTTGATAATAAAGAAATGGTTTTTCCTATTGGTTGGATTACCACATTGATTGAGGTGACTTGATTAGCTTAGTTCCCATGATTAATTTTCAAGCAAAAAAAATTAGCAGATAATATAAATTTGGATTAATCTAAGCCAAGTCGCCTATCTATATTAAGCTGGAAATTCACAATTATAATGGCCTTATGACTAATCATAAACTTTTATATTCTTTATGATTGATTACTGTTTATTGTTTCTACATTGTTCCTTCCATCTCATTTTGCTTTTCTAAACTGTGAATTTTTTATGGAAATTAAGAAAAATCATATAATTTTTGGATAACACTAGGACAAATTTGTTATTAAAAAGCTTTATCATGATATTTTAGGAAGTAGAGATGAGTTTAAAAAGAGCTCACATACGACATAAATTAGAATATCAATTTACCAAAAAAAAAAAAAAAAAAAAAAAAAAAAAAAAAAAAAAAAAAAAAAAAAAAAAAGAGGCAAGGCAAACAAAATGGGACGCAGAAAATAGCTAAGACGTAGTAATAGCTGCTTTTAAAAAGCGTATATCATTTTCATTAAATTAAATTAAATTAAAGATTTTGCTGATCAGTGTTATGACATAATCAAGCTACCAACATATAGCCAGGTTAAAATTGTGGTTAGGTCAGTGAACATGATAACATGAGTCGACATTTCTAACGAAAAACATTGCATTAATTCGTAATGTTGAAATGTTGATAATTTACTTTTATGGGGTAGTGGCATAGTGGGGCTCCATACTTGGGCTTTATGTAGACAATCTATGTTCGTTATTGAAAACAAAAACTATGTTAAAAAGGGGTAATGCTTAGCCCAGCAACGTGCTGTGCCTACTAATCTATACACAAAAAACAAAACAAAAAAAAATAAAAAATAATAGAGAGCGGTATTAGAACTCTAAACTCTTATCAGTAGGATAAATTGAACACTCAAAAAACATTGTCATTTCAAAAGTTTTATTGTCATTACTTATATTATATGGTCTGTGTTACTTGAATTAGCTATTTTGTACCTATCATTGGTTATAATTTTATTGTCACTCAGTAATATCAAAATATTGTCATTCCGCGACAAGTTATTGTCAAAAGATAAAATTAAGAATTACGTAAATAGTAAGACTTATATATATATTGTCATTAAGACATTAAATATTGTCCATTATTGTTTTTAATTGTATGGAATCGTCGATTTGGTATCAGAGCCATACAGTTATTAGTAAGTTATTAACTAAGTAAAACTGGAGAACTTTCAACCATCTATTGAGTGTAAGAAACCAGAGCTCAAACACTACTATCACATTCCTGAAAATACTAGTAATTTTGGTCTAGTACTTAATTATATTAGAGCAAATTGGTGAACTAAAAGTAGAAGTTGATAGTATACATTGTCGTTGCATGAATATAGAAAATAAGTTGTTAGCAACAACATCTGATATTAATAAAAATTTAAGTGAGTTAAGAGAACAAGTTAAACAAGTACAACTTGCCTTAACAAAGGAATTTAAACATCAGTTTAACAAAGAAGTATCACCTAATAAGCAAAAGAATGTTCCTTATAAATATAAATATCCTTTTCAAAACTTAGATAAAAATAAGAAGTTTTCTATATCACTCCCTAAAAGAACCACTAGTGAAAAGAAAAGGAACAAAGAGACTAAAAATGAGCCATCATGTTCAGGAGAAACCGATTGAAGAGTTACAAACCTTATTTGATAAAGAAGAAGACCTTGATAAACTAAATGAGATCATGAAATTAATCTCTAAAAAAGGGATTTCTCTTGATAATGAATTAGAATAAAACAATTATGTTAATTTAGAAGAAGACTTATATCAACAAATGGGATTAATGAAACTAGAAGACTTAGACTTTTTACCTATCTAAGTTGTTCAACAAAAGATTGATAATAAATTAGGAAAAAGGATCATGGATAATAATGATGTTGGAGAAGAAATAATAAATAACGTTATCGAAGTTGTTCAACAAAAGATTGATAATAAATTAGGAAAAAGGATCATGGATAATAATGATGTTGGAGAAGAAATAATAAATAACGTAAACAATGTTATCCAAAAATCTAGGTATCAAGGAGAAGGAAGTTGTACACGACCAAGATACATACCTAGGAAGACTACCCGGTTTAGTGTCAAGGTTATGCCTACTCAAATACCTAAAGTCAAAACGTAAAGCAAGAAGAAGTAACTCTTGAACCTATTATCCAAACTGGTTATAAAGTCAAATTAGATGGAGTAGGAGATAGACAAGATTTTTTAGATCAGTGGAAAAAGAGCACAAGTAGTGTACTTAACCTAAACACTGAATGGACTTCTAAAAATTTCTTGAATTACATTGAACATAACTTCTATGGTTGTGTAAAAGACTGGTATGATGGTATTGATGAAGAAGTTAAAACTGAATTAAGAACTAGTGAATATCCTACTATAATGTTTAGACAATTATGTCAATACATTGAGTTAGAATTCATTGGTTCTAGAGCCGACCCTAATGAAAAACGAATGGATTATCAAAGAAAATTAAGTAATCTATTTATCTGTAATATGAAATACGCTGAGAACTACATTATAGAGTTTAAAACATACTGTTATAAAATTGGTGAAAATGAAACAAACCTTGGAATGTTTTATGATAAATTACTAAATCCTCTTAATGAATAAATTAGTGAAAAATATCAAAAATGGAGAGAAAAATATATAGCTAGGGATTCCCTAGGTAACAAAATATCTTTCCAGTGAAAGTGGATTGAAAAGAAATGTAGAGAGGTTGCAGAAACTTAACAAATGAAGAGACAATTTCTCACTTGTTGGGATTTCCCTAATAACTATGGATGTGAAAGAAAAAAGTATAACAAAATATAGGAAAAATAAATTTGATAGATCAAGAGGAGAAACCTATAAAAAGAAGTACTATAAACATAAATATATAAAACCTAGTAGGTTTTTCAGAAAAGCAACATATTGTCCTGAGGAACAAAAAAAAAACATGCTAATGTTGGTCTTGTAGAGAATTAGGAAATTATGCTAATGAATGTAAAAAAGCTAATCATAAACTAATGGAAGCCTTAGGTAGTTGGGATTACATAGATATAGCGGAAGATGAGGCTTTAGACTTAGCTTTGAGTAATAATAAAGGAATAGTAGAAATAATTGAGGAAGAAAATGAGTATAATGAAGAACTTGAAGACAGTGAATTCGAAGATGAAAATTATGAAGAAATAAATAATATGATGGAAGGAGAAGTATTAGAAAATTCTGAGTCAGATGATGAAGATGACAAGAGTAAAATGACTATAGGTCAACTAAAAAGAGCTGAATATTCAATTGAAGATAAAGACCTAAATCAATGAACAAGGAAAGCTGGAATTTCCCCCAGATTACTAAAGATAATATTTAAAAATTCTTTCTTTAAAACTAGAACTAAATATGTATGTGAAGAAATGGAAGGAAGTATAGTAATCGAGGTTTGTGAAAAGAAAGCAGCAGAAATTAATATCATAAACTGGAAAAGCATTAAGAACCATAAAGAAAAAGGAAATTATAGTTATATTTGTATTGGTGCAGTACAAGTATACATAACTCCTATACAAGATTTTGGTAATAATGTTAAATGTTTAAGCTTTGTTTGTGATGTTAGACATAAAGAGTTCTATGAACAGATTATTAGTGGTTTCACATGTAGCTTAAGTCAAGGAACTGTAAGTTATATATGTGAACCAAGATATTATGTGAGCTTCGAAGATTCATATGCTCCAAAGTTTCTAGCAATCAAGTTATTAACTGATGGAGTAAACATGCATAAAGAAACTCGACCTATACAATTAAGATGGAAGGTAGTCTATAAGTTGGTCAACACTATAGATTCATCTTTTAAGAAACAAATAGTAGATACTTAGAAATATGAGCAAGTAGGAGGTCCTAAGAAGAAGAGTCCCAATAAAGATAAATCCTAATGAAATAGAAATTGAAAAACTTGGGAAGAATTCTTAATGAATCCTGCAGTAAAAAAAATAGGTAAAGTAAGTTGTTAATTAATGAATCAGGATTAATTCATATTGGGATAACTACAAAACCTAAAATACAGATAAGTATGAGTCTTAGATCACCAAGTCTAAGTAGACAGAATTCAACTATAATAAAGATGAAAAAACAAGTCGATGAAAAGCCAGAAGAGAATGAAGAAGAAATATAAGCTTTAATAAAGAAGCTAAATGAAAAATATGAAATTAAGAAAGCCTTAAAACAACTAGCGATACATATTGGTTCATGTATTAATTTAGAGATAAATGAGGATCTAAATAATCCTATTTTTGAAAAAAGAAAGGTAATTGGATATAAGACAAAAACTTTGAGTGAACCAGTATATGAAGATGAAGTTAATATGCAAATGGAAGTCTATAATGAAATATCTAGTACTAATCCTAATAGCATTTATATTCCAATTGATATATGCATTGAAGATTATAACAAATATAAATTATGTGCATATGTTGATAGTGGTTGTTCTACATGTTTTGGAAAAAGGTCACTATTTCATGAATTCTTGTGGAAAAAAGCTAAAAATCCTATGCAAGTAAAAATTGCTAATAACAGTGTTATGACGCATACTGAAATAATAGAGGAATTGCTAATAGAAATTGGAGGTGTTCAATGTGTTATTCCTATTTTATGGGCAACTGATCAGCCTAGTCATGATATGATAATAGGAAATAACTTTCAAAGATTATACTCTCCATGCACTCAAACCATTGATCAAATTATCTTTACTATTAATGGTCATTCTGTTCCTATACAGAAACTAACTAAAGCATACACTCATCAGACTATGGAATTTACGCGCAGCCAGGGTGGTGATAAGGTTACACCTACACAACGAGAGGTTGCACTTAGAATTTTTTAGTGTGAATCATCATTAATAAATCAGATAATTAAGCAGCAAGAAAAATTATGTGAAAAGTTATATTCAATAAATCCATTAAGAACATTGGGAAAAGGATAAAGTGGTTGCTAGGATAACTCTAACAAATCCTAAAAAGATTATCAGAGTAACACAAATGGTTTATACCTACCAAGATATATTAGAATTTGATGAGCAAATAAAAGAATTGTTGAATAAGAAGTTAATTAGGAGTAGAAAGAGTCCTCATAATGGTTCAACATTCATGGTAAGAAATCATGTAGAAGAAAAAAGAGGTAAAGCTAGGATGATCATTAATTATAAACAGCTAAATGATAATACTGTGTTTGATGGTTATTACATTCCTAATAAAACAATATTATTCAATAGAATACAAGGAGCCACATGGTTTTCTAAAATGGATTGTAAAAGTGGTTATTGGCAAATTAAAATGGAAGAAGAAATCATTCCATTAACTGCATTTAGTGCCCCTCAAGGACACTATGAGTGGCTAGTAATGCCTTTTGGATTAAAAAAATGCTCCACATATTTCAGAGAAGAATGAATAATATTTTTAGAGACTCAACCATTGTTTTTTGGTCTATATAAATGATATTCTAATCTTCTCAAAAGATTTAGAGCAACATAAGATTAATGATCTTAAAGCTGTAACTCAAAAATGTGATGAGCATGGTATAATCCTTGGAAAAGATAAATGTGTTTATGCTAAACAAGAAATTTTGTTTCCAAGATTAGAAATTAAAGTAGGACAAATAATCTTACAAAAACATATCCTATAAAAGATTGAAAAATTCCCAAATGAAATTGAAGATAGAAAACAACTAGAAAGGTTTCTAGGATGTTTAGCCTATGCTTCTGATTTCATAGAAAATCTTACCCTGTTAAGAAAACCATTACAACAAAAACTCAAGAAAGAAATAACTTGGAATTGGAAGAAAAGTGATTCCAAAATTGTTCAAGATTTAAAAACTATGTGTAAAGATCCTCCTGTGCTAACACTTCCTAGTAGTGAAGATGATTTAATCCTTGAAACAGATGCTAGTAATGAACATTGGAGTGCTGTGCTAAAAATCAAAGAAGGAGAAAAACTTTGTAGATACAGCAACGGAAGTTTTGATAAAGTTGAGTTAAACTATCCTACAATGTAATAGGAAATCCTTACAGTCATTAGAGGGATCGAGAAGTTTTTAATCTTCTTAGCCCCAAAGCAATTTCTAAATAGAAATGATTGCAAAGGCATACTTGGTTTTGTCAAAAAGAATTTGTCTAATATGCAAGCGCAAAGGAGACTCCTGCGTTGGTAATTATGGCTTAATCAATTTTCGTTTACTGTTGAACATATTCAGGGATTAAAGAATTCTTTGGCAGACAGCTTGACCAGAGAATTAGAATGTCAAAGAAGCTCAAGGCAACACAAAAACCTCCTGCACACCAACTTCAAAAGATGGATGCAGAGAGAAAAACTCTCATTAATGAAACAATCAAAGCAATGGAGCGGGTTTCACCCTCCAGTTGGGCCTAATGTAGGGCTTGATCATTTCAGCAAAATAACAATCCCGAGATGGTTTAATCAAGGGTTTCCATTGAGCAATCCAAAGGCTATTAATGTTTGAAGTAACGATTATGTTATTTCAACTCATTCCTGATTTACAAAATATAATTGTAATACCCCGTATTTTTTAAACGTATTTTCTAATTAATTAATATTTTCTAAAAAGGATATTTTAGTAATTTATTTTACTATTTGAATTTTGGAGCCAAAATGATATTTGAATTTTGGCGCCATAAACATTTTAAAACTCAATTATTATTTTGGATTTTGGATAAGATTTATTATCCATTTATTTTATTTTAAAAACGGGATTATTTATATATATTTTGGATATTTAAAATAAGCAAAATTATATTTTATTATTTAATTAAGAGGGCCGAAAATTCCTAATTAATTAGCTATGATTTTTGGATTTTCTAAGTGTAGAAAATCTGATTTTTTTAGTTAAATTATTTAGTGAATAATTGCTATTTTTCTAATTTATTATTTTCTACAAAATATATTATTTACACAATAATTTTTGTTCCTTAAAAACTAGCAAAATAATTGCCTAAATATTTAAAGGGAGGTCCAAAAATATGAGTTTAGGAAAGCTCAAATTTTCGGCCACCATATTGTATTTTGAGCAAAATTATTTTGGTAATTTTTGTATTTTAATTATCTTCCTCAATTCTTTTATTTTCCTTTATTCTTATTTTCCATCTCCTAAATATTTGATCATCTTATTTCCCTACCTTAAATCATTCTTGATTATTCCCCAAGCAAAGCCATTTACTATTTAATATTTCATTACAACATACTTACCTTATTTCTTCATTACCTAATCACCATAACCTAGACTTTCCATAATTCTCTACCTCTCTTCTCCAAGTAATTTCCTTAAACCAATTTCCCATAATTCTTCCTACATTCTCCTACCATATTCTTGCATGAGCCTATAAATACCCCCTCATACCTCTCATATTCTTCACACCAAAACTCAATTCTCTTCTTCTCTCTTATACTTCTTTTCCCTAAACCTTTTCATACTTTTCTTTCTACTCTTTTCATACATAATCAGCCCGTATATATTAGAAGCCAATTTTCGGGCACTTCTGATCAGTTTTGGGGTTTTTCTATTTCACGGAAAATTGTTCCTCTCAAAACATCCTTGAGGTTAGGATCAAGAATCACCCAATTTAGAGTTACATCAAATGAGTTATGGCCTCTTCAAGTTCTGCCTATTCTTTCCAACGCAAATTCAATTCTCTCTAATCCTATTCCTTTATTTTCTTCATGGTTAGTTTTATAAAATATAAATATTTATTTCAAAGCTATAATTTAATATTAAAGTGTTATTTTAAAAGAGTTTTATAGATCATGCACATTAGATTTGGGTTTATGTCTAAAGATGTTGTGATAACCTTATGGTTATGTTAATTGCAAGGTGTATTCGTGATTGAACTTTAAAAGTGCGAAGTGTTGATTGATATTCGAAATCAAGATACCTTTAGGTGGCTAGATACCTTCGAAAGTGATTGGTTTGAATAGCATGTTTTATATGATTATATTGGTGATTGAATTAAATTGATTTGAATCATGATTTATGAAACAAAGTATGTTTGTAGGTATTGATTTTAATATTTGTTTTAATAAATGTATTTTTAAAGGAATGATTTTAATATCATGTTTTGAATGGTTTGAAATTATTTATTATGTTTAAAGGAATTTGGTTTTAAAAAAAAGTATGTTGAATTGTTTTAAAGAGTTTTTAAAAAGGTTTTGCAAAGGAAAAGTTATTGATTTTAAAAAGTTATTTATATGAGATTTAGTTCTCAAGTATTTATTAAAAGGTTGATTTTGAAAGCACGTTGAATTAAATAAAAAGGAGTTTTGAGTTAACCTATTATAAAGGTTGAATTTATTCAAAGAGGACTTTTATTGAATTATTCATTAAAGCTTTACAAGCATGTTGTTAGTAATCCCACTATGCGGATTTGGTAGATAAGACTTTGGACTTTGTATGACCGAGTCTTTTCTCAAGAATAGCCTTGAAATAGTATGAGACTAGCTTGGGGGGTCTGCACACATGGGTGAGGAATTGGTTTTCAAAATAGGAATTGGTTTTCAAAAGAATAATTGGTTTTATAAATCGTTTTTCAAATTATTGAGTTATTGGAATTGGTTTGAATCATGAGTTTTGGAATTATATTATTATTGGAATTGGTTTTGAATCATAAGTTTTGGAATTATATTATTGGAATTGGTTTTGAAACTATGAGTTTTGGAATTATTGGATTAACATTGGAATTGGTATTTAAAAGCATGTTTGCTAATAAATTGAATTTACTTATCTTGCACTTATCGTACTTAGCATATTTTGCTAATCTGTATTTCCTATCTAGTTTGGTTCGCCCTGTTTACCTTAATGGTAAGCAATGTTGACTTATTTCAGGTGGTGTCAAAAATTATGCATATGGGAGTCCTGGGAATGTTTTTCACCTAGATTAGGAATGTTGGTCTTTGTTCAATTATGAGTACTCATGACTATGGTTACTATTTATATTATTATTAATAAAGAAAGTATTGAAGTTTTCGCTGCAAAGTATTGGTTTTGGTTAGTAAGTTGAGTAGCCTTGCGTAATCACGCGGCGGTAATACGCCTAAGTCTATCTCTACGGTATAATTATACGTATTATACTAGTATTTCCGTAGAGGGAGATTTGGGGGTGTTACAATAATACTCAATAAAATAAGGGATAATGATTTTAGAACATGGTACGAGCTGGTAGTAACAAGATCCAGTCGATTCTTTGATGTTTGAGACCTATGGGAAGAACGAGTAGAGTTTCCTACAAACTCTAAAGTGGCATAATTACGCATTAATCCGTATCCACTTCATCGGATGCTCCATTCATTTGGATACATTATAAAGCTTGGGATTATGGAATGGTATACGTCTTTCATGATTTCTTTACTTCTAATGATTCATTCTATCCAAAGCTTATAAAGTTCCAACAATATGCATTCAATAAGGTCCAAAGATTTTGTGATGACAAAAAAGAAAATCTTCAGCTAGAAGCAAGGGTGCAATGTGCGAATATTGAAGTTATAGAAGGACAAGTCCGTCCGCCTCATTATTTGATAATGTTTAGGAAAGTGGCATTTAGTACTCAAGATCTCATACTAGTTCGTTAAAAGACTGTAAAAAATCCTACTGAAGCAAGAGCACTGGGATTCTTAATATCTCACAATATCTCAATGTTTTTATCAAGAGAATCAAAAATCCTCCTATTATATTCCATGTGGGTACTACAACAATTGTAGCACCAAGCGAAATGAGAGAATATTTAGTAGATGGCATTAACAATACTGAGTCGATCTACAAATATTTAGAAGATGTTGAGAGTGGAAAATTTCTATCATTCGAAGGACATGTGTATCCGTTTGAAGCTTTCATAACGTAGGATGAATCATATGCTGCAAAATGTGTTAAAGACCTCGGCATAGAAGATGATAATCCTATGTATGTCCATTATGAAGATAGTAAAGACAGTGAGGGTGGTTTACAAGACATGATGATGGACGAGATAATGGAATACTGAGCCCATAATAACAGTCATGCAATCTACTATAGCCATGTTTTTTATCTTCTATATTTCTTTTGAAAAATATCTTTGTAAAAAGTAGTGGTTCTTATGAACTTGCTGAGTCATGAGTGTTGGTAGAAGATAAGAATCCTTTGCTATATAAAGGATGGTAGATTAAGAAGAAGGGTAGGGTTGAAGGAGTGAGTTAGGGCATTTCTCTGAAAACCCTTAGAGAGACTTCTAGAGAAAAGTACTCACCTTAAGAGACAGATTGGTTCTCCATCTCTCTTAAAGTAGAGAAACTCTAGTTCAGTTCATGTATATTTAAGCTTTCAGCTTGTAAGATATATGAGTGTTGTAATCTTTCCTTATTAAATAAAAAGTTTTCTTTCAAGAGGGAACGTTATCCTCTTGAACCTTATATCACAAATGAATTACTTTGTTGTTTAAAAGTTCATCAGAAACACAATATAACTTGTTTAAGTAGAGATTACGGTCTAAGGTATGAAACGAATTAGATCTGTGCCGAACTTGATCTAAGGAAGGCAGGGTTGGGGTTAGCTACCTTGGTATAGCCGGAAGCTGAAGAACGCCGGAGGTTCTATTGCCAACTAAGTTCAGGTATTGGTCAAAAATTTCTTATTAAACAGTTATTATTGTGAAGCATGGTGGGCATTAAACTAGAAAAGAAGATTCATTATGGTATGTAAGTAGTAGAGTAATGATAGCTAGTACCATAAAAGTGAATTCGTATTGATTAAACGCTAAAAATCATATTGTCAGTACTAGTTTAAATATTGTCTTGATAATATTTATCCTATCATTGTTAGTTTTACTATTGTCATTTGCTTACAATATAATATCATAAAAGGACAAAGATTGCCAACAAAAGGACAAAAGTTGTGCTGGTCCGTGCACCGTATTGAATTGAGTCTGACTCTGTTAAAAAGGGACATCCTTTTGAATTGTGGGATGCCGGTTAAGCCGGTGCCTTTTCCATAGTTTTTCACCACCTATTTCTCATAAAGGGTGGATATAAAGTCATTAACCTTTTTGTTTTATTGAAATTAATGATTTTTTGTGGTTATAATTAAGGGGAAGGTTCACTCTAGTAACTAGACGACCGGTCACTAAAAAAAAAGAATGGAGACGCTTATGTTATCAAGTTGGTAGCTTGAATGTGTTGAGAAAAACAAATATTTTCATGAAAAACACCTTATATAATAGTAGGTATAAATTACGAATTGTTACTAATCAACTAACAAGAACTATAATCTAGAAACCTAAGAGTGTTAATCTATAATATCTCCCTATTATTGAGTATACATGGCTCTAAGTATGGGTTTCTGACACTTAATTAGTTTTACGTAATCTAAACTCTATTATCCTCCCCTCAAGTCTAACACAGTCCAATAAACATGATCTGTTCATCGTTGTTGGGTAATGATGCCTCTATTGAAGCAACACGAGTTGACTTCTTGCAAGGTGGTCTTAAACCTTTTGAGAGTCCTATGCCATTAAAAAATATATAAAGTCATGTCCTATATAAAAAATATATCTCACCCCGTCATTGTGCATGCAAAAGCTGAAGATTCATAAATCACTATATAGAGTAGAGTCCGACAATTCCTACCCTTTCTACAAGTCTTATGTATTCTAAAATGTATCCTACGTCTAGAATAGCAGTGATATTAAGAAATTAAATCGTAAATATCTTCCTAAACTAAATTCAATTAAATGGGATACATTATATATATAACTACTAGAGTTCTAAATCAACTAAACAAAGGAAACTAAGTAACAAGAAAACTTTCATTCACAAAAAAAAAAAAAAAAAAAAAAAAAAAGGTAACAAGAAAGCTAGCCATGGATAGTTCAGACTTTGATGGGGATAAAAAAGTTGTTCATGTAACTGTATCAGCGGGTAGGCTGTGGACAAGTCTGCCTCGTTGATCTCCTCTAGATTCCCTACATCGCCCCTTCACTACCCGAACATAAAACCCAAAACGTGCCTTCCAGTCCTACTAACCGTGTTGGACTTTCGGGTTTGCAAATCGTAACAGAATGTCTGCTAATTGTAGATGATCTAGACAGTCAATACGTAGAATACAATGGAGATTTGAGTTGCATTTTCTTTCAATTTGGTAATTGTTAGTCCACTAAATGTAGATGATCTCTTAGGCAACAGATTGTTTTTCTTTTGTTGCTTGTCTCATCTTCCTCTAGAATTCAATTTGTTCTAGCTTAGTGATTAGTAAAGGCAGATTTGATCTATACAAAAACATAGTAACTAATTAGTTCATAAATTTTTCTTGTCTATTATATGAAATAAAAAGAAGGATACGCATAACACATCCCTAAGGAGCTAACAGCCAAGTCTAATGAGATGTGCTATGAAGTTCCTAGAGAATAAAGGCAATTAGGCAACATAACTTTATCACGGAGTTTAACATGACTCAAATTGCACAGTAATTAAATCTACACAAAAACAGCAGATTACAGGTTAAATCATCAATGACGATCATTTTTTCTCAACCCGATGGTGACCAACATTCGAGGTGGTGTCATCGTCAGACAATGGTTCTCTCTTTACCAGGCAGTTATCAGCGAAGATCCTAGCAGATGAGTTGCTGCCAGATGAGTAGTTGAACCCTTTACCCTTGTCCGCCATACCACCCAATATAACAGATGTGTTCACCTTTGTCAGCATTGCATCAGCCTTTGTTAGCTCAGCAGATTCTGCAGCCTGAGTACCAATTTTTGGGGCATACACAGCCCTGCTTTGTGATCCTCCTTTTGCTAGGGTTCCATTAGTATGCGTACGAGCTAGAAGGTCGTTTATTTGGTGCATAACGGTTGGGCCTTGCTGATGAGAGTTAGGACTACCTGGCAAAGAGTATAAGGGCTTGTATGGCACAGAGTAAGATAATGGTCTGATGTTGGGGCTTTGATAGCTTCGGGGATTCAGCATGGCCTGTTTGCTAGTATTTGGTGATTGAGTTGTAATATTTGACACCAGAATGTTACCGTTAGCACTTGGTGTCTGCGGCATCTGTGCTATGCTTTCGATATGATTCTTCAGTACTGATTCTCGATGAAGACTTTTCAGAGCCTCTGCATAATCAGAAAACCAATTCTTACAGTCACAAATGCAACGATTACCATTCCAAGTAGCAGTGGAGGTACAAAAAAAAAGAAAAAAAAAAAGAAAAAAGAAAAAAAAAAAAAAAACTAGATCATTCAGAGCAGTATTTTTGATTTTTGACAGAGTTGAGACGCATCATAACTTTATCAAGCAGTGCAATTAAATTAATCACCACAAATCTAATAGTTCTTGACATTTCCTCAAGTCCATTATTTGCATATATTAATAATACATTCAAAAATTCCTTGTACTTCGTATTAAACAATGCTACAAGTCTATGATAGTAAATCTTTGCAGGCAGGAGTCGCAGGGCATAAACTAAACAAAACTACAATGGCATCTGAAAGCAAGTGTTTACCTGTCGGACTGAAATTGTTGGATTGGCTATCAGCACACATACCAATCAGATCTTTCATAGAATTAAGAACGTCAGACATCTGAAAGCCATAATCAGTGAGTGCTATATTAATATACCAATAGTAAAATTTGGAAAACTGGAATGTTGCAATTTATGAAAGCTAAAATACCTGCATGTATCGAACATATACTTTGGAAAAGCCTGCTTCATTAACATGAGGTAGTTCCAAGTTTGCTGCTAGGTTTTGCCCCGCAGCCATTAGCCTACCAAGAACAAAGACCATCAGTGAAGAAATTAATTACTCGTCTAACGGGAAAACACCTCCTAGCTCGATATTCTTAGGCTGTATAACTTCGCTTCTAACTCTTAGATATTAATAAATCCCTGTTCCCTCATTGAACAAGATATGCAAGCCAGAAAATGGAGTAAACAATCATTTTCATTCTTAACTACATGATGGAATAGTTAAAACTAGTATGAACGAGATTAGATAAGTAATAATAGCAGCCATCCAGTTCCAGGGGACCGGGGGGGGGGGGGGGTGGTCTTGGAGCCAGGGGTCATATGTTTTACCTATTACTACTTGTTACTTGATCCTGTGCTTGAACTCCATTCCTTTCATTAAACCCTCCATTACTTTTGCATTGTTTAGCAATCTCAACCAATTCATTAACCTGCAATGGTAAGATATTTTATAAATATATGTTGCATCACATATATATATATGTAAATGAAGAGCAACTCAAGTCAGTCTCATATTAAATATAGTGCCTTCATGGATTAGTCTTTGATTTTCGATAAATAAACATGTAGGTAGTTATGGTATAAAAGTTCAATAATTGAACATTCTAAGAGGAGTATGCTTTCAGTTTTTCAAACTTGTTTTTGAAGAAAATGCCCCAAAGAAGAAGCTTGTAAACATATTGTTATTTGATCTACTTATGGCATGAGCATATATATAAATAGCACATATATCCCACATTAACATAAAAAGGGCAGAGTAAACTTGTAAGCTTTATTTTTCAATTAAGTCCATGAAAGCTAAATAATTACTGACATGATTCTGAGTTATATAATAACTTTTGACAGGATTATATGCCACTCATATCATAATTATAATTCAATGAGAACCTCCACGACCAAGAAGATTAAAGCAAAAGCACTTAGTGTAACGGCCTAATGGGGCAGAAATGAAATAGATAAATCTTGATATTCTAAATTTGTATGACATTGAAAACAACATAGGAAAACACTAGGAAGTACTTCTAAATTTGTATGACATTGAAATATTGATGCATTATTAGCAAATGTTAGAGCCTTAGAGGAACTTGAGGCTAATGTGCTACATGATATTATAGGACAGATTACTACTTAAGTTGAACCAGGATTCCAGGAAACATAAAAGTGAGTGTTAGTACCTGGGCTGCAAGGAAATTTCACGAAACAAGCTCCTCATGTGATCGTACACAGAACTCCCAAGATATTATCTATCACGATGGCAGAAAGAGTGAGCATAGTGCACTAGACAGAAAAGCCCTTATAGCTCATGCAAAGATGAAATTGTAAGCACAAAAGCGCAAAAGTCACTGACCTTCAACTCTGGAGTAAATACAATGCGAAGTTGTCCTTGGTGAGCAACATGAATATTCTTGTAAATGCTTTGTTGTACCGCTTTATTAAACGTCAACATCATTGATCCTGATGGAAGTATTGTTTCAACAGGTGAGTCCAAGTATAAAAGTTCATCTTCAACGCAGCTTTTGAAGTAAACCTGGCTCATTCTTGGAAGAAGTTCATAAGATGTCTCTGCAAATTTTATAATATTACAAGTAAAAGATATGCATGAAATCAGCAGGTAGATAAGGTGATAGTGGATAATACATAGTAAATATTTATTATACTGAGTAACTAAAGTTTGTCAAGAATATAAACAGCAGAATGCTTACCAAATCCTTTCCCTGCATTGGCTGCATTTGATCCACATAAATCACACATCCACAATTTCTGATGACGGTCTCTATTAAACATGGAGGTCATGGACACGCAGAGTCTTTTCTTAGCCATAGGAGAGTAATACTGCTTCACAAATTCCCTCCAAAAGCCAATGTTATTTTCCTGCAAGGTACAAATGGAAAAAGAAATCAGTACCTCAAATCAAGGAATTCAAAGTTCCATATTAATTGAAATACTCATGTAGAGCTTGTGATTAAGTTAGATTTTAGACAAAAATGCAAGTTTTTAGTTTAGAAATACAGAACAAAACTTTTTATCAAGGCTAAACAACTCACAGGTGGCCTATTCTGTCGATGATGAATGAAAAACACCAGCTGGCGTAAACATATGCTTCCACTCACTGCAGCAGTAGTAGTCAATTGTTTCAGGACATCTCCGGTCAACTGATGTGGAGGCTGACTCTGCATCGGATGCCTTTGTGTGGAGAGAACCGATAAAGGGGACTGATTCTGCTGTTGTTTTGGTACCATATTTTGCTGATGCAACCTACTGCCTGTCACAGGATCGTAACTTCTAAACTGCATAGGGACTTGACTAGGTGATAGCTGCGGAACAGAAAAAGAATGCATGTAAATCTCCGGTGTCATCTCTATCCGGGGCTTCTTATACTTCATGAAAGGAGTAATCGATGCTTGATTTGCTGGCATCATCATCTGCGGAGAATAAGTTGGACTAGGAAGCTGGTCGCCTTGTCTTCCATTCCTTTTTGGGTAAATTTGGCCTGGTTGGAAGTTCTGCTGTTGAGCTGGGGAATTCTCTCTAACAGTACACGAAACTATTCCACAGTTTGTAAATATATTGATGTTGTTACCGCCATTGCCTGGCAAATATGAAACCCCGGAAAATGGAGAATTAGCATCAGCAATCAACGAGGTATCTTTAATTTTGGTACCTGATGAGCTTTCTCCATGCACAAATTGCGAACCTTGATGATGAGCAACCGAATGGGAAATGTTGATTGAAGTACCCCACATATTAGGGGAGCTTCCATTCGGTGATGAGAGGTAACCATCGTCATATGAGATACAAGAACTTAGCATTTGCGCAAACTCTTCTTCATCAGACATCTGGTTCTGAAGCTGGTAGTTAAAATTCATTATCCTAGCAGGGCTCTAAAATTATCTAAGATGAGACTGCAGATTCAAAACTACACTGTTAAAACGATAATAATGCAAGAAACTTGGCTATAGTCTATGGGTGCACAATATGATCAGAGCAAAATCAAATGAGATGTATAATCAGTTAAAGAGAAAGCAAGCCATAACATGCTTTCGAGTACTTACTTCAATAACAAATACGGAGTAACAAGCTTTACTAGTAGTAAACTAGTAACATTGACATGACATGCAGTTTTAATACCAGATTGTTTAAAAGTGCTATCTAAAATAGCCATGCATGATACAAGGGCAACATGGCTATATATAAAGGAAGGAAAAACATAAGAGATGCACAAAATAGAGTAATATTGGGATACCTTAAAAAATTGGGGGTAACTAACAAGCCAACTTATGATTGAATACACATAAATTATACTTGTATATGCAGCAACAGTATATTTCTCTTCCAGAAATACAAGGGTAATATATGATGAAGGGAATAAAGAAACACATATATTCAATACCTAAAAATACTAACTTTTTCATGGTTAATAATGTATTTTATTATCACCAAAATGAAAACTTATGGGACACATTTGGTTTAATTTTTTAAACCTCATGTATTTCAAATATTTATTTTTTAATATCTTAATCTAACATTACACATTTTAAGTCCCTTACAAAGATCAAATAAGACTTCAAACGAAGATCATTTTAATTTAATAAATATAAATAGATAGCACCATCTCAACTCCTTGCACTACATTCACTAGAGTGCAAGGAAGAAAAAGAACAAAAACAGGAGGGTGAACTTTAGGGTGTTACAAGCACTCTTCCAAGAATTTAGAGATTTGAAATGCATGGATGAATTTTTTACTCCTATTGAATAAACATACAAATTCACTCATAATACTACTCCCTACGCCTTATTTTATGTGCCCCAATTGACTTAAAAAAAACTCACCCATTAAATAATTAATTAATTATTACTTGTCATTACTCCGTATAATCATAATAATGAACATACATTAACATAGACTCCATGCTATTATAAGTTCAATAAACTAACTCACAATAACGCCCATTATCTAATAATCCTAACTATTGGGTATGTTTGCCAAGAGTAGTCCCAATTGACTGCGAACCGGTTAAACAAGTTAATTTTTTTTTTCTTTTTTTTAATTAATGATGATGTAGCATTGTTGACGTGGACAAAAACTTAGGTTGACTTGTCTTATTTCCTTTCTCTCCCAAAATTTTTGCCACGTCACCCTCTTTCTCACCCATTCAACTACTCTCTGCAAAATAATTAAGCCCGCCATAATTGCTTCCTCTCTTCCATTATATCATCTCAACCATAATTTACTTTCCAAAATTGGTAAAATTTCTCAACAATTGGGTTTCCATTTGTGGGAAAAAAGGAGCGACGGTGACCCAACTAGTTGAAGATGCATTGAAGCACAGACGAAGCAAAATTGTGGTGACCAGGTAAACCCTAAATCCCTTAAAGTTGGCATTTTTATCGTTATTTCGTGTTAATTAATCCTATAAATGTTATTTGAAACCTAGAACTATGCATGAATTGTGTTAATTGGGTCTGTGCTTAGCGATTTAATTTGAAAAAATTGAATTTTTTTTTGTCAAATTTTCTGGGTTTAGTTTCGTTTAATTGCATATTGATTCTGGGTTTTACTGTTCGTGGCATGCTTGTAGATATGTAATTGTTGTTTTGTTTGCATTTAGACTTTAGGTTGCAATGGATGATAAGATAAATTTGAAATTTTGGCAAAGTGGGTTGTTCAAAGACATTAATAATTGTGGTTTGTGTATGAGGGAGGTGTTGGCAAAACTAAAGCAATTGATCCGGATTTAGTTAGTTTCTTTGACCTTTTTGAGTTAGCCAAGGAGTTTAGTAGGGATAAAGAAGTGAAAGGTGTTTTGTTCTTGGTTCCTGGGCTTAGTATGGTAGATGGATTGAGGAGACTACAAGGTGATGAAGATGCTTTGGAGGTAGCAGCTTTGGGTGTTAAG
Source organism: Chenopodium quinoa (assembly GCF_001683475.1). Lineage (NCBI taxonomy): Eukaryota > Viridiplantae > Streptophyta > Magnoliopsida > Caryophyllales > Amaranthaceae > Chenopodium > Chenopodium quinoa. Next base: position 4,894,082 of record NW_018742484.1, read on the forward strand.
TATAGATGTGTGGAGCTATATATATTCCATGGTATGAAATTACCATAACTTGAACCGAAAGAGCCCACACCTGTTGAAACACACTTCCAACCACTAACACAAGCTTCACAGTCTACCCCACACACATCCAAGCATAACAAAAAGAAAAGTAAACTAAAAAAGGGGCCCACCAACTGTATTGACTCAAGCGAGGTCAAGTCCTAGGACAAAAAAAGCCACTGCCCCAACATTAATTCTAAAAGAACCACCCAATCTTGACCATCAGCTGCCCAAAAAAGAATCTGCCACATCAACCAAATAAAAAGCTTCCCCAAGTCACCCCTTATTACCCATACTACTTCATCTTCAGTTTTGAAAAACACCCAACTCCACAAAAAACCCCTAAAGCACAAACTACTACTGTAACAAAAATTAATAGTGTGCCAGATGACTATGAGTGGCTTGATAACAGGCCTGATAGTCCTCTGAGACTTGATGAGCTTCTATATGGTTATAATAGTGATGAAAGTGAAGGAGATGACCCCCCTTATAACCTTGCAGTAAATAAAGGGAAAGGTGTGCTAGTGGACAGTAGTAAGAAGGGGAAGGCTGTTGATGAAGGCAACTTCTTTCAGGGAGTTTATACTGATGATGAGTCAACTGATGGAGATGATGATGACTTGGAAGAAGAGGGTTTTTTAAGGGGATTGGAAGGTTTAGATTCAGAGTTAGATGATGAGTATAATGAGACCATTGTTGATGATGGGGAACTGTATGACTCTGAGGTTAGTGATGAGGAATACTCTTAGGCAAGAGAGAGAGTGAAGGCTTGTACCACACAACTAGTACAAGCAGCTGCTTAGTTGGCTAAAGAAGCAGTGGAAAGGAAGATGAGTACTGAGAATCTAGAAGAGGAAGCAAAGGAAACTGAGAGTTTATCAGAATATGAAGAGAGTGATGAGAAAGAGAATACTCCAGCAACAACTGAAGATGAAGGTGTTGAGGCTAACAGAAGAAAAAGATCGGGGTTGTTAGTTAGCCCAAACACTGATTTTTCTCAGTTCAATTGGAGAGTAGGATTGAGGTTTGCCAAAAGGGATGACTTCAAAGAAGCAGTTTCAAAGTGTGCAGTGTTCCAAGGGAAGAATCTTGTGATCAATGAAAGCAGCAAGAGAAGGGGTCAGAGAATTGGAGAAAGGTGCATAAGGAGTTGTCCTTTTAGGTTGTATGCTTCTTGGCATACTAGAAAGGCTACACTGCTGGTGAAGACCAGGCAATTGAAAGCCAGGTGGGTTGCTCAGCAGTTTATTGATGTGTTCAAAACAAGACCTCATTGGCCTACCAAGGAGATTGTTGGGTGCATTAAGTGGGCTTATAAGATTATAGTGACTAGGGTTTTTGCATACAAAGTAAAGTATGAAGCACACATACTGCTTCATAGGAGTATGCATGAGCATGACCAGAAGGTGGGAGGGTACTTGGCTTGTTTGCAATAGACCAGCCCTGGAAGTCATACTGAGTTAGTGACAATCATGGGAAAGGTTCCTCCACTAGTGTTCCAGAGATTGTTTATCTATTTTGAGGGCCTAGCTAAAGGGTGGAAGGAAGGTTGTGGAAGGTCTTGGCTGTGGATGCTTGTTTTCTAAAGAATTTCTTGGGTGGCCAGCTGCTTTGTGCTGTGGGGAGGGATGAAAATGATCAAATGTATCCTATGGCTTGGGCTGCTGTAGAGGGAGAAAACACCTTGAGCTGGTAATGGTTCTTCAAGCATCTTCAAGCATGCCTAGACTTGGGTGAAGGAGATGGAGCTGCTCATTTCTAATGAGCACCAAGTATGTCAAAAACTTGAGTTTTACTAATATTTTGCCTTGTGTTTTGTGATTTTTCTGCTTGATCTTATTTGTTGGTGTTTACTTTCAATGTGACAGACTATCTTAAATGATGTGTCAACTGTTCTGCCAAAAGAAAAACATAGGCATTGTGCCAAGCATGTGTTTGCGCACTGGCACAAGACCTCTAGAGGAGATGAGTTCAAATTGGAATTCTGGAAAATTGCAAAGTGTTACAACAAGCAGACTATGATGATGCTTTGAAAGAGTTGAGTGAAATCAACTGTGATGTAGCAGAGACTTTAAATCTTTACAATACACCCTCTTTTTGTAGAGATTTCATGAAGAAATCAATTAAAACAGATGCCATCACCTCCAACATTGCTGAAACCTTCAATGGTTACATTATTCAAGCCAGAACCAAGCATCTTTTGTACATGCTTGAGGAGATAAGATCTAGTCTCATGCCAAGGCTTGTTAAGAAGAGGCAAGAAATGAGCAAGTCTAGTTTTGTTCTTTGCCCAAGAATTCAGACAAAGCTTAATAAGGAGAAAGATAAAGTAGCATACTGTGAGGTCTTCCCTTCTTCAGAGACTCTCTTCAATGTGTCCTACTGCCTTGATCAGGTAGTAGTTAATTTGGATGCAAAAACTTGCACCTGTAGGAAATGGGATATGTTAGGCATTCCCTGCTGTTATGCATGTGCCCGCATCTTCTTTCTAAACAAAGAAGCAGAAGAGTTTGTGGACCCTTGTTACACTAGAGAGAATTATCTGAAAGCATATGCAGTTAACTTTTCTTTCCCTTTCTATATTTGTTGTACATGTAGTTGACATTTTACATAAGTCATGCAATTAATTCCCTTCATTGATGTCACTTGGTTATTGTGTGTGTGGTATGTGTTTAATTGAATGTATACACATGTGATAGGATCAATTCCACCCTTATAGGGTGAAAGATATTGGCTTAAAATTGTCTGCCCCCTAGACCCACCTTCCATTAAATCAGGTTCAGAACGACCAAGAAAGAACAGGATTAGGGACCCCTTTGAGAACCCTAAGAAACCAGGATCTTTAACTAAGACTGGTATTGAAATGTCTTGTTTTGTCTGAAAATCCAAAGAACATAACAAGAGGAGATGCCCAAATAAGGATAATGCAGACACCACCAGTGAACTACCCCAGAAAAAGCCTAGGAGAAGGCCTAGGAAAGAGGGCAACCCAGTCCAAACCCCTCTGTCAGCAACTGAGAGTGCACCTTCTGCACACCAAGATATCTCTGCACAACCCACAATGCTTGGGAGAGGAGGAAGATAAATTAGAGGTGGAAAAGGTGCAAGAGGAGGGCAACAATCTGCAGCCACTTCAAGTGCAGGACAGTCTGCAGGTGCTTCAGCTTCAGCACAACCTGCAATTGCAGTAGCAGGCCAAGGAAAGGGCAGAGGTGGTAGGGGCAGAGGAAGAGCCAACTTTCTAGTGCCAAGGGGAGTTGGAGTTGTCATTGGTGATGATGGGCCTGTACATAATAATGTAAGAAAGATAACCCAACTCCATGATTATTAATTCACCACTGTCATCATTCACTAATCATGTTTATTCACTAATCATATCTACATATTTTGAACAGGTAAGGGGTAAATCTAGAAGAGAGCTAGTAGGGGCAGCAACCACAATGAGGAGCATCAGCAAAGCATTGAACTAACAAAACTTGAATTACATCATTGGTGGTCAATCAAGTCAGCAATCAACCCTCCACAACCCAACTCAGTAGTACTTCAACACTTTGTGCATGCATAAAATAATTATGTCCTTAAGTTGTCTATGAATTGTCTATGAATCTAGTATGCAACTGTACTTCATCATGAAAACTTCTATAGTGTAGCACCAGCTTGTTAATTTGCTCGATATTTTGGATTTGGCTACAAGGGTTGCAATATATTTTAGGTATTTTGTTCAAACAATTATGATAAGATATCATTGTTGCAATGTACTAAATTTAAATCAATTTACACATGTATTTTAGAAAGAAGAATTTTATTTTCCATTGCATAAAACGTCACAAGTTACATACCAAAACAACAAGTACTAATTCCAAAACACTAGTATTGCTACTTAATCCTAAGATACTTGGATTACAACTTCACACCACTTAATTCATTTCTAAGTTACAACCCTACTTCATCATGAAAACCACAATGCCAAAAAAAAACCTTGAGAAAAACAGGGTCATTGTTAAATTGGATTTATTCCTTGAAGATCTCATAAGCTCAATCCTTAATTGGCTAATTTCTGCTTTCATCTCTTGTACTTCATCCACAAAGTGTCCCTTCTTTGCTTGCAATCTCTTCACTTTGTCTTCTAACATATTCTTTTGCATCTCCAATTCCGTAATTGTTGTTTCCCTTTCAAAAATCTGAAATCTCAAGTCGTCACCATTGTTGCAATCAAACCACTTCAAAAAATTGCATTCAGTATCCTGTACAATTGAAGTAAACCCTAATTTCAATTCAATTTAAGGATTAACCAATTAACTAAGGCAAGTAAGGTATAATTACCCACAAAATTATATAAGCAAACAATAATCAATTTACTTACAGGCCATTTTGGACAACTGAAGAATTTTGAACCAACATTAGGGCCCTTCTTCACTGTGCGCACAACCGCATCCAATCCACAATTGCATTTCGTGGTTGAATACATCCATCCCCTGGAGCTTGAAGATGAAGAAGAAGACCCACCTCCTTGAATCCTACCACATGCCATCGCAAAATTAAAGGAATTAAAAACAGGGATTTTTTTTTGCCACAAATCGAGAGCGTAAGTAACGGGAAAAAAAAATTGGAGGGGGAGTTCTTTTTAAATTACATCAAAGAAGGATTTAAGTCAAAAAAAAAATTAAAAAAACAAAAGTCACGTAGGAATATGACCGGCATCAATAGGTTAGTGACCTGCTGGGACTATTCTTAGCAAACATACCCAATAGTTAGGATTATTAGATAATAAACCTTAGTTGGGCTTATTAAAAGTAAATCAGCCATAGTTGGGATTAATAAGTGTATTTTTTTTAAAACCATTAAAATTGACCAGTTAAGGTTTTGGGGGTCATTTTGACCCTCTTAGGATCTAATTTAAGCTCATATTTGGCAAAAATTTAACGTAAATGCCTCATTTTGCAGTTTTTACGGTAAAAAAAATTACGATCTTAACACGCAAAATAGGGCGTTTACATTATCTTTTTGCAAATTTTGAGCTTATTTTGGATCTATAGAGGGCCCAAATGACTGCCAAAACCTTACCTGGACAATTTACATAGTTAAAAAAACCAACACGCAAATTGAGATATTTCTCGAAACACAAAACAGGGCATTTACATTATTTTTTTTCCTAATTTTGAGCTTAATTTAATCCCATAAAGGATCAAAATGACCTCCAAAACCTTACCCGATCAATTTTCATGGTTAAAAAATGACTCGCTAATCGAGATATTTTTTGACACACAAAACGGGGCATTTACGTTATTTTTTTTGCCAATTTAGAGCTTAATTTTAACCCATAAAGGGTCAAATAACCCCCAAAACTTTACCCGAACAATTTTCATCATGGAAATTTTAATTTTTATTAATTAAAATAAATGATTAAAATGAACCAATCATATCATGACATGTGTCATTATTAAATCCTAATGACTAATGGAGTTAACGGTCGTTAGTCATTAATGGCACCCGGTGAATTTTTAAAAAACTCGGTGACATTTGGTGAATTTTGAAAACCTTGATGGCATTTGGTGAATTATTAAAGTGCTTAGTGGCATTTGGTGAAATACCTCATCTAAAATTTACATTTTTGTATAAGGGTAGTATAAAACCTCATAGTCCACAAATCTCTTTCATTTTATTTGATTTGTTAAGTCTTTTGCATCAATAATCTTGATATCTTTGGCATGAGTATAAATTGAAATTCTAGCTATTTTATTTCCTTTAAAAATATAGTTCGTGATATTTTTTTTGGTACATAATTGTTGCTATATAATTCACTAAAAAATTAGTAAAACCGTGCATAACACGGGATTTAAACTATATATATAATATACATATATATATACATACATATATATATACATACATATATATATATATATGTATATACATATATATATCTGTATATACATATATATGTATATACATATATATATATGTATATAAGTTCAATAAACTAAGCCCTTGTTAGAAATCATCAGGAATCATCAGGAATGTCCAATACTGGAGTTATTGCTGCTGCTGCAGTATCTAGAGTGACCGTTGGTGCCATAGGAGTAGGCCTTGCTATGTTCTTCTGTGCACTTAGAGTCTTAGTAAAGAAAAAAACAAGAAGATACTGAAAGAAACAAATGGGCTAAGAGTATCAAAGGGATCATTTGAATCACAAGACATAAAAGGTATCAATTGTATTTGCTCATTTTTCAAATGAGCAAATAAGTATTTTAGTATTTGCAACTACCAAAGCATCGAGGGTTTGATTCCCTTAGAAAAGGACAATTATAATACTCAGATGAGATGAAAAAGACATGTAAGTTGACAAATGAGCAAATAATTGTTTGCTCATTTGACACATGAGCAAGAATTATTTGCTCATTTGACAAATAAGCAAAGAATTATTTGTTCATTTGACAAATTAGCAAAGAATTGTTTGTTCATTTCGAAAGATTTGAAACATTTGAAGCACCAACAGCAAGCATGAAATGTGAAAGACTTACATAGACTTGTATATTGAAAACAAACATCTCAAATGTATTTACAGATGCAACATTATAAAAAGCCAAATCTTCATGCATTTCCAAATAAAAAAAAAGGAAAAAAAAGGCATCCATCAATTAGGGAGAAAAGAAAATGAAAATATCAGCTGAAAAATAATCAATCTATTAGATGGCTAAAAGTGGAGAGCATGACACTCATATCAAAAGGTTAAGACTCTGTATTCTGTGCATTTTTCTTTAGCAAGGTTCATATTAATCACTAGCAGGAAATTTTGAAATTGCATGACAATCTGATTCCACTAATATCCTTAGTCCTTGATTATCACACAATTATCATTTATCAGCTGGCAATTGGTATTATTATCTAGAATATATTAAGCAATGGAATGAAGGGAATGCAAATAAAGATTTCATGGAATTTGATATTAACAAAAACAGATCTTTTCTACTAATAGCCAGCTGCCATTTACCAACATCTAACATAAATCTGGATCCTTAGAAACCTATTTGGAAGAAAATAAGCACCACCATGTGCAGCAGGAGATATGTATGCAAAACTTTTCAGTCACCCACTCAGCAAGGATGACACGGAACAATACTCAAAGCATATATAGACCATTAGACACTGTCATACTTCAAGTTTAACAAATTTATAACTATTGAATATAAATGACAGAGAGGGTAATTAGTATATTTAGGAAAAGGATTGACAACAGGCAGAAGGTGTTATTGTTCACTTCATGAAATGAGCTGGTTGGGGGTACGCGTCAAAAACTAAAGACAAACCAACATTCAAGATAGCTAGTAATTCTTAACTTATGTTGAAAGTATTGTCACCCATATGAGCTCCACACAATCAACCCAAAGAAGATTTGAAGCATTTGAAGCACCAACAATAAGCATGAAATGTGAAAGACTTACATTATTTTTCTTCAAACCTGAATTCCATTTTTGCAAACCCATATATGTTTCCATATGCCTCATCATTGCAACTCCACAATGCAAATGATCATCATCTGAACACTTCCAGGGTAAATCAATCACTACATACTCCATAGACTTGATCTCTTTAGACAAAACAACACTTTGTATAGTTCCTTCACCATCCATGAAATATGAAAATGCACTTTTCTGAAAATGAACAAATAAATTAAAATAAGAACAAAAACAGGTAGAACAAATATAGTCAGAACATATATAGGCAGAACAAGAACAAGATAAACAACTAAACTCTAATCATTTTTCTCAAATGATCTAACAAAATCTTAAGCCATACCAGATTTTAAAGAAATTTCTTGTTTTCTCCAGAGCTTTCTCTATAATCAATAACCTCCATTGTACCACGCTCTGTGGTGGTGTTAAAACATACCAAAAAATAATGATCTTTTTCAAATACGGGGAAAAAGAAAAGCTCACATCTTTCTTTGGGGACTGTTTTTCTGATTCCGGCTCCGCTATATCACAAAAAAATTTATTCCTTTGTAGAGCACGATCACTTTCATATTGAAAAAGACATTCCTTAAAAAAAATACATAAAGAAAAATACATAAATAAGATAAATATAAATGAAAAGAGTAAATATGAAATGAGCAAAGTGAATATGAAATGAGCAAAGTCATATAAAATGAGTAAATTCAAATTCATTTGATAAATGAGCACTGAAAGTTTTGCTCATTTGACAAATGAGCAAAAAATTAACTGCTCATTTGACAAATGAGCAAAAAATAAATATTCATTTTCAATGGATGAGCAAGAATAGTTTGACAAATGAGCATTGAATAGTTTTCTCGTTTGACAAATGAGTAAAGAACTAGTATTAGTTTTTGGAAATACAAACTAGATCTACATTCAAATACATATGAAATGAGCAAAGTGAATATGAACAAAATAAAACAAAATAAAATGAACGAGTTGAACTTACACTTGCAGTAAGATTGAAAAAGAAACGTCCACGAGAATTGATATCTCTATATTGCTCATTATAATTCAGAATAGTAGACCATGCACTAATGATTTTGCAATGAATTTTGTTCTGATTTTTTAGCATTTCAAGTTAAAATATCATTACTTCAATACCAGCCTCACCCTCGTATGAAAACACTATATCACTACATATAAGATTTAGGGAAGTTAATATAATTTTAATCAAAGGTATGTAAAATGAGAATACAGAGCTGGACTCGTTTTAAGAAAAAAACATAAGGTCAATTGGCAATTTCCAGAGGGGTACTTCAAAATGCAAGAGGCTACTGAAATTTCCATCACCCTTTACTCTGAAATGTATTTCTTAAAATAGGTCTAGCTTAGTATTTTTAAATAAGAAAATATTGCTCATTTTGAAAATGAGAAAATTTTAGATAAGTCAAGATATACAATTATATGATTTAAATAAATACTTACAAACGATTTTTCTTCTCATGAAAAACTGAATCCATAACACCTTTTTGAACTGCTGTTAATGGTGTGTAAATTTTGATAATCCGAGACTTAAAAGGAGATCTAATCTGCAACGATGGTTGCACTTTACGCTTCTTCTTCGGAATAGAACTCTCTTTTTCAATATCTCCTTTTCTCTTAAGCACAATTGGATCTTCTTAAGCATCAGAAATGGGCTCTTGATGATTAGCATTTAGAGCATTAGCAACAGTAGCAACAACTAATATAGAAGCTATTGCAGAAGCACCAACTTGTGCACTGACAGGAGCAAGTACAAGTTCATCAGTAGGTGCACTACTAGGGGACTTCTCCTGAGAATCAGTTTCTTGAGAAAAGATACCTAAACTGAATGTAGGAGTTCCAACAGGTTTTTTAACTGAAGATCTCAATCTAGCTCGAATACTTGAACCTCCTTCAGCTTTTTTAGTTTCAACTACAATAGCAGGACCTTCATTTTCAGAAAGACTAATTTATCTGAACACTTTCAGCAGCAATCTTTGTAACATCAATGGCTTTTGTTATGGTTGGACAATCAGCCCTAGAAAAGACTGAGGATTCAACATTCTTCTCATTAGTTGAAATCTTAGAAAATCTATCCCAAACTTCAATGACAGCCGGATCTTGCTAATACTCATCGTCTTGGCTAAAAGAAAGGCTATGATTGTCCGGCATAGCTTGGGAACGTAATCTTTGCTCGTCACAAATACCCATGGCATCTTCCTTCAGCTTACGTACTTTCTCATTGTGAGGAAAATACTTGACAGCTTGTTCATGCTTTTCATTAAAGTCCATGTATGCCAAGACTAGGTTTGTAGATGCTATTGCAAGCTCCATAAGGCATTTCTGTAAAAAAAAAAAAAAAAATACATAATAAGATGAATATAAATGAAAAGAGTAAATATGAAATGAGCATAGTGAATATGAAATGAGAAAAGTCATATAAAAATGAGCAAAAAATGAAAAATTATATAAATACCTTCTTTGGATCTTGTTAAGTTTTTTCATTTTTTGTACCAATTAGATCAGATTGTTCCTAAAATCAAGCAAAAAAAAAAAAAAAAAGTTAGAACAAGTAGAAAGCAAATATCCTAACTATTGCTCATTTGACAAATAAGCAAAGTGCATATGAAATAAGCAAAGTCATATAAAAATGAGCAATATGAACTTTATTTGACAAATGAGCACTAAAATTTTTGCTCATTTGACAAATGAGCAAACAATTAATTGCTTATTTGACAAATGAGCAAATATTTTTTTGCTGATTTAAGAGGTCCATTGATGTGCCATATAGCGCGCCACATTGCATCATTTTCCTAAAGGCAAGATTTGTTCCAATTCAGTTCTACAAGCAATGCCAAAGGCATAGAAAAGCTAAGTATTGGTTGAAAGTAAAATACCATTTTTGGTTGTTTGCTGCTAGAAGAACCAACAAGCTTCAGATTATTATCAAAAAGTCCAAGCCTCCCCTTATAAATTTCCAATTTCTCACGACTAGACAACATATTGGTTGTCCAACCTTTGCGAACTGGAGTTTCTCGGTTGGCTCTAACTTCCTCAATGACAATCTGATCAACATATATAAAAGCTACAAACTAGTAAGATAGAAAAAAATTAGTACATTAAAATTAAACAAATAAATAACAATTAATACATAAAAAATAAAAATAAAAAAAACTTAGAAAATACATGCCCCACCCCCTACTGCCACCTACCCACACATTTCAATTCAGTAGCTGATCACAATTCTGATTTCAGAAACTGATTTCAAAATCTGATTTCTGAATCTAATTTCATATTCTATTACAGGTTGTGAGTGTGTGTATGTGTGTGTGTGTGTGTATTTTCTTGTTAAAAAGTGTAATAATACTTTTATATACATATTTAATATTTTTAGCAAATAGTTATTTATCAATTTTTTGCTCATTTAACAAATGAGCAAATAGTTAGTTTCTCATTTGTCAAATGAGCAATTATTTAGTTGCTAATTTAACAAATGAGCAAAAACTTAGTTGCTCATTTGTCAAATGAGTAAATAGTTCGTTGCTCATTTGTAAAATGAGCAAACAGTTCAAATAAACGCTAGGAATACCATAAGAAATAATAAATATCCTGGAAAGTATCGAGTAGGAAGCTCATCCCATTTCATCTTCGCCTTCACAAGAGAATCAAGGATAAACTTCGACCAATTTAAATCCTTGATTTTATCAACACTAGTTAGTCAAATATCTGAGAATGTCATGATTAACATTCTTGTTTTGCCCTCCTAACATAAAATAACAAAATTAAATTAAAATGATCAAACAAGAACTAAAATGAGCAAAATGAAAGTAAAATGAACAAAATGAAATTAAAATGATCAAAATGAAAGTAAAATGAGCAATATGAAAATGAAATGACTACCTGACATTAAAGTGGAAACACAAAGAACTACAAAATTGCGTTTGAACATTGGCCCAGCTGATCTATGGTTCTTCAAATACATTGAAAGCTCCCCAATGTTGGCAGATAATGAGTTCTTTTTGAATTTTTTTTTTTCCATTGGGTAATGACTTTATCATCCTTTGAAAAAACATTTGCATCCATCTCCATGCCTCCAACTGGCAGCCCTAGGACCTCATGTACATGTTGTTCTGTAATTTTGAAAGGTTCGGAATCAGGAATATTCAAGGAACAACTCTGAGCATCAAAGTTAGGACACTTTCAAAAACTCCAAGGACCCAAATCCTATAGCTCTAATAGCAATCAACTGATCTTCCGAAAGCTTCTTAAGAACATTAACGACATATGAAGGCGACATCCTATTACGCAACGTCCCATAAACAACAGATTTTGATCCTTGCACTTCATCAACAGCATCTTCACCATCAGGATCCTCGAACTTCACATTCTGTTTTTCTTTCACTCCTTTTTCAACCTTTTTTCCTTTACCCTAGTAGGGACTAATTTGATTCTCTTCTGCTTCTTTTCACTAAGCTTCTCTTCTGCCACTACAGCCCCTGACGAACCAACATCAGCAGCAGCCCCTAATGAACCAACATCAGCAGCAGCCCCTAATGAACCAACATCGGCAGCACACTCCTTTTCAATAGAGTTCCTGCTCATACAAAATCATAAAATAAAATAAAAAGTTAAATATCACATAGATTTTTTTTTGGAGGTGTAGTGAAGAGGATACTTTAGGGGAGGGTCTAGAGTATGTTATGATAGAGAAGCATAGGCTGATAAATTATCTAATGAACAATTGTCAAATGAGCAATCAATATTTTTCTCATTTAGCAAATGAGCAAATACTTAGTTGCTAATTTAACAAATGAGCAAAAACATAGATGATCATTTGTCAAATGAGCAAATAATTAGTTACTCATTTGTAAAATAAGCAAACATTAGTTTAATCATTTGGGAAATGAACAATCAGTTTTTTGCTCATTTAGCAAATAGTTAGTTGCTCATTTGTCAATTGAGCAAACATTTCTTTAATAATTCATTAAATCAGCAAGCATTTAATAAGAAAATATAAAATGAGGAAATAAGAAAAAACGTACATTATCCTTTCCAAAGGTACATCCGTATAATCTTTAGCATTGGTAGAATTAATAGCAACCGAAGAATCCGTAACACTGAACAATTCTACAATTATAAAAAAAAAACCCGAAAAAAATGTAAGCTAACTAAAACAAAGGAAAAATCAAATTAAGAAGCAAATTTGTAAGAGAAATAAAGAGGGGGAAGGGGGGATTCGCCACATTTCTAATAACAAGCAGAGGATCCTAAATGTGAGAAAATAGTGTCCTACCAACCAAGAAAAAGTAAGAAGAATAAATAGTCCATATAAACTATCAGAAGTTTCAATTCACAGCCCACATAACTTGGTTGGAGACTATTACCAACAGCCTCCCGACCAGTATTAGTATATCTCAAGATTCTAAGACATGATAGCAGTCCTTGTTTTCTCAAACAAGCAGCCTGAAAAATATGCATGTGTTTATAAACCATAAACAGATCATCAATTTTAACCAAATACCAGCAGAGATATGTATTAATCCCAATTCTAACATGATCCAGGAGCAGAGAAGTAGTCCTTCAAATCAGCAAAACTTTACCAAAACTCTAAACAGTGGACATCTCAGAAGAGTCGATACTGGTGTCAACTCAAATAAAGTAGATATTTAAAAAAATCTCAGCTTATAAGCTGCCATTGTCAATGGCTAGCAGGCATAAGAAGCAAATATAAATAAGTCCTGATTACCAGTTCAGTTTTTGGCCGTCCAAGTTGTCTACTAGATTGACACTTTTCAAAGGACTAATAACTTTATCTAACAGGATTAAGATTGATACATACTTCAGCATTCATTCTTGCTAAAACAACAAAAATCAAGAATTCTACAAGGCAAATGTCTCACTGACTCATTTAGCTTGATGAAGGAATATAAGAGCAGGTTTTGCATTATACATGAGCCATACAGCTGAAAAAATTTATAATTTGATGCAGGCAGCATATGAGATTTGGGTTGACAAGGCCATCTCATGCAAGATTTTGCCTAGCATGAACACGAGCTAGTCAGAAGTCAATAGTCCTACGGAAACTAAACCAATATTCCAAAAGCGGTAGCTGATTATCAAGAGTATCTATCTTCTTGAACTTGAGGTATTCAAAACTCAATATTCCATCTAAGACCGTCCCCTAAAAATTGCCCCTTTTCTGTTTTTGACCATGGGGGTCCAAAACTTTATTCTCACATACAATATAATTGGCTCGACCACTTTCGCCTCGTATCCGTCAACTCCACTTAACCAAAAAATAACATAGTAATTAATTGCTTAGGGACAAACAATTAAGGACGAAGGGAGTAGTAATCACAATGAATAAAGAAAACAACATGAATACTTTATGCTTATAAGAATAAATTATCTTGGATACTGCAAAAACCATATCTTTATCCCCCATATCTAATCCATAATCACCATTGCAATACATACCCCATATTTATCTCCATCAATTTTACATCAAAGCTTACCATCTAAAAATACTTCCACATCATGTAAATACTTATTTTAAGGGAAATGACACCAAAAACAAATCAGGTTTCCAAGTCATGTAAATACTTATTTTAAGGGAAATGCCGCATTCACAATTATCCCTGAAAACCAGAAAAAGGAAAAGAACCCCCAAAACCAAATTCAAAACCCGCATTCACACAAAATATGCCTTCCTCAAGATCCCCATACTTGCATCAGGCAATAACTGAAGCAGGATCATCGGAACGATTTCTCAAAAAAAAAAAATTATCAATGATTTCTAGGTTTCCAAAAAAAACAAAAAAAATTGGAAAATAACGAAAATCAGGCAAAATAAAACTAAAATCAACTTGATAACTACTTAAAAAAATGAAAATAAAACTAAAATTAACAAAAAAAAACAAACTAAAACATAATCGACACAAAGTAACAAACAATGTGAGCTGAAATCAGCACAAATCAAATGAAAATCAAAACGAAAATAAACGATGAATGTAACCTAAAATTAATTGAAAAACAGCAAAATATAAACAATAAACTCACCTTGACGAATAATTGACGAAGATTGAAGAAGTTGTGATGAAAAATCAGAGAGAAAGAGAGTAGAAAACCGGATGAACTTGAACGAGGAGAGAGAAAATTGTGCGTGAAAGAGGAAGGAGGAGAGAAAAAAAACGCAGGAAATTGTATCGAAATGAAATTGTTTTGTTTGACCGGGATTGTATTGTGACCGTTGGATGTAATTGATCCAACGATTATAATGAGTTCTCACATAAGGAATGTGGTCTCATATGATCTCATATATATATATATATATATATATATATATATATATATATATATATATATAATGATCTAGTGTGACGTGACTTGACTATATGACATTATTATATAAGAAGTATTATTTTATTTTATTACTATACTATATTTTATAACTATGAAATATGAATATAGTAAGGTGATAGTCATTTATATATATAATGATGTTATATAAGTATAGTGATGTGATGTGATTTGACTATATGATATCATATAAATATAATGTGATGTTCACAAAATATATATATATATATATATATATATATATATATATATATATATAATGTGATGTTTTTTGATTAAAAATGTCATATGAATATAATGATGGCATATAAGTATAATAATGTGACGTGACTTGACTATAATGATGTCATATAAATATATTGATATCATTATAGTCAAGTCACATCATTCATTATACTTATATATATTAGGGTCAAATGAGAAGATCCTTAAAATGAGAAGGATGATAAGGATCATATATTTTATACTAAATGTACATATTTTTTAAAAAAATGTGAAAAAAAAAAATCATCAATTTCCACGTGCATAATATTAGTTTTTCCAGAGTATCATATATACACCATATCATTCTTAATCCAACGCCTAACAAATATACGAGTCTAGCAATGATATGTACATATTTTTTTCGACTATGTGCATATTTTCATGGCTAAATTTTGCTTTTTTTTTTTTTTTTTTTTTAATACTTTGAATATGCATAATTTTTAAATCAAATGTGCATTATGTTTATATAGAATGTGTATATATTTTAATTGGTTGAAAAAAAAGCTTGATAAACGATTTGATTAGTGCCCGCAAATTAGATCTAAACTAAGCATGCATAACCTCGACGAAAATGTTTGCAGCTATCTAATTCACTTAGGACCTTTAATGTCTTCATAATTCACTAAAATTGTGCAATCATATGTTGTAATATATAATTAATTTCAACTGATTATACTGCAGTTAATTGATGAATAAAACAGAGACTCAATAATTTTTAGAGAGGAAGCTTGTGAAAAGAAGAGAGAGAAAAGCACAAAAGTGTTAGTTGAAATTGCAGGAGAGTGAAAAATTAAAGACGGAAGTGGGCATCTACTGAAATAGTGAAATACAGTACGTCGTAAAGGTAAGGAATTTTTTTTTTTAATACCAGTCGTTGGATTGTTTTGTGAATGGCTAAGATTCAGTGGCGTCACCAGGATTTTCAAAGTGTGGGTTCGAAACTTCGGAAATTTGAAATCGTAATTAACAAAGGAATAAAAATATAATTATTAAATATTCAGTACATAAATGAATGAATGATAAATTCAATAATCAATATGACAACATCAAATTATCAATGAAATAGAATATCAGAAATAAAATTATAAATCAGTATAAATTAAATAGAAATTATACTATTATACGGTATTACGACTCAAATACTCATTACTCAAATACACAGTCACAACTCACAAGCAGTCAAGCAAAACTTCAATTTCTGGAGGATTTTTCCCCAAATCGGCTAATCAAAACCACTGCTCAGTTTTTAATCAGCTAACCATATTTAAAAAATCATTTGGGACTAATAAATTATGAAGACTAATTAAAACTATCGTAATTAAAGATTTACAGTCAATTAGTAAACGGAATCCAGAAGGCAGAAAACGAAATAGCATATGAAATCCAGAAGGCAGAAAACGAAATAGCATATGAAATTCAACAATGTAAAAAAAAAATCCCCAAATTGAGAACTTGAGAAGTAAATTAGCAAATTATAACCAATCTTCACTAAACCAGCAATATTTCAAATTCATGTAAATCAAATTCCTCAATGCTAATATACAATTATTACTATTTAGGATAAAATCTTGCCTGAATTCATAAAAACTTGCTCTGATTAGTTAAATGATCAACAAGAGAGGCTTAGCTAAGAGGACGGAAGATGAAGGAGTACCAGTCATTAAAGCTTCTTCGAGATTCCGACTCTCAAATCGCTTCGGAACAACATACTTGC
Source organism: Chenopodium quinoa (assembly GCF_001683475.1). Taxonomy (NCBI): domain Eukaryota; kingdom Viridiplantae; phylum Streptophyta; class Magnoliopsida; order Caryophyllales; family Amaranthaceae; genus Chenopodium; species Chenopodium quinoa. The sequence goes on from NW_018742484.1 coordinate 4,910,915, forward strand.
TAGTCTCAGCAACCAAATCAGCCATAACTGCAATATCAAAGCACATAAACATACATAAAATCAATCAAACTAGAAAACCTAGAAAATTCTAGACAAAAAGCGGAAAAATCAATTGAAACTCGTTGAATTATAAACAAATAAATTCATATTTAACCTCGTTGGGAGACTGAATTTGTAATGTATATTAGCATATGAATTTCAAGTATTCAACGATTTAGCAAAAAAAATCCCCAAATTAAGAAGTAAATTACATTTGCAAAAAAAAATCCCCAAATTCACTTACCTACATACACGGCTGTGACGGTGGGTCTGTTGGCTGTTGCGCCGGGAAGAGAAGGAGGAAGAACGGGAAGAGAAGGAGGAAGAAGTTAGGGTTTTGCAATTTGGGGGAATGAGGAAGAGGAAAGCTGGGAAGGTAAGCTCAGGAAACAAAAAAAAAAAAAAAAAAAAAAAAAAAAAAAGGGAGTGAGTTTTGGGTTTTGAACCCACAAACTCTTGTGTGATGGGAGGTAAAAATAACCACTGGGCTACAGCTTTACTTGTTGCCATATAATACACAAATATTCTATTTAAACCTATTTTGATTTTTTTTTTTTTTTTAAAAAAAAAAGTTTTTAATTTTTTTCAAAAAATCAGTGGGTTCAATGAACCCACCCTGGCTCCGCCCATGCTAAGATTTGTTCTAAAACTCTGTTTTTTTTTTTTTTTTTTTTTTTTTGAAATTTTCATTTTATTATGAAATAACAAATTTAGTTTATATTCCCCAAAACCAATTATGACAACATTTTAATCTACTCCATAAACTTTAAAAAACTATGGAGTATGTTGTACAAGTATGTTAAAACAATTGCTAACCAACATATATTGACTACTTTGTGTAACTAATTATTAATATTAAAATTCGAGCATAGCTCCACCATACAAAGAACTATAAATGAATTGAATATGTATACATCGTAAATGTTATCATTATTAATAAACAATTTAACTAAACGCAAAATGATTAAAAAGGAAGTAGATTTAACTTTTACAATAGAATTAATTAATTAAAAGTACCGCCTAATGTGTACTAGAGCTAATCATGTTAGGATGCCCCGATCTAACCTGACCCAATTTTGGGCGGGCTTTGGGCATAAATTTCGGCCCAAAGTCAGCTTGATTCGAAACTTTTATATTTTCCTGAAGGTCTTGGACATGCATTTGAAAGCTTTTTAGTTATTTTTTGAACCAGCCCAAAAACTTCGCATAGCCCAATCCAATTTTGTAGGTTCTGAGGCAAGTATTTTTAGCCCAAACCTTGGCTCAGAACGGTCCAACGCGACCAAGCGAATTGAATTTTTTACCCTAGGCCCGGTCCGCCCTTTAATCATCTCTAAACTGTACCTCTTATCATTATACCAGTATGTATAGATTTGAACCTAATATTAATTAAACTTTGACATGTCTAGGGATTGATAAAAATTAAGCACCTAGCACCAACCCTGAGGGTAGGTGGCCACCTAGGGATTCAATCGATATTGAATTGCCTTGAATAATACTTGAAAGGGGGTTTAAGACTTCAGGTTAAGGAAGGTATCTATAGGAGAATAGGACAAGGCATGCGAAAATCTAAGGCAGGACAAACGCGAGTCATCATCAATTTGGTGCCGTCTAACACGCTGGTAGACCAGCATAACTCATTTTTCCCCGCCACCACACTGAAATAAAGCTCACATTGGCATCTATTAACCTATACTATAAGCAAATCCTTTCATAACACTTATCATTACCGTATGAAATTTTCCCGCCTTTTTCGCTCTTTTTTTTTATTTATTTTTATTTTTTATTTTTTTATTTTTTTTGCAAAATATTTAAGTAAACTATTTATACCTTATGATATCTTCTTTCCAGTTTGACAATCATATTCCATACATACCTAAATAAAATAATTCTGAAATCTTTTATATACTTAATATTTTGTAATATTATTGTCAAAAATATTTAACAATCATGCATTGCAAGGGATTTTAATCTAATTTACGCATAATAAGCAAGGTTTTAAGTCTACCTTTGGAAGCTTTGGGCTCCATTTGAATGGTTTGGTTGTGATTCTGTAGAATCAACGGAAGATCCATCAAGCAAAATAACACCTATGTGACTGTAGGAGATGAACTATCTTAAGAATGGACCTCAAATGTAAATTTTTGCTCTTTTGTTACTAGCCACAGAAAATAGAACCATACTGTAAAAAAATTCATAGTTGCACAGCATTTTCATCAACTTGAAACAAGTGTGATACATTTTTAGAGGTACAAATGACGGTATAATAGCTAAGATGAAAAAGATGCTAGATTGACAGTAAAGTCCAAAATATAGAGCTGAGTATACTACAGTTAAGTAATTAACTCTCCAGTTACCTTTTCATACCCTTGCTCAACAAGTACCCAGTCACCTTAGTCTGATGTGATCATTAAAATATAACAGAGCATTATGAAAATGATGCCCTTGTCTGTGTCAGGTACTTCAAACAAGTCGGACATAGTCAAAGTGCGCGGACAAAATAGAACTAAGTTGTATGCACCATGAGATGGAAAATCAAGGAGAGGCCGCTCGTCAAGAATCGGAAGAGAGCTGTATTGTTACTCATTATTGTTAGACTTCCTGTAAGGCATGAACCTATGGTCCTTTGCAGCGTTTCTCCTCCTCTTCTTTTCCATATAAGAATCCAGCTTACCTTTTTCCTGATTATAGACAATTGATCAATGAGTAATAGATACACGTAATTTCTTAATCATCCATCAATAATAAGCAAGAGGTAAGCACATACCTTGAGATCTTTGAACTTCTCCATGTGAATCAGATCTCGGATTTCAGCTGCAACAAGAGAATCAAATGAGCATGTGCAAGCATATTATTCCAAATTAGCTCATGGCAAAAACAGATTAAAAGGTTGAGTAATACATAGCTCACAAGTCTGAGCTAAAGGATATCACTGGTTAAATAAATTATGGGCAAAATTTGCCTAAATAGCACCAATTATGGGCGAGTTTATGATTGGGTGTAATAAACACTCTGAAGAGCACCACATTAGTCTTAGCCACAATATCAACTAAGCCAAGGTGTGTGCCATTTCCGGAGACCTCAGAATCCATTGGAGACGGAGGATTCATTATTTTATTATTTTTCCCTCTTTTCAAAAATATGCCCTTGTATCACATGACCATACTGACCACTATCATTTTCATCATCCTCAATCTCTCCTCTCCTAACAAAAACCAAATTCTCTCGAAAACCTCCACCGTCATTACTTAAGAAAACTTTTCTCCTTTTCTTTCCCTTCTCTCCCTCTTCCCAATTCTCATCACTTCACTGCATATACCTCGCTTAAACCTCCATTCACCCAATTCTAAGTTTCACATCTTTTTTTTAAGAGGAAGCCTATATGGTAAAAGATCCCATACTTTCATTTCGTTAAAAATCCCAAAAGAATTAAAGAAAGCGAAAATGTCAAGGAAAGGAGCAAAGGGTTTGATTACAGAGAAATTTTCAAGATTTAACAAAGAATAAAGAGTTTTTTAAGAAAGACCCCATTTGAGAAAAGAAAATGGAAAAGGAGATGGAAAGGATTACATTTCTTTGCAAAATAGGGACGCTTTCCTTGCTTTACTGCTTCCCTTGCCTTCTTTTTGTGTTCAGAAAGAATTTGGTTTCTCCTGAGTTTTGTAGAGTCAGACTTCATTTGTTTGTCCTATGAAAACCCACAAATCAGAAATTAAATGAAATGACAATCATAACTCCATAAGGATTAAAGGTATTAGCTCCAAGCAAAAAGAATAATGAAACTGACATCACAAAATAAAAAAAAAAACTCTTGAGGCAAATATACTTACAATCAAGGCAATGCGAGTTTTTAATTCTGTAATTTTTTCAGGGTCTTTAGATGACTCCAGCGACTTCTTTAATTCCTGTGAGAAGATGAAAATATTATGATGATGGCTCAAAAGATAAAAGATTGTTTGAAACAACTCAAACAAGACACAGCACCAGATAGCCAAATAAACGTACTTGCTTTTCAGCGGGAAGCTTCTCTTCATAGATGAAATTATATCTCTTCTTGAACCTGCATTGTACAGAAAGTTCATGTTAATATTTGAATGATGTAACACTGCAACTTCCATCAAATGTGTGTCAGATCATAGTTAGATCATCATAGTTTTACTTCATATCATACAAATTTGTAAGGCCGATACACAAATTTCATCACCTATCTCTAAGATGCACCCTTCCGTTATCCGCATATATAAAAAACAAGAATTGAATGAAAATAAATTAATATCATGTCAGAATTAATTATTCTCAAAGATCAGCATTCGTGAAATCCTGGCACAAACTAGACTGTAACATGAACATATTCACTGATAATTTATTACAAAGATAAATAAATGAATGAAATAATTAAAGGGTATCTAAAAGAAGGGGAAAACACACACACACACACACACACACACACACACACAGAATGGCAGATAAGTTTCAAACAGGAACCTTACCCCTCTTCATCAAGATTGCCACAAAGAGATTCAAATCGTGGATCGCGTACTACCTGTTGATCACATCATAAGAGTGAATTAGCATATTGATAATACGAAATAAAGCTTACTTAATCAGCCTAAACATTCAAAGGGATAATATAATTCCAAAGGAATAATCAGCCTATGTTACTCTGAATCTTCATTTGCCTCGAAGTAGCCACATCAAATACTAGACACTGGACATTGGTGTGAATTTGGATACTTCCTTTTGGGACAACATCAGGAAAAAAAATTCAGAAAATGGCCGAGTCTAACACACTTGGATACATACCTGTATCTTGACACTTTTAGCCGAGTTAGAGTAACATAGATATAGAGAATGATAAACCAGAATCCCCTAACTTATCACTCTTGCAATTCACAGCATAAAAAGTTCTCGCAGAAGCTTGGATATTGGTCATGTTTCATCAACACATCTGAGTTTTAGCTCTCATCCCAAGAAACAGGAAATATAATTTGTCAAAATGTCGAACACCCTCAGAAAACATAAAAAATGGTAAGTCCAATAAATGGTAAGTCTCACCAATTGTTCTGGTACACTGTAACTGTCTTATGCACTGAAGATATCAGTAATGGACATAGAAAGGTGAACTGCATACTGAAGTATAACTTAAAGCCTAAGCAAGAACTGAATGAAGATGAATCTTCAAATATTGGAACAACAAAGAGCTCACTTTCAGATGATTTCCTCTGTTTCAGAGTTTAAACACATCTGATTGCCAAAGGAAAACTAGAGACAGATGGCTAGGCACTAATTTTAGATTAACAAGATCATAAACTGGCAACTTCATGGTTAATCCCATAGTAAAAATTTAATTGTAGAAATCCCATTTGTAGACAGATGGTGAGACTTTCATATAAGGAACAACGCTATGATAATATCCCGAACACCATAGAAAGGAACATCGAAATCATAATATTCCAATCCCCCTTAGAAAGTAATGAACAACACAATTGCTAGCTTTGGACAGAAATGTAATAATCATTATGTATTAATATGTTAAACACAGGTGTTATGAAGCTGACCTTCTTAGGCACTTGAATCACTTCTCTGAATCTACTAACCGGCTTTTTGCTACTCACCTCCATTGGCCTTCATTCGAAAAACCAATACAAATACTCAATTCCAATTCCCAAACGATAGCACAAAAAATACATAATTGCACAAAGTAACAATAATCAAGAAACCCATACATGTTTTTGTTAGCTCGCTTAGCCTTGTTCTCAGTTTCGCGCTTTCGGTGCAAAGCAAGGGTACCATCGGAACGGGCCTTCTGCAACTCTCCAAAAGGCACATCAGCAAGTTCATTCTCTATTTCAGCTTCCTCCTAAATTGACAAAAAATCCATCAAAAATTAACACAAAAACTCAACTATCCACACTTAAATCTCAAATGTATATCAAACCAAGTAATCCAACAAACTAACATCTTCTTCACTCGAGGAATCCTCATTCTCTTCGTTTTCTTCGAATTTAATTTTATTCGAAGCAGGGAATAACTCCGCTTTCATAGTTCCGTCCTAAAATTAAAGGGTTTAGCAACAAATTAGCAACCAAATTAAATTCTTCTAGCTTAAGATATGAATAGAAACGATAATACTGGTTATCATATATTAGTAATTAAATTAATTATAACTAATAATTCGACAATCTATTCACCTCAGAAGAACCCTAAATTGAATCAAATAAACGATTAAAAGAATATTGAGAAGTTGATATCGATGATGAAAAATAACATCTTACCCCAAAAATGGAGAACTCAAAAGTACGCTTCAATGGAGGAAAGAGAAAGCGAGAGTGAATTTGAGGAGTCAGGTATGGAGAAATTGGTTTAGGGGGTTAAGCGAGAGTGATTTTTTATATAGAAAAATTTGGGATGTTACCATTTTATTTAAAAGGAAAAAATTTCATGGGGAATAATCCAGCCGTTTGTTTTAATAATTCTATATTTAGGATATTTTTAAATGATTTTATCTTTGGGCCTGATCTTTTTTAATGGTCTCATTTTACTTGAAACCGGTTGAGTTGGTAATTTTTTTTTTTTTAAAGATAAATTTACGCGTGTCATTACATAATTGGTAAAAAAAAAAACAAAAAAAAAATTAAAAAACCCAAAACCAATTCAGCTACCACCATCCCCACCACCACCCAAACCCTAAAACCACCATCCCCACCAGACCCGAACCCCAAAACCACCCCACCAGCCTCCCCCCTTCCCTTGCCCCAATTCCGACCACCCAACGCCGGCGCAGCTTAACCCCCTCCCCTAAACCACCAACACCCCAAACCCTCCCCCGAAAACCCAGCCAACCCCTCCCCTAAACCACCAACGATTCATGCCTCCCCCCTTCCCCCGCCCCGATTCCGACCTCCTTCCTCTTCCCTCGCCCTGATTTTCGGCCTCCCTTACTTTCCCCCGCCCTGATTTCTCTCTCCTTTCTCCACCCAAATTTCTCTCTCTTCCCAAGTCCGGCGCAGGGGGAAAGGGAATAGCAGCAGCCGTCGTCGGTGGGGAGGGTTTTGTTGGTGTGAGTCGCTGTTGATGGAGGGTTTTGTTAGTGTGGGTTGCAGTGGTGGAGGGTTCATTAGGGGGTGGGTTATTAGTCATGTTGGTGGTGTGTTGAAGGGGGCACCGCTGCTGGTGGGTTAAGGGGAGTTACTGGTGGTGGGTTGAGGGAGGGTGGTTGCTTGTGGTGGGTTGAGGAACGGTGGTTGTTTGTGGTGGGTTGTGGGGGTCATGTTGGTAGTGGTTTCCGCTCTGATGGTTATGGAGGGAAGAAGGGAAAGGGGAAGGGGAAATGAAAAAGTTTTTTTTATTTTTTTTTATTTTTTCTTTTAATTTTTTTTTTGACCAATCATAGGTTGTCACGTGTCATGTAATCTGTTATCATGTAATCTGTTATAACATGTTACATGACCGGTTGGACCATTAAAAAAGATCGGGGGCCCAAAGGTGGGATTATTTAAAAATATTCCAAAGGTGGTATTATTAAAATGAACGGCCCAAAGGTGGGATTATTCCCGTGAATTTATTACCAGTGTACCACCCATGTATGGAGGTCAATTTGGGGAACTAAAACTAAGCACTTTGAGAACAAAATCAATCTGTTAAGTTTAACATTTTAAAATAAATTAGTTATTGGTCCGGGTGATGACTCGCATCATTTTAAATTTGTAATTTTGATCAACATTAAATAAAGAACGGAAATATAGTAACCCCTTCGTTTTTAAATACTTGCTCTATTTCTCTTGGGTACGTATGCCGATACTAATTTTTGATTAATAATATATTTAATTATCAATAAGTATAAATTCTAACAATTGAAAATTAATAATCTATTCATTGAGACGATTCTAACAAGTACCCACAAGACTATATTTTTTTCGTATGTATAAATCACAAACTTTAGTCAAAATAGGACAAATGAATAGTGCAAAAAATAGAAATGAAGCAAGTATTTAAAAACAAACACTAGTAGAAAAAAGTAAATGGGAAGTCCCAAAGGGGGAACGGTTATTAAAAATCCGCTTCTAAATCCCTACAAAATCCACATCAGACCTCAAATGGCAAGCGGTTTGGGCTGAACCGCTCCCAAAAATGTAATGGGAAGCGGTTAGGACATTGAACCACTCCCCATCCTTTAAAAAATAAAACCTAACAACCCCTCATATGATTCTCACGCCACTTTTCTCTCCTTCTCTCTCCTCTCTCCTCTGCATTCTCAATCTCACGCCTCTTTTTCTCCCTCTCTCTCCTCTCTCCATTTCTCACCCATGGAACTCCTCTTTTCTCTCTCTCCTCTCTCCTCTCTCCTTTCTCCATTTCTCAGTTCTTAGTTATCACTTCTCACCCATCACTTCTCTCAAGCTTCCCTTTCTTTTCTCTCTCCTCTTATCACCGGCCACAACTACAACCACCAAGAGCAACACCCACAACAACCACCGAGAGTAACACCCATAACAACCACTAAGAGCAACACCCACAATAGCACACCGAGCAACACCAACAACGGCGCAACGCAACACCAACAACAGCGCAACGCAACACCAACACCGACAACAGCGCAACACCAACACCAACAGCGCAACACCAACAACAATACCCACAACCACTGATACCCATCGAGATCTAATTTTAATTAAGGTAAGAATTTAGATCCAGTTTAATTTTTTTTTCTTTCAAATTTCATATTTTAATTACTTTTATTTTATTTTTATAAGTTTGTGCGTGTTGGCAAATGTTAAATTTCAGATTTTTTTATTTTTTTTTAACTTAATTTCATATCCTATTTTAATGATTTGCGCAGGTGGTTTAATTGGTGGTGAGTGTTGGTATTAGGTGGATGCATGTGCGTGGATGGTGGTGCGCGTGGGTGGGGGATGGTGGTGGAACGCATGGAAGCAGCAAATGTTTTATTGATTTATTAATGTATTTTCTTTTTTGATGAAAATGTAATATTACAAAAATTGATTAATGAAAATATTTATATTTATACATATGTTTAATGTTTCTGTATCAATATAAGTAAAAAAAAAAGCCAATTTTTTTTTTTTTAATTTTATAGGCATAATGGGAAGGACCCAAAACCGCTTCCCATTACCTCCAAATGGGAAGCGGTTTGAACCACTTTCCATTAAAATGGCAACCATTAGGATTTTGAACCGCTTGCCATTTACTGTAAAAGGGAGTGATAATTATTTAAGGTATATATAATTATTAAATTTTGCATCGAATATATACCAAATTTGACTCAAATTTTTTAGAAAATATCACGAGTGAATATTATGTACACTTAAAAGTAAAAAGTAATTTGATTAGCCAGCCATACTCAAAACTTAAGTAGCAAAGTGGTACTTTTCAAAAAAAAAAAAAAAAAAGTGGCAAAGTGGTAGGTTTTTTCATTATACTTTACATAATTAGATAATATTAATTAGTTTCTTACCAATTAGATGGTAGATTATTGTGTAGTTTACTAAGGAGTTACATGATACTGTAATATTATAGATGAAAATTAAATAGGGATGTTACACATATGTAGAGTTTTTTTCAAGTAGAGCAAAATAATTACTATAAGGAGGTTACACCTAGAGCAAGCCTCAATTTATAACTTAGATAAACAAATTATGTTTATCAAATGGCATTTTCGTAAATAAATTATATTGGAAATTGTGTTTTTTGATTAAATTTTTATTTTTTTTACTGTTTGTAGGCCACTATGACAAGTTGGACAGAATTTAAAAGTTAACTCCGTTAACTCTCCTTTGCTACTATTCATCTTCTTCTTCTTCTTCTTCTTCTTCTTCTTCTTCTTCTTCTTCTTCTTCCTCTTGTGCATATTTTTTCTTCCCACCCACCTTAATCTTCTCCCTCCAATCTCTGCCCACTTTCACCTTCTCTTTCAAGTCCGTTCGACTCCATTTCCGCCGGCTTCATCGGTAAAATTAAACAAAAACCCTAATAACAAAAGTAGAAATTAATGGCATGGTTAACCCTAAAGGGTAATTGAATTTTCCTTCCTCCGTTAAATTCGACTTTGCACCACCAAGCCGTCGGAATTAAACGAAAACCCAAATAACAAAGTGAGAATAACGAGCATGGTTAACTCTAAAGGGTAGATAAGCTTTTCTCCCTCCATTGATTTCGACTTGTTTGACGTCATATAGTGAAAAGGTGTACTTTCCACCATTGAAATTGAAGGTTGAAGGAGGAGAGAGAAAACAACAAAAGGTTGAAGGAGGAGAGAGAAAATTAGAAAATATCAAAAGGTTGAAAGAGGAGAAATAAAACAACTATTAACCAAAGTTAGATCGATGTAATTTACATATATACCCCTTGATAAACAATTCTTGTTTATCAAGGTTATAAACTTGTATTTTCTCGTTACACCTATGAAAAGTTTTTATAAGAGATTGTACATTAATACAATATGTGTGGGAAAAGAGTAATGACACATTAACACATAGGATGACACGTAGAATTCATGTGGCGCCAAAGGTATATTATCAATGGTAATCCCCAACTTCTGCTATGCACCAATGGTAACCCCCCCTTTTTTTGTTTTATACAAAATGACCTTAGTTAAAAATTTCATCCCACTCATAACCTTATTTCATTAAATATTAACTATGGTTAAATTTATATCTTTTTTATAAAAAGAATAATTAAGAAAATAAATCCCAACCCCAATCCCCCATTGATTCCGGCCAACCCAGCCCCCTCACTTTCCACCGTTCCGGCCAGCCCCTACCCCTACTCCGTCCAATGCAGCCCCCCTCCCTTTCCACCGTTCTGGCCATCCCCCTCCCCTACTCCGTCCATTCCAGCCCCCTTCCCTTTCCACCGTTCCGGCCAGCCCCCCTACTCCATCCAACCCATCCCCCTCTCTTTCTTCCTTAACCCCGCCGCGACCATCCCCTGCTACCTCTTTCGTTTTTGCTTGGCTGCTTCAACGATCATCATCACCATCAATCCCCACCATTAATCCATTACCACCATAAAATCGCGGCCGTTAGACTTAGGGAGCCGGTTTTGGATCCCGGGGTCGTTTTCAGCAAGGGAAAGGGGAGAGGGTTCGTTTACCGACAGGGGGAGATGGGGGGGTGTTTTACGGGATGGGGGAAGGGAAGGGGATGTTTTTGGGGGAGTGGGAACACCAATCGGTGGTTTTATGGATTGGGCGAACGGTGGGACTACGTTCTGGCAGGCGGGGAAGAGGAGATCGAGATGTTTAGTAGGGAGTGTTTCCGGCTAGGTTAATGGGATGAGGTTGATTTTTTTTATTTTTTATTTATATTTTTTTTATAGTTTTAGTTTTTTTTAATAATATATATATATATATATATTTTTATCGGTAAACCAACCTCCTAAGGCGAAATAAGCACAAGGAAAGAGCAATAGCCCAGACCAACCTACAAAAACGAAACGGTCCCTCCGTAACCAGTCATCCATACTATCAAATACATACATACATATATATATATACACACATATATATATATATATATATATATATATATATATATATATATATATATATTTTCAAAGTTAATCATAGTTAGTTTTTTTTTTTTTTTAAATAAATAATGCTCATTAATGTCATATGTGAGATAAATTTTTTATTTATGGTCATTTTGTATAATCCAATAAAAAGGGGGTTACCATTGGTGTGTAGCAGAAGTTGGGGGTTACCGTTGAAAATATCCTGACACCAAATCATCTTGAGGTAAGGGGTGACACATGGAAACAGCATGTTGTCCCTTTGAATTTTAATAATGTTATAGATTTTTCATTTTTTTTTGAGCCAAAACATGCTCTTTAGATGTTTTGGGGGTCATTTTTTTCCCTTGTAAACCAATATAAAGTCAAAATTTACAAAAAATGATTGAAAACGCCTACTTTTGCATTACCTACGTAAAATGAGGCATTTTCGTTAATTATTTGTTAATTTAGACCTTAGATCTAATTTTTTTTTTGTATATTCCGTGTAGTAATTTAAAAATAGAACTTTTTTTTTATAGTAATTTTAAAAAGTGGGTTATTTGTGGGTGATAAAATACAAAATTTCCTTTATTATACTAGGTATAATTTTTTTTTAATGATACGGGAGGAAGAATAATACTAGTACTATTATTAATTACAGAGTTATATTCATATGGAATTTATAAACCACATATTTAGCGGAATGACAAACCCCCTCCCGCTCATAAATAATTGACTCATTTAACTTTTTTCACCATTCATTGTATATTTTGTACAATATTATTTATTAAGTAAAAAAAACTAAATATTAACTCTAGGGAAGATTCAAAGGAATTCTTTTTCAAATTTCAATTCATGTTAAAGTTTCTATTTGACTTGTACATGCTAAAAAATGAAATTTACAACAAAAGGCGAACAAAAGAAGTATAAATCGACTAATTATGCGAAACAATTATAATTAACAAAATCCATTAAAAACTAATTTGTTAATTTTAATTTAGATGAGTCACTTATTTACATGTGTCCCAACCTCTAAAATATGAGGAAAAAAAACTGTTTTAAATCAAGTTGCTTCTATATTTTCACTTTATTTCTAAAATAGTTAACTACACAAAATCAATTAGTAAGCCTCTTGATTAGCTAGTTCAAAAGTTATTAAATAATCATTGTTGACACCAAAATTTTGTTATTTTTTAGGTGTTAAATATACATAAATAAGAAGATAATATATAAAAAAATATTAGATAATATCTACAGAATCTTTTAGAATATATGATTATTATCTTGTATACTAATCTATGACTCTCTATATAAAGAGAGTTGTTTCTAGGGATTTAACGGGGCCCGTATGGAATAAGTCACAAAGACCGCTTCTCCTTCCTACTACCAAACTAACATTGTAGGTAAACCCGGAATAAGTGGATAAGACCTGGTAAATCAAGCCCTTTGGAGATAGGAATCAAGATATTTATGAGAGTTGCAACCCATAAACTATAAATAAAATTATTATTTCCGCATATATATTTTTTGCCTCTTTATTGTATATTGTAGGTTTGAATTTTATGGTTTACAAATTGACACGCTCAGTCGACGGTGGGGTGATTTCTGCTCTTCAAGTTTCAAAACTCATAGATTTAATGGGGCATGTCGAATTTGCTTTCAAATTTTTCAGGAAAAATTTTGAGACCAAGTTGTATTCGATGTCAAATCTCCACAACAGGTCTCGAGGGGGCATTTGTTAGACACCGAAATTTTATTAATTTTTAGGTGTCAAATATATGTAAATAAGGAGATAATTTAAAAAAAAAATAAGATATTTATCTTCAGTCTCGTAGAATATTTGATAGTAGTTATCTTGTTTACTAATATGACAAGACCATGTACTATAAACAAATATCAAAATCATAACCCTTTGGAGATAAGAATCAAGAGATCCACGAGACTTGTAATCCCATAAATCATCAATGAATTTATTTTAGGGTTTGAATTTTTATGGTTTACAATCGTAGTAAACATGTTATTTAAAGTATTGTGTGCATATAAACGTATTATTTAAAGTATTGTGTGCATATACTACGTACATTATATATACTCCCTCCGCCCGGAGTTATCTGCAACAAAGGACATAATTGCGGACTCCTATGAAATTTTTTTAGGGGATTTTAATTAAGTTTGGGTGGGTTTAATTAAGGTGGAAAATGGAGGGAAAGAAGGGGTCCCACTTATTTTTGTTTTTGGGTGGGTTTTATATAGTGGGTAAAAGGTGGAGGAGGGGACCACTAATCCCTCCCATTATTCTGAATTTCTCTGATTTAAGGAGGGAAATTTGGTTCCCTCCTTTTTTTTGGCCAAATTTTTGTTTCCCACCTAATTTTGTGAAATGGTTCCCCATTTCAAAATTTTGGTGAAATAAAAAATTCATGGCCAATTTTTGATTTCCCACAAAAAAACAGAAGTTGACCAAAACAAAAAATTTGACCCAAAAAAAAACACAATCTATTCAAACATAAAGTGCCTAGTATAAAAGACATACAAGATTGATCAAATTTGTTCCAACAGAAAACCACACCCACCATGGGTATTCAAACCTTCCAACATTGTTCACAAAATACCCCATAAATTACAAGTTTGTTAAGTTAAAATATTAACTGCCTACACTACAATTAGTTCTACACTAAGGGCAGCATCGGGGTTCCGCTTCAACACCACTTCCAAAAAAATCAGGAGCCAAAAACTTCATCACCATCCTTCAAATCTGTGCAAGCAAAGAGAAAGGGACTGATATGCGTGTCGTGTACCTAAAAAAATAAACCTAACGAGACCACTACTATGTAGATGGGGAAGTAAGGATCGAATCCCAAGAGACTAAGGTTCACCTAATTAAATAGACTCAAATAATTACTAAGCAATTAACAATTCAATGGTGATGAACTTATAAGAACTAATTATTAAAGGACTCAATTAATCTAAGCAAAATGATAAATCAATGAACTAAAACATCCAAGATCAAGCATTACCACGAATATAATCAATGCATAAATAAATCTACCCCCAATAACAATTCAATCGACAAGAGGAAACGCATTCCCTAATCAATACCAAAGGTCTCTCCCGAGTTAACAATGGCTTCCCAAATCAACTATCAAACCTATTTCCATGGAATCAAGGAAATAAGGGACATTAAACACAATAATTAACTTCCTAATCATTCAATCATCTACTTCCGTGATGACCTTCAAACCCTTAATTGAAATACCCAAATCCCGTTAATATTCAACTTTTGTTGCAATAAGAACAAAGGGATGATAACAATACCAATTATTCCTAATCTAGTATTGGCATAAACACAATCAATCAAGCATGTCAATTGGAAATATTATTGGAGAATTTAAAGATTAAATCTAAACATGAATCATATCTGGGCTTTGCAAGATCCTGGATTATGAATCTACTCACACATAATAGCAAAACCAATAACAAGATTTGATAGAGAAAACATAATCAATAAGCAATAATAAATGAAAGAGAAGTGAGATAGGTTAATACAAAAATTGCTTCAATTGAAAGAACTCAAATTGTTGATGAACAATAATCAAAGCTTAGAGTAGAAATTAAATTGCTTAAAAGAGAATAAAACTAGGGTTCTTAGAGAAAACTAATACTAGAGGATATAATAATGTGTTTTCTAATTGTGATTACAAAGGGTATTTATACCCCCAAAAAGATAGAATTGCGAAAATAAGGAAATCGGGTTCCGCGAAGCAGTGCCCGGTCCAACCAGGCGTGGGATGCCTGATCGGGCGGCTGGAGTACGGCCCAATTCTTCTTCGTTAATATTCTTCCACCTTGTGCCCAGTCCCACCGGGCGGACCATGCCCGATCGGGCGCGCAAGACAAATCCAAGCTGACTGTTGCCTTCTCTGTTTTCATAGTTATCTTCTAACTCTTTAGTGCCCCGTCCCACCGGGCGAGCTATGCCCAACCAGGCACGTGGAGTCTGCAGCATATACTCCATATCTAGCTTATCCTTCTTTGCCCTGTCTGACCGGGTAAGCTAGGGTCAATAGGGCATGGGGAAAATCTTCATCTTCATGCACTAGCCTCTTCTATACATGTCCAAGTACGTCCGATTCATCCAAGAAACTCTGTATTCCTATGAAACTCACAAAAATAGATCGAACACACTAGAGAAGAGATTGTTAGCAAGAAATGGCTCCAAAGAGCCCAAAATCATGCAAATATACATTGTAAAACCGGGATAAAACATGGTATAAAACTCATACATCAAATTCCCCCAAGCTAACCTCTTGCTTGTCCTCAAGCAAGGCAATCAAGAACAACAAACAACCAAGTAAACATACTTCACCCCATAATGCAGTTAAAAACAAAGGACTCAAAATCAAAATCAAACAAGCATGCATCTTAGCCAACCAATCAAATCACTCAAACCATCAATCAACCTAAATAGTCGTCAAGTGAAATCAACCATGTACAACTCAAGAATCGATGACTAGAATATCTCACCTTGGTGGTCACTCAACACACTATTTACGTGGCAAGCTAAAAATGAGCTCGATCTCTCACTATCCCCACCAATAATGCAAACCCCCCATCTCACAACACTCGCGTGTTTAACGGGTTATATTATATCTCAACCTAGTCAAATGTCGACTCGAAATGTGACATATACTCCAGCATTTTGACAAAAGACTCATTTCACATGAACACAATACCATGCACGAAGATCGGAAGGACTTTTTCAAGCTTGTAGTGTAGGCCGGGTAAAGGTGGGTAGGAAATACATTTGGGAAATGTGGACAATTATAGTCTAACCGGGGAGCTATCAAATGCAATCAATAAACATCCTCGATCCATCATTCTCATCAACAAGAGCACATACCCCAATTATTAAAGAAACATCCACTACCAACTTTATATTTTTTTCAATTTCCAATCCTTTTCTTCTTTTTTCTCCTTTGCATCAAATTTTTTTCTTCCTTTTTCAAGAACAAATATTCCTTCTTTTGTATCAGTTTTTTCTTTCTTTGTTTTTTTTTTTTGAAGTAATAAACCTCCATGCTTATGATTCCTTCTTTTCTCTTTTTCTTTTCTTTCTTACAATTCCACATTCATCGCCAAACTCATAACAAATTACACAAAACACCACGCAAGAAAGCTCCCCCAAGCTAGACTTGGGAAAAGCAACCAATTCAGGGCGAGGGTTAAATTTGTGAGTTTTACGAAAAATATGGACAAGCTACAACATGAGTGAGCAAGAAGGGAACAAACGTTTCTAAATTCATATAGAGGTCACCTAATGAACATGGCCTTAGTCATTCTCATCGTGCACGTGCAATGCATTATGACACATTACTAAAAGTCTAGAGTCTAAACTAAGATCAACACTTGAAAGCTAAGTAAGCGGAAGATGTAAGGGACTCGCCTTTCTTCTAAAAAAGGTTGAATAGCTTCAATCAAAAGGTTGATTGCCTTCGTTCCAGTCCCTCTGTCTTCCATTACGTTAGTAGGTCGTATTCTTAGTATGGTTCAACTTAATTGCGAGAAGTATGAATCGGGTGTAGTGACTGGCGTCACCCTTCGAACCTTTGTGGAAGGGAAAGTATAAAATAAGACCTCGAAAGTATCTTTTTTCTAGGAACATGCTTAACCAGAAATTTGGATGTTCGCGATTCTTCATCCACCGATGCAGAAAATGCTCCAGTTTTCTCCAAACAGGAACCACCGATTTACAAATCTTATTAACCACAGAATTTAGTGAGCGGCGCCAAATCTTTTTATGGATTGCTTTTTTCGCCGAATTTTCCAGATTCTATCTACGGAATGAAGATAGGGCAGAGGAAATCACACCAGGAACTTAACACACATGAAAGAATAATTAAGGCTCAAGCCTCACGGTTAACACAGTCAAGCTCCAAACTCATACATGGTTAACAACATTGACTTCTACTAGGGTTTCAAACAATTCGAGGTTAAATCATGATCTTTTAATCCGCAATGCAAGTCTTTCAATCGAAATTAAATCAAAAACCTTTTTGGCATTAAGGATAGGGGCACAGGGAAGTAGTTCATTTGCCGTTCATTATCATGATTCTCGTATTTTTCATTTTTCAATTTTTTTTTAATACTACCAAAGAAACTAACTACCTAAGAATTGAAAGCAAACCAAAGAAAATAAAAGAAAACAAACCAAAGCAAAAGTACTAAGAGAACGTATCGAAGCAAATATACATATACACAAACTTCCCCCAAGCTACACTCGGCAATGGCCTCATTGCAACGTGAGGGAAGTGAGGAAAACACTCATGAGCCCTCACTCAAACTCATCATCACCACCACCACCATCATCATCATCATCATCACCGGCTTCCCCACTACTACCTGCAATATCACCCATATCGGGAAAGGTATACCACGAGGGATGGGAAGCATCTCTCGGGATATGACCCTGCCTACAAAAGAACTCATAGACAGGATGCATAGACAGGCGAAAATTGGTCTCGATAGTCTGGAGACGGGAGTATAGGCCCTACTGGCCCAACTAAAGCTCCCGTATACCGGCCATGATAGCCTCACAGTCGGAAGAGACAGGTGGAGTAGTGGAGGATGAGGAAGGTCCAGTAGGCTCTCGCCTATGGTAGGTCCTCGTGGGGGCAACTGGTGGAGGTGGACCGCTAGGGGCTTCTAAAAGGTAGGAAGGCTGGTGAGGATAAATCTTAGTGAGCTTAGGAGCGGGTAAGGAGATATAACGCCTAGTGCTCTTGTCAAGGAGCCAACTATAGCTACCAAAATCCACCGACAACCAGCCAGTGGTGGTGAGGTAGTGCTGGTCCAAAGTGATAGGACCCAGCACAGGTGTGTGTTGGGCTTCAGTAAAGCCCTCCTTGACTGCTAGGTGAGTCATCAAATCACCTAAAACTATGGGGATGTTAGTGCGGTCTCCATTGGGTTTAAAAGTGGTGAAAGTGGCTCCTTGTTTCCTAAGGTGAAGGGAGAATAGGTGGGCTATGTTCATACGAAATCCCTCCTCATCATCCCCGTACCTTAAATATCTACCCAAAATGGCTAGATAGTCCACCCCGAGGAACGTGTCCAAAGCCTAAGGATGGGTTGGTGTATCTTATGGGCTCGGGCATGTTGCATAGATTCTATGTTTTCCCCCTTCATAGCCAACCACAATTCCCCTGAGGTAAAGTTATCTGGTTGCATAATTAGTCCTGTAGATGAGAGGCCAAATTTTCTAGCAAAACCGTCTAAGGTAAGGCGGTGGGATTTGTTCATCAACCTATAGACTACATGTGTAACTAGCCCATCCCTCCCCTTAACAACATCAAAGGAGCTCAAAAATTCTAGAGTTATGTCTTCAAAGGTATAGTGTATCATGTTGAATAATTGAGACATACCAAGCTTAACAAACAATGTTCTACACTCAGAATCAATCCCTAGTTTAGCAAGAAGAGAACGATCAATAAATCGAGTAGGGATTACCTTTTGATGTTGAAGCTCAAGAAGGCACGTCTTTTGGCTCGGGAACTCGGCCACGAACCTAATGTTGGGGTAGGCAGGGATGCTCTCCAAGTCGAGTTGGGGTTGTTGAGGTGCTCCTCTCGTCCTCTTCCCTGAAGCCATGGATGATTCTTGAAGCTTTCTCTCTCTAACCTAAGAAGTTGGGGATTTGGGTTAGGAAAGGTAAGAAAGGTGGTTATGGAGGTTGAGAATTAAGTAGGGACGATGGAGGGTGAAGAAATTAAAGAATTTGAGTGAGATTATATGGAGATTAAAGAAGAAAATGGAAGTTAGGGTTTGGGGATTTTAGAGAGAGGAAGTGTAGGAATAATAAGGAGGAGGTAATGGAAAAGTGAGAAGAAGAGTCAGTTATTCGGGGTTAAGGCACGCTGAAATGTTTGTTTCCTTCACGCCCGATTGGGCAAGGGTTGCCCGGTCTGATCGGGCGGAGGGGGTTAACTTGCTATGCAGTTCGCCTCGTCTTTTCACTTCTTGCGCCCGATTGGGCACCTCGTGCCCGGTCTGGCCGGGTAGAGAATGATCTCCATACTCCTTCGTCTTCTGACTCTCCCTTGAAACATGCTACTTGCGCCTGATCGGGCGAGCCTTGCCCGGTCTGACCGGGCAACGAGTAATTCTCCCAAATATCAACCTTTGACGAATGAACTTGGCATCCCACTTCTTTCATATCTCGGTGTTTTCTAAAAAACAACAAAACAAACACAAACACAACACAAAACAAGAAAAGAATATAAATATAGAAATAGGAAAAACTAAGAAAAACGGGTTGCCTCCCGGAAGCGCTTGTTTATGTGGTCGTTAGCTTGACCGTAGTAATGCTCATTGGCTTGGTGATGGGGAAGAGAGTGTGATGTCCACTCTTTCATCAATTGGATCACCTACTCAATAATGCTTCACTCTTTGGCCATTTACCTTGAAAGTACCCCCATTTTTATTCCATAATTCAATAGTGCCATAGGGGTAGACTTTACAAACCTTGAATAGAACCGACCACCTAGAACGAAGCTTACCGGAAAATAATTTCAATCTTGAGTTGAATAAAAGGACTTGATCTCCTTCCTTAAATTCTCTTCTCACAAGACCCTTATCATGCCACCTTTTGGTCTTTTCTTTGTACAACTTCGAACTTTCATAGGCTTCAAGATGGATCTCGTCTAGCTCATTTAATTGTAACAATCTCTTTTCACGTGCTGCTTGAGCATCAAAATTTAAACTTCTAATAGCCCAAAAAGCTCAGTGTTCTAGCTCGACAGGTAAGTGGCACGCCTTTCCATACACAAGCCTATATGGGGTTGTACCAATTGGCGTTTTAAAAGCCGTTCGGTATGCCCATAGTGCATCATCAATCTTGATCGACCAATCTTTCCTTGACTTTGCAACCGTTTTCTCCAAAATTGATTTTATTTCCCGGTTGGATACTTCTACTTGACCACTTGTTTGTGGGTGATAGCCAATGCCAAGTCTGTGTTGTACTCCATATTTTTTCAACATTGCTTCAAACCGATGCTCTAAGAAATGTGTTCCCTTGTCACTAATCAACACATGTGGTAAACCAAAACGAGGGAAAATAACTTTCTTGAAAAACTTACTTACCACACAAGCATCATTGATTGGAGTAGGAATTGCTTCCACCCACTTCGACACATAGTCCACGGCTACTAGGATATATCGGTTACCATAGGAAGAAGGAAACAGACCCATGAAGTCTATCCCCCACACATCAAACAACTCGACCTTGAGTATGTTGTTGAGTGGCATCTCATTCTTCCTAGAAATATTGCCGTCCGTTGACATCGATCACATGCTTTGACAAAGGAATACACATCTCTTAACATGGTTGGCCAATAAAAACCGCCACTACTAGAAAACAGGTCATTTCCGACGGAAAAATTCCGTCGGAAACACCATGAATTTTGTCGGAAAACTCGTTTTCGACGGAAATTCCGTCGGAACAGGTTGTCTTAAACATGTTTGTAGGAAAAACGGTCTTTTCCGTCGGAAATTCCTTCGAAAAAGTGTTTTTCGACGGAATTTTCTCATCGGAAGAGGTTTTTCGGCCACCGAAAAGTCCGTCGAAATACCGCCGGAAACTTCCAACGGAATTTCCCTTGGAATCTGCTACAAAAAAAAAACAAAAATAAAACGCCCTGCCACCTCCGGCACCACCACTCACACCTAGACCCCCCCTCCCCACCCAGATCAGACCCCCCTCGTAACATCAACCACCACCACCGTAAACCACCACCTTATCCCACCACCTTAACCCACCTAACCTTAACCCACCAGATCCCACTTCACCACCAACCAAAACCCTCTAACCCAAACCATAACCCCCCACGCCTAACCATGCCTAGAATCCCCCCACCTAGACCACCACCCACACCAAGACCCCCCTCCCCACCCAGACCAAACCCCCCCACCCAGACCACCACCCACACCCTGACCCCCCCTCCCAGACCAGACCCCCCACCCCACCCCCCCACCCTGTCCAAAACTGACAAAATCGAAAAAAAACCCCCAAATCGAAAAAAAACCCCAAATTGATAATTAACAAAAACCAAATCGAAAATTACAAAACAAATCCATAACACCCAAATCGTACAATAAATTCAGAAATCCGAAAAAAATACACAAAAAAATTGAAATCGAACAAATAAATATATATACAATTGTATTATGAAATTAGTAAAAAAAATTACAATGTGTCGTCGTTGTTGGTTGTCGTTGCTGCTAGTGTTGTTACGGTGGTAGGTGGTGTTTTCGTTGTTGCTGCTGGTCTTGTGGTGGTCGAAGAGGACGAAGAGGAGATGGATCGGAGCGTGAGATGAAAACAGAATACAAAGAAGGAGAAGGAAAGAGAAGAAAGGAGATAGAGAAAGGAAAGAAAAGGAGGTGGAGCGTGAGGGGTGAACACAGAAGAGGAAATAGAAGAGAGAGAAAGAGAAGAGGAAAGAGGAGAAGAGAGAGAAAGAGAAATGAGGCAAGAGTGGCGGAATTTTGGGTTATTAGGGTTTTTTGGGTTTTAAGTTTTTTTTTTTATTTTATTTTTATTATTTAATTATATTCCGACGGAATTTTCCATCGGAAAATTAAATTTTCAACGGAATATTCTTCCGACGGATTTAATTTCTGTCGAAACATTAAGTTTCCGATGGAGTATTCCGTCGAAAAGCCCATAAATTCCGACGGAATTTTATTCCGTAGGAAATCCGTCGTAAATTACCTGTGGAATAAAATTCCGTCGGAATTTACGACGGAAAAACATGTCCGTCGGAACTGATCCGTCGTAAATCGGCCTATTTCTAGTAGTGCACATTGCAAGATCTTAGCAGTTGTCTTCGAAGGACCTGCATGTCCACCATATGGTAAGTCATGGCAACGAGAAATAATATTATTTACCTCATTCTCTGGGATGCATCGTCGAATCACAGTATCCGCACATAGCTTATATAAGAAGGGATCTTCCCAGAAGTGTCTCCTCGCCTCATAAAGGAATTTCTTCCTTTGTTGAGATGAGTAGCCGTGAGGCATTGTACCTGTGGACAGAAAATTAGCCAAATTAGCATACCAAGGTGATTCAGTTTTCAACAGAGCTAATAAATGTTCAGCAGGGAAAGAATCATCAAAAAGGGAGATCGTCCCCATCCTCAGGGTCGAGGAGAAGGCGGGAGAGGTGGTTTGCGACGACATTCTCAGTCCCCTTTGTATCCTAAATCTCTATATCGTAGTCTTGCAGTTGAAGGATCCAACGAATCAACCGTGGCTTGGCGTGACTTTTGCTCATTAAGTGACTCAATGCTGCATGATCTGTATGGATTATTACTTTCGAGCCAACTAAGTAAGAATGAAACTTATCAATTGCATAAATTACAGCTAGCATCTCCTTTTCAGTTGTGGCATAATTCATTTGAGCAGAGCTAAGAGTTTTACTAGCGTAATAAATAGCATGAAGCTTTTTATCCTTTCAATGCCCCTAAACGGCTCCTACCGCATAATCACTACCATCACACATGATTTCAAATGGTAAGGTCCAATCCGGGGGTTGCATAACAGGAGCAGAGATCAGAGCTTCCTTCAACCTGTTAAAAGCCTCAAGACAAGCTTCAGTGAAAATAAATGGAGCATCCTTAGCTAAAAGCTCAGTTAGAGGTCAAGCAATTTTCGAAAAATCCTTAATGAAACGACGGTAAAAACCTGCATGACCAAGGAAACTTCGAACTCCTTTTACAAAATTCGGAGGGGGTAATCGCTCTATGACCTCTATTTTTTCCTTATCAACTTCAATACCCTTATTTGACACAACATGACCTAAGACAATTCCTTGTTGTACCATAAAATGACATTTTTCCCAGTTTAAAATCAGATTGACTTCCTGACATCTATGGAGCACCTTTTTAAAATTTTCAAGACATGCGTCGAAAGATGTTCCATAGACAGAAAAATCATCCATAAATACTTCCATAGAATTCTCTATGAGACCTGAAAAAATTGCCATCATACAACGTTGAAACGTGGCTGGGGCATTGCATAATCCAAATGACATCCTGCGATATGCAAAAGTGCCATATGGACATGTGAATGTAGTCTTTTCCTGATTACAAGGACGAATATGAATGTGGAAAAAACCAGAATATCCATCCAAATAACAGAAAAAGGAATGCTTAGCCAAACGTTCAAGCATCTGATCAATAAAGGGTAGGGGGAAATGGTCCTTCCGGGTGGCCTTATTTAATTTTCTATAATCAATGCACATACGCCACCCTGTGACAGTCCTAGTGGCTACTGGCTCACCCTTGTCATTCTTGACAATGGTCATACCTCCTTTTTTTGGTACTACTTGTACAGGGCTAACCCGCTTACTATTTGAGATAGGGTAAATTATTCCTGCAGCAAGCAATGTAAGAACCTCTTTTTTCACTACCTCCATCATATTTGGATTAAGTCGTCTTTGAGGTTCTACAGAAGAGGCATGATCGTCCTCAAGGATGATTTTATGCATACAAAAAGAAGGATTAATACCCTTAATATCATCAATGGTGTACCCAATAACACTTTTATATTTTCTCAAAACAGTGAGCAGTTGCTATAATTTTGTGTCCTTGAGTTCAGCATTAACAATAACAGGGTATGAATTATTAGGACCAAGATATGCATATTTAAGATTAGAGGGAAGGGGTTTCAACTCTACCTCGGGAGGCGTAGTACTCTCCCCAACACTCGCTGCACTAAGTACTTCTCTGATTGGAGTAGTGATTGGGTTGGCTTTTGCTTCCTCAAGTAGCCTTGTGTACTCTTTTGATTCCCAATCTTCATCATTATCGTTCCCCATTAGCACTGTTTCAAGTGCATCATCTGTTTTGCTCAAGGGGAGTTGCTCACTCTGTAGATCATCAAGGACATCCACTTGACAAACAGTTTCTCCCATAGAAGGAGTGCCCATAGCATGCAAAAGTGAATACTCCATTTTCTCGTCGCCAACCTCAAAGGTGATTTTCCATTTTTCATATCAATAATTTCACCTGTAGTGGCTAAGAAAGGTCTACCAAGAATAATGGGAACATGTGCATCCTCCTCCATCTCTATCACAACAAAATCGCAGGGAATAAAGAATTTCCCTACGCGAAGAGGCACATCCTCAAGTACACCCAAAGGGAACTTAACCGACCTATCTGCAAGTTGTAGAGATATGCGTGTAGGCTTAAGTTCACCCATTTAAAGCTTCTTACAAATGGAAAGTGGCATAAGACTTACACTTGCACCAAGATCACATAATGCCCTGTTAATTTCAATATCTCCAAGTTTCACTGGAATTGAATAGCTACCTGGATCGCCTAATTTCTTAGGAAGAGTGTTTTTCAAAATTGCACTACACTCTGCAGTCAAAGCAATTGTAGCATTCTCTTCTAGCCTTTTCTTATTAGAGAGCATACCCTTTAAAATTTTTGCATAAGATGGCATCTCGGATATTGTATCTAAGAATGAAATATTAATATGAAGCTTTTTCAAAATATCCAAAAATTTTCCATACTTTTTCTCTAACTTGGCTTGGGCTAACCTCTGCGGAAAAGGAACCTTTGGCACATATGGAACAAGAGGTGGTGGTGGATTTGCTTCCTTTGGTTCTTCCTTGATCATCGGACTATCAATCACCTTCTCACCTTCGCCTACCCCTTCAACAACTTCCTTTGATGGCTCCTTGATAGGAGGATTTTCTAATTGCTTTCCACTCCTCAAGGTTACAACATTCATATGCCCTTTTTGTGGTTGCTCTGTCTAACCTGGAAAAGTGCCCGGTGTCTTTAAAGATTGGCCAACTTGATGAGAAAGTTGACTTATCTAATTTTCCATGAGCTTACTTTGGGCTTGTAACTGTTATATGGAACTATTTTGTTGTTGGATGGAATTGTTGGTTGTGGTGATAAAATTTTCAACCATTAGTTTAAGTTTGGATTTTTGAGGAGGTGGTTGCACAGGTTGTTGGACTAGATGTGGCCTTGGTTGGTAACCGGGTGGTGTATTGTAGTTGTTGTTTCGAGGTGGTGGTGGAGGTGGATTTTGTTGGGCTTGGTTATTTTTGTAGGAGAAATTTGGGTGGTGCTTCCAACCTTCATTGTATGTGTTAGAATGGGGATCATATGGACTTTTGGGATTAGAGGTGTAGAATGCATTGGCTTCCTCAATTGACATCTCACTGGAATTTTGTAATGTGACCCCGCACATTACACATTTGACAAATCTTCGGTGAACTAGTAGATGTTCCAGCTTGGAGTTTATCAAACTTGCTTGTCAATGCCTGCACAGAGCTAGTCAAAAGAATTAGAGCATCAACATCTAATTTACCTCCCTTTTTCACATTATGTCGGCCTCCTGGATGATAGTTATCATTGGCCGCCATCTTCTCAGTTAGCTCCTTTTCCTCAGTTAGGTTCTTTGTCAAGAGAGAACCCCCTGATGCAGCATCAATGTAGATTCGGAACTCATGGTTTAGGCCATTATAGAAGGTTTGAACCAACATCCATTCGGGATTACCATGGTGAGGGCATTGCCTCTGCAATCGCTTAAATCTCCTCCATACCTCATAAAGGGACTCATCTTCTGACTGCCTGAAGGTAGATAGTTCGTTCCTTAACCTTGCAGTCTTTTCTTGTCCCAAGAACTTGACCAGGAAAGCTTTCACCAGCTTTTCCCATGTATCAAATGAACCAATGCCTTCATCTCTCAACCATTCTTTCGCCCTATCCCGTAGTGAGAAAGGGAAAAGGCGAAGTCTGATAGCATCATCTGTAACACCATTCATTTTCATAGTATCACATTTCTCCAAGAAACTATCGATATGACTTACTGGGCAATCATGTGGTGTGCCAGCAAATGAATCATTGGAGATGAATTGAATGAAATGTGGTTTCAATTCGAAGTTTTGAGCAATGACAGGTGGTCTTAAAATGCTAGAGAGGAGTCCGGTTGTCGTATCAGGAATACCGTACTCCAAAAGGGATTTCGTGTCGTCTTCCATGTTTCTATTGTTTTGATTTCTCCCTCTTCTTCTACCTCTTCGTTTCCTTACAGTTGCTTCGATTTCAAAATCAAAAGGTGATAAATCGTCTGACCCTGAACGTCGTGTTTGCATGCAACAAAGAACTAAAAGGAGAATATCAAAAACACAAGAAACAATAGCCGAAGCAACGAATAAAGCTTAGTAAAAACGAACCACAAATAATCAGAAAGAAATCGTTAGTCCCCGGCAATGGCGCCAAAGTTTGATAGGCGTGTCGCGTACCTAACAAAAATAAACCTAACGAGACCACTACTATGTAGACGGGCAAGTAAGGATCGAATCCCAAGAGACTAAGGTTCACCTAATTAAATAGACTCAAATAATTACTAAGCAATTAACAATTCAATGGTGATGAACTTCTAAGAACTAATAATTAAAGGACTCAATTAATCTAAGCAAAATGATAAATCAATGAACTAAAACATTTAATATCAAGCATTACCACGAATATAATCAATGCATAAATAAATCTACCCCCAATAACAATTCAATCAACAAGAGGGAAAGCATTCCCTAATCAATACCAAAGGTCTCTCCCGAGTTATCAATGGCTTACCAAATCAACTATCAAACCTATTTCCATGGAATCAAGCAAATAAGGGACATTAAACACAATACTTAACTTCCTAATCATTCAATCATCTACTTCCGTGATGACCTTCAAACCCTTAATTGAAATACCCAAATCCCGTTAATAATCAACTTCCGTTGCAATAAGAACAAAGGGATATTAACAATACCAATTATTCCTAATCTAGTATTGGCATAAACACAATCAATCAAGCATGTCAATTGGAAATATTATTGGAGAAATTAAAGATTAAATCTAAACATGAATCATCTGGGCTTTGCAAGATCTTGGATTATGAATCTACTCACACATAATAGCAAAACCAATAACAAGATTTAATAGAGAAAACATAATCAATAAGCAAAATAAATGAAAGAGAAGTGAGATAGATGAATACCAAAATTGCTTCAATTGAAAGAACTCAAATTGTTGATGAACAATAATCAAAGCTTAGAGTAGAAATTAAATTGCTTAAAAGAGAACAAAACTAGGGTTCTTAGAGAAAACTAATACTAGAGAATATAATAATGTGTTTTATAATTGTGATTACAAAGGGTATTTATACCCCCAAAAAGATAGAATTGCGAAAATAAGCAAATCGGGTTCCGCAAAGCAATGCCCGGTCCAACCAGGCGTGGGATGCCCGATCGGGCGGCTGGAGTACGACCCAATTCTTCTTCGTTAATCTTCTTCCACCCTGTGCCCAGTCCCACCGGGCGGACCATGCTCGATCGGGCGCGCAAGACAAATCAAAGCTGACTGCTGCCTTTTCTATTTTCATAGCTATCTTCTAACTCTTTAGTGCCCGGTCCCACCGGGCGAGCTATGCCCAACCGGGCACGTGGAGTCTGCAGCATATACTCCATATCTAGTTTACCCTTCTTTGCCCTGTTTGACCGGGTAAGCTAGGGTCAACAGGGCATGGGGAAAATCTTCATCTTCATGCACTAGCCTCTTCTATACATGTCCAAGTACGTCCGATTCATCCAAGAAACTCCTTATTCCTATGAAACTCACAAAAATAGATCGAACACACTAGAGAAGAGATTGTTAGCAAGAAATGGCTCCAAAGAGCCCAAAACCATGCAAATATGCATTGTAAAACCGGGATAAAACATGGTATAAAACTCATACATCAGGAACACACAACACATGGAGGAGTACTATGATCAGGATTTTTTTGACATAGACCAACTAATAAATGAGGGGCCATTTGAGTACAACACAGATGATGACAGCATGGATGAAGACAGTGAGGGGGACAGCAGTGTAGAAGAACATGAAGCAGAGGCACAACCAACAAGTAGAAAGCAATTAACAGTGCAGCAGAAACGCCAAATTGTTGATGACTTCCTACTACACATGCATGGTGGGGAACTACCCAGAAGGTGTTTGTTACAAATGGCAAAAAAATATGGGATACACATAAGCACATCAATGAGGGTCTTGCAGTTTGTGAAACAAAGTATAGCACAAGGGAATGTCATTGATGTCAGAAGCAAAAAATTGGGGAAAACAGGACCCAAACCCAGAATTATTACTAATGATTACTTGCAATCAGTGCCTCTATACAAAAGGACAACAGAGAGGAGTTATGCAGCTTATCTGAAAGTATCACATGGATACCTCCATAGATTGAAGAAAAAGGGCAGATTAAGAACACATACAACCGCCAACCATCCAGCACTCACATCAAATGACAAAGTGGCAAAACTCAAGTGGGCATTAGCCCATATTCACCCAATCCCAGCAGTTGGAGATCCAACTTTCATTAGTATGCAACAAGTTATACACATAGATGAAAAATGGTTCTATATGAATCCAGAAATAAGGAGGTTCTACCTCTTACCAAAGGAAGAAAACCCATACAGATGTCAGCAGTCCAAGAGATACAAGATTAAGGCTATGTTCATGGGGATGATTGGTAAGCCCCTTTATGACTTAAGTGGCAATATGCTACATGATGGTAAGTATAAAATTTTTCCATTCACCTACCAGCAAATGGCAAAGAAGAAAAGCAAGAACAGAGATACAGGGGTGATGGAGACAAAGGATAGGCAAAGTGTGACCAAAGAAGAAATCAGGAAAATGCTATTGACAAATATCATTCTAGCACTACACAGGAAATGGCATCCCCGTCTGTCTAAGGACATATACATTCAATGGGACAATGCTAATCCACATCAAATTCCAAGGGATGAAGAGTTCATTGCAGCATGTACAACACATGGATTCAACATCCAAATGATATTCCAGCCAGCACAATCTCCAGATCTTAATGTATTGGATCTTGGTTTGTTCAAGGTCATTCAATCCTTGCAATACCAGTCATTTCCCACTAAAATTGATGAGTTAATAGAGAAAGTCTATCAGGCTTATGAATGGTTTGATCCAGTACTCAACAAGTACTCATGGATCACTTTGCAAAGTGTAATGAAAAAGATTCTAGAGAAAGAAGGGGGGGGGGGGACAACTTCAATCCACCTCACATGGGCAAGAAAAGGTTGGACAACCTAGGTCTTCTGCCAGAGTTTTTGGAAGTTGAAAGGGAACTCATTCAACAAGCAGTTGAACACCTCAACACACTTTTTATTCCAACTAATCAACATATTGTAGACTACATGTTGATGCAGACTAGGTACAACACCATCATTCAATGACAACATGACTTCCACACATAACCAAATATGGACTCACAACTGGTTTTTGTGTAAAGTAAGCAACTGGTTTTTTGTTGATGCTTATAATGATTTGGTTATGTGTATTTTGGTAGATATAATTTCCTTTTTTCAGGCAGTCATGTAATAAATGATTATATGTAGGGAATGTGAAAATGTAAGTTTTTGAAGTCTATTCAATGAATTTCAGTATGAATATTGACCTATGAATTCCATCAGGGATTTTACTTTTTTTTTTTCAGTGGCATGGTGTAGGTTGTTACCTCAACAACAAGAGTTAAAAGACACTTGTTGGAGCAAAACAAACCTACACATCCAACTCAAAGTGAGTCCCTTCATCATTTGGAATTTATTCACACACAACATACTTTATGGGGGACTCGTACACAAACACACAGACACTGACTTGCAAGCACAACTAGGCAACATTCAAATGGGACTGTACACAAACAACCATCCAACATAACCCATCATCCATCAATCATGCATTCCTTTGGCCATTCCAACACCACAAACACCCACCAAATCCAACAAAGAACATCCACCAGAATCCATCCAACACAAACCATCCAACAGAATCAATGCACAACTAAATAACCAGGCATACTAAATCAATATCCAGCAACGTACACATACAACCATCCAACAGTA
Organism: Chenopodium quinoa; assembly: GCF_001683475.1. Lineage (NCBI taxonomy): Eukaryota > Viridiplantae > Streptophyta > Magnoliopsida > Caryophyllales > Amaranthaceae > Chenopodium > Chenopodium quinoa. The sequence continues at coordinate 4,941,465 of NW_018742484.1, forward strand.
TCAAAAACCAGAAGTGTACACAAGAAACCGTCTTTCACATAACTAAGCATAATCCAAGATTCCAAAACAACACATGCAATCATCATAATCCAACAACAAACACTTGTAGGGACTCACACCCACACACATCACATGCGTTTCACAATGATATGCACTAACAACAACAATTTACACAAGGCAAAGCGAAATCAAAAAAAACTGAAAACAAAGTTAGGGTTTAGTAAAAGTTACGCTGCAACATCAGTTTGTGGGGGGGGGGGGAAGTCATGAGGGTATTTTTCCCTTATATAGGTCATGCTTCAGCCACATCCACCCCACACAAACCTTGTACTTGCATACAAGTAGCTGCTACAACATCACCCACGGAATCCCGCATTACGCCCCCCAATCCCAGCTGACCTTGGAGTAGTCCACTAGCTAGGTAGCTTAGTAGTTGGTACCCTTCACACTCACACTACTAGCTTCATTTGCTTGTTCATATTCTCCAATCAAGCTCAGAGCCTTCAAGATAAGATCCCTCGAGTCTTTCTTTTTTCTTTCATGCCTCCAAGCATTCCTACCAAGCCATACTCCCCAAGCAATAGACCAGAAGATCTCCCACCACCGAGCTGGAGGATCTTTGTACTTTTCACGCACCTTGTTGTTAAAAGATCCACTCACAGCACCAGATAGCCAAATAAACATACTTGCTTTTCAGTGGGAAGGTTCACTTCATAGATGCATTTATATCTCTTCTTGAACCTGCATTGTACACAAAGTTCATGTCAATATTTGAATGATGTAAAAATGCAACTTTCATCAAATGTGTGTTAGATCATAGTTAGGTTATCATATTTTTACTTCATATCATACAATGCTGTGAGGTTTGTACAAAAATTTCATCACCTATCACTAAGATGTACCCTTCCGTTATCCACAGAAATAATAAAAATAAGAATCAAATGAATAAATTTATTATCAATGTCAGAATAAATTATTCTTAAAGATCAACAAACGTGAAATTCTGGCATAGGCTCGACTATAACATGAAAATATTCACTGATAATTTATAACAAAAATAAATAGATGAATTAAACAATAAACGGGCATCTAAAACAAGAAAATAAACCCACATAATGACATATTAAATTCAAACTAGAACTAACCTTACCCCTCTTCATCAAGATTGCCACAAAGAGATTCAAATCGTGGATCGCGTACTACCTATTTCAATTACATTATAAGAGTTAGTTAGCCTTGAGATAAAGACCAAACAAAGCTTACTTAAATCAGCCTAAACATTCAAAGGGATAATATAATTCCAAGGGAATAACATCAACCTATGTTACTCCGACTTTTCATTTGCTCTAAAGTAGCCATATCAAATACTAGACGCTCAACATTGGTGTGACTTTGGATACTTCCTTTTGGGACAACTTCAGGAGAAAAAAAGAAAAAAAAAACTAGAAAATGGCTACGTCTAACACACTTGAATACATACCTGTGTCTTGACACTTCTAGTCGAGTTAGAGTAACATAGATATAAAGAATGATAAACCAGAATCCTCTAACTTATCACTCTTGCAATTCACATCATAAAAAGTTCTCGCAGAAGCTTAGATATTGGTCATGTTTCATTCAACACATCTGAGTTTTACCTCTCATCCCAAGAAACAGAAAATCTAATCTGTCAACCACCCTCAGAAAACATAAAAAAAATGGTAAGTCCAATAAATGGTAAGTCTCTCCAATTGTTCTGGTACACAGTAACTGTCTTATGCACTGAAGATATCAGTAATGCACATAGAAAAGTGAACTGCATATTGAAGTGAACTGCCTAAGAAAGCACTGAATAAAGATGAATCTTCATATATTGGAATAACAAAGAGCTCACTTCAGATGACTTCCTCTGTTTCAGAGTTCAAACACATCTAATTGCCAAAGGAAAACTAGAGACAGATGGCTAGGCACTAATTTTAGATTAACAAGATCGTAAATTGGCAACTTCATGGTTAATCCCATAGTTAAAATTTAATTGTAGAAATCCCAATGGTAGATAGATGGTGAGACTTTCATACAAGGAACAAGTGAACAACGCTAAGTCGCTAAAAATTAAAAAGGATCATCACAATCATAATATTCTAATCCCCCTAGAAAGGAGCATTGAAATTATAATATTCCAACCCCCTTAGAAAGTAATGAACAACAAAATTGCTTACATTAGAAATGTTTCGTATTCATAATATATTACAAGTAATATGTAAAATACAGGTGTTATGAAGCTGACCTTCTTAGGCACTCGAATCACTTCTCTGAATATACTAACCGGCTTTTTGCTACTCATCTCCATTGGCCTTCATTAAAAAAAGCAATACAAATTCTCAATTCCAATTCCCAAATGATAACACAAATATACATAATCCATATCAATCAACACAAATTAACAATAAGCACGAAACCCATACATCTTCTTCACTTGAGGAATCCCCATTCTCATCGAATTTAATTTTGTTGTTCAAAGCTGGGAGTGATTCCGTTTTCATAGTTTCGTCCTAAAATTAAAGGGTTTGTCAAATTAAACGTGAGATTTCATCCTTCTCATTCATCATCAATCAACTATTTATACAAATACATAACAACCTAATTAAGGTAGGATTCTAATATATTTAGCTTAGGGAAATCTCTATCATACCAAAAGATAATACAATGAAATATAAAAATATATTCCCTAAATATATGCTAATATATACTAACTTATCTTAACATCCCCCTCAAGTTGGAGCATGAAGATCCCGAATGCCCAACTTGGCAAGTAGAGACTCGAATTGAGCCTTCCCCAAGGCCTTGGTAAAAATGTCCGCGAGCTGCTCCTTTGTAGGAACATACGACGGCGAAATCAAACCATCTTTAATCGCATCTCTCACTAAATGCATATCAACTTCAATATGTTTCGTTCTCTCATGGAATACCAGATTTTGAGCAATATATAGAGCTGACTGACTATCGCAAAATAAATTCATAACCTGCGAATGTTGCACCCAAATCTCCTAATAATTGTTTCAACCACTTTAATTCACATGTCATGGCCGCCATTAACCCATATTCCGCTTCCGCAGACGATTTAGAAATAATATGTTGCTTCTTAGTTTTCCAAGACACTGGGGAAACCAAGTAACACAAACCAACCTATCAATGACCGCCTAGTAAAAGGACAACTTGCCCAATCAGAGGCACACCAACCCTCTAGTTTCAAAGCACTATCAGATCGAAGGAGTATTCCATGTCCCGGATTTTTCTTCAAGTAGCGCACCACACGAAGTGCTGCTTCCCAATGTGCCTTTTTCGGAGACTGCATAAACTGAGATAATATGTGGGCAGGATATGCCAAATCTAGTCACTGACAAATAGATTAGGCGCCCAACTAGCCGCTTATACTTTCCACATCCTCCAATACTCTGCCTCCTACTAGAGCTAATTTATGATTCTGTTCCTTCAGAAAATATGTCGGCTTAGCTCCTAAAAGTCCTGCTTCAGAAATAATGTCAAGAGAATATTTCCGTTGACAAATATAAAATCCCTGTTTACTCTGTGCCACCTTAAGACCTAGGAAATACTTCAATACTCCCAAGTCCTTTATCTTAAAACAGTTACCTAAATATGCTTTAAACTTGGATAAAGAATTTTTATCATTTCCTGCAACGAGTAGATCATTAACATATATCAACACATTCAACTGCAATTTTTCTTCGGTCAGTGTGGACAAAGAATAATTAGAGTGAGATTGTTTGAATAAATATTTCTTCAAAGCCTCGGTCAATTTAGCAAACCAACACCTAGGAGCATGTTTCAAGCCATACTACGACTTTTTCATCCTGTACACATAGTCAAAGTTATTTTTGTTGAAAGCTGGAGGCATTTTCATGTGAATTTCCTCCTCCAAGTCTCCATGTAAAAATGCATTATGCACATCTATCTGATGTACCTCCCAATTCTTCACTGCTGCTATTGTTAGGAAAGTCCTAACAGTAGTCATCTTTGCTACAGCAGCAAAATGTTTCGTTGTAATCCAATTCCTTCCACTTGATGGTTCCCTAAGATCACCAATCAGCCTTCAATCTCAACAAATTACCATGTTCATCACGCTTTTCTGTATATACCCACTTGCTTCTGAGAGCCTTCTTTCCATGTGGGAGTTTCTCAAGCACCCAAGTACCCTGTTCTTCTATAGTTTTAATTTCTGCGGCCATTGCATCTCTCCATCCTGAGTATTTCATTGCATCTTTGAAAGTTCTAGGCTCGTGCCCTGCAGTTATGGATGCAATATACTTTTGTGTTTTTCACAAAAACGAGAACAATCAACAAAATATGTGAGAGGATAAGGAGTACCTGGGAAAGATGATGTTGCGGGTGTACTCGTCGATGGATTGTGTTTCCGTATTGTATGTGTAACAAAATCCCGATACTTCGTTGAAGGAATTTTGATCCGTTTTCCTTTCTCCATGTCCTCAACAACCTCCAAAATTTCACGCACAACCCCACTATTTTGTTCACCCTGATGCTCCGTACCTCTCACGCTCACCCTTGACTGCTGCCCCTCACTACTCTTTCCTGTCAACTGTGCACTGCTCACACCCCCCTCACACACCTGTTGCCACTGCTACGTAGCCTCGAGCTGCTGCTGGCTGATCACGCCTGCTGGCCCTTAGTAGGTTGTACAGTAGGTACAGTAGGCTGGGTAGGCTCCTCCGCAGCCATGTTGCGGCCTTCCTCTCCTTGCCGCAGCCTGGTTGCAGAGCGCACTGCATCTTTCTCCTCACCTCCACCAAGCCACTCATCATCACTAAAATACCCGTCCACCATAGGCACTTGACTTTCCCTAGGTAACGCCACATTATTCTGAGTACTAAACGGAAAATTATTCTAAAAAAAACTAACATCTCGAGATACAAAACTTTCTTCGGTTTCCAAGTCATAAACTCTCCATCCTTTCTTCCCAAATGGATACCCCAAAAACACGCACTTTCTACTCCGACTAGTAAATTTATCTCCCTTACTCCTTTGATTATGAGCATAGCACAAACAATCCAAAACACGAATATACTCATATGATGGTGGTTTATTGAACTAAATTTAAAACGGTGTTTTATTTTCAAGCAAAGGTGTTGGAGTTATATTTATCAAATGACAAGCCAATAAAACACATTCTCCCCAAAATTTCAATGAAAAGTACCTTTAAATCTCAATGCCCTTGCCACATTCAATATATGTTGATGCTTCCTCTTAACTCTTCTATTTTATTGTGGTGTTCCCACACACAATGTCTCAAAAATCATGCCATTTTCAACAAAATAATCACGCAAGGAATTAAATTTCGTTCCATTATCGCTTCCAACAATTTTAATCACTTGATCAAATTAACGTTTAATCATAGCAACAAAATTCAAGAACATTTTTTCAACATCAGTTTTATTTTTCAACAAATAAATCTAAACTCCTCTAGAGAAATCATCAACTATTGTTAAAAAATAATATGTTCCATAAGAAAAAGGTGTTTTCTACAAACCCCACAAATATATATGAACAAGTTCAAATATACAACTTGCTTTATTTTCACTAATCGGAAAACTACACCTAGATTGTTTAGCACGAGGACTAACATCACATGCTTTATTACTATGTCTCCTAGAAGAACTACTCACAATTGGAATCAACTTCAATACTGTCTCTAAAGGGTGATCCATCCGTTGATGCCATAGATCAAACGAAGACTCTACATCCATTGCTAGAAGCCTAGAACCTTCACTTGAAGGACACCACGGAAAATATACAGTCTATCTTCATGTGCACCCATTCCAATCACCCTCCTCGTCTTCCGGTCCTATACAACACATATTTTGTTAGTAAATTGCAATGTACAATTAGATTCATCATGCAACTGAGTTGTCGAAATCAAATTGCAAGTTAACAATACTAGAAAACAGTCAACCAATGACGGAAAAAATCCGTCGAAAAACCCTGAAATTCCATCGGAAATGCCCATTTTTGACGGAATTCCGTCGGAAAGCACCGTCGCATTACACTTTGTAGGAATTTCGCGATATTCCGTCGGAAAGGTCTATTCCGACGTATTATGTTTTGTCGGCGCTTTTGTTGACTTTAAGTGAAAATCCGTCGCAAGGTTTCGTCGGAGTAGGATATGTTCCGACGGAAATTTCCGTCAGTGGGGGAGATGTTCCGACGGAATTTTCCGCCGGAAAAGTAAATAAAAAAAAATTAAAAAAAAAGGCACCATAATCCCCACCCAGATCCACCCCTTCCACCAGCCCACACCACCCACCACGTCCCCAACCTTTTTTCCCCACACCCAGACACCCCACCCCACCCAGACCAAACACCCCACCCCACCCCACCCAGACCTAGACCCACCAAACCAAACCCAGACCCATCTCCCCAGACACCCTACCCCACCCAGACCCACCAAACCAAACCCAGTCCCATCTCCCCACCCAGTCCCAACAAACCCAACCCAGAACCACCAAATAACCCACCAAACCTCCCCCACGCCACCCACACCACCACAACCCCACCCCATAACCACCGACACCACCAGAATAGCCCACCCCACCACCACCGACACCACCACCATTAACCCTACAAAACCTGAAAAAACCCCAAAAAATTCAAAAAACCAAAATTAAACAAGGAAAATTAATAGAAATGTATAAATATATAATTGTCTAATAAGTTTTATAAATTAAAATTACAATTACATGTACAATTAACTAGATCTAAACATTTATTAAAAAAAAAAAAAAAACTAGATCTAAACACAAACCTAAATTACAAGATCTACAATTGGTGTTTAGGTTTTTGTTGATGAAATCGAGTCAAGCCTCGTTTTGACGCCGAACCTCAGTCGTCCCCGGAAAATTCGTCGGAAAACTGGAGCCATTTATGGGTGTTAAAGCTTCGGTGAGTTAGGGAAGCCGTTTATGGGTTGCGGTGAAATAGGAGGTGAGGAGAGAGAAAGAGATGAGGAGAGGAGAGAGAAAGAGGAGGAGGGGAGGAAGAGAGGAGTGAGAAAGAGAAATGAATAGGAAGAGATGCAAAAGGGGCGGGGAGAGAGAAAGAGAAATGAAAAAGGGAAGGGGGTAGGGGTCCGGTTTTAGTTTAAGGATTTATTTTTGTTTTTTTTTCTTTTTTAAATAAATTTCCGTCGGAAAAGGCCTACATTCCGTCAGAAATTTCTGACGGAATTAAAATCCGTCGGAAATTTTCCTACGGATTTAAAACCGTAGGAAATTAATAGGTTCCGACGGATTATTATCCCTCGGAATTTAAATGTTTCGAAGGAATTTTCCGAGGGAATATTCCGTCGAAAGCAGTAAATTCCGAGGGATAAAAAATCCGTCGGAATACTTCCGAGGGATTTTCCGTCGCAACTTATATTTTTCGACGGCTTTTTTAGATAGACCAAAATTCCGTCGGATATTCGAATTTTCCAACGGAATTTAAGTCCGTCGGAACAAATCCGTCGGAAAACGGCCTATTTCTAGTAGTGTAATTTAGAGACAAAAAGAACTTTATCAATTTGTAATCATCCTGGCAATATCACCGCCCTAATTGATCCGCATTGGCGGACTGTCCTCCGGCAAGCCAACAGGGCAATTTTGAACTCTCTTTACATGTTTGAGTTGTGTAAAATCACACGTAACATGATTGGAAGCCCCTGTATCAACAATCCAAGGTATAGTATTTGTCTTACCGTGCAATTGCTTATTTTTTGGATTTAATATTTCCAAAATTGTTGAATTTGAGTAGCATAGACTCCCACCAACCAGCCACATCATCAATCAAGGTAGGCTTGGTTTGCTGCCCATTCGAAGAGCCTCCAACCATCTTGTTTGCACGAACTGAACTCTGCTGAGGACGATGATGACAGTGTGGAGCTTCTACCACTGTTCCGTGCTCCACGACCCCCACTGCCACGTCTCACTCTTCGTCCACGACCACGTCCACCGTGGCCATGATCACCCCACCACTCGGGGTACCCAATGAGCTGAAAACAGCCCGCTTCATCATGTCCTTCTCTGTTACATTGATTACAAAAGTTATCACTGTTGTCCACAAATCTCTGCTTCGATATTGAGTCCATCTTGAAAGTCATCACATTATCCACCTTCGAACTCCCTTCACGCAACCTCTCTGCCATGCCATGACTACATTCTGATAAGCCACATCAACGCTTGGTAATGGGATTTGTGCGAGTAGCTGAGCCCAAAGTGCCGCATAATGTGAGTCTAAACCAATTCAATCAAGAAATAATGGAGACAATCCTCCTCCCGTATGTTGTCCACTTGTGCAACAATGCTACACTCACATTTGCCACACTTGCATTTAGGAACACGCACATAATTTAATAGTTCCATCCAAATTTTCGATAGCCGACCAAAATAGTCTGCTATAGTCTCCGTAGATACTTGTTTGCATTCACCTAGTGATGTCTTCAGTTGACACACTCGAGTCCCTCTAACCACGCAGAACCTATTTTTGAGATTCGTCCAAAGCACACTTGCATCATCATAGTCACCAATCATTGATCGAATCTTCGAATCTAGCGTATTGGTAATCCACGACACCAACATAAATTGAACCTTAATCCAATCCTCAAGCTTCGCAGCATCTTTCGGCATTGCAATTGTACCATCTACAAAGCCAAATTTCCTCTTGGCCATCAAAGAACGTCTAATGAGCCCACTCGTCATAATTTTCACCTCGCGATTGTATTGGAGTAATGACATTACCCGGAGCATCATTGATCCTAGGTAATATATGTCAAGTCTATGGTAGTTTTCTCACCCATCACTCAAAGAAAATCAATTTCTACTTGTGTTTTTGGTTTATTTCTTTCAACAATTTGGAGAAAGAAAAAAAAATTAGGGTTTAACCTTGGCTCATAATACCATATCAAAATAAATGTGAGATCTCATCCTTCTCATTCATCATCAATCAAATATTTATACAAATACATATCAACCTAATTAAGGTAGGATTCTAATATATCTAGCTTAGGGAAATCTATATCATACCAAAAGGTAATACAATGAAATATAAAATATATTCCCTAAATATATGCTAATATATACTAACTTATCTTAACAGGGTTTAACAACAAATAATTCAACAATCTATTTACCTCAGAAGAACCCTAAATTGAATAAAATAAACGATTAATAGTAGATTGTGAAATTGATATTCGATGATGAAAAATAAAATCTTACCACAAAATGGATCGGATACTCAAAGTACGCTTCAACGGAGGAAAGAGAAAGCGAGAGTGAGTTTGAGGAGTCAGCTATGGAGAAATTGGTTTAGGGGGCCCGAAGCTTGTTTAAGCTATTTTGTTTTTTTTGACAAGTTTGTTTAAGTTATACTCCCTCTGTCCCATAGTACTTGGGATGTAGGGGTTAACACATAGTTTAAAAAAATTACAAGTGAGTCTATTTTAAACATTTGTTTATTATATAAAGGATTCTCTTAAGAAAACAAAAAGTAGGGGAGGTAAGGGTATTAAGGAGAGAGAAAATGTAGGATTTTATTGGGTTTTGGTTTGTGGTCCCAAAGAGAATATACGAAATTTTTTCTATTAGTGGTCCTATTCCTTATTTAGTAAAGTGTCAAGTATTTTGGGATGGACAAAAATGATAACTATGTCAAGTACTTAAAGTAGTTCCTAACCAGACCTCAACACTTACCATTTTTGTGGTCCAATATTTGCGGGCCAGGCACTTAGGAGTAGAGGGGAGGGTAAGGGAATCCATATTAACAAAGACTCTCACTTGATAGGATCCAAACCCTAAACCTCTAGGATATAAGGTAAAAATCTTGCCAGGTGAGCCAATATTTTGTAGGTAGTACTTCGTATATGCTAATGATTTTTTTTTACTACGTATATATTTTTTTTATACTACGGGAGGAAGAATAATACTAGTACTATTATTAATTACGGAGTAATAGTCATATGACATTTATAAACCACAAATTTAGAAAAAAATAACAAACCGCCTCTGTTTATAAATAATTGACACATTTACCTTTTTTCACTATTCATTATATATTTTGTACAAGATTTATTAAGTATAAAAAAACCAAAATATTATTTCTAGGGAAGATTCAAATGAATTTTTATTCAAAATTTAAATTCATACACGAAGTGTAAAAATGAAATTTACAACTAAAAGCAAACAAAAGAAGTATAAATGGACTACTTATGCGAAACAATTATAATTAACAAATTCCATTAAAAACTAATTTGTTAATTATAGTTCGGATGAATCATCTATTTACATGTGTCCCAACCTCTAAAATATGAGAAACAAAACTTGTTTTAAATCAAGTTGCTTCTACATTTTCAATTTATTTCTGAAATAGTTAATTACACAAAATCAAGGAAAAATTGAAAAGAACAATTCCATCTTTAGTCGACTTGCTCAAAACAAGCCAACCTTTGCATATTCCGAAAACGAACCAATTTTTACCCCCTATTTTCTCAAAACAAATCTTTTTACCTCCTACCTATTTAACATGTTATTTTTATTTTTTTTTAATATTTTTTTCCTTTAATCTTTCTCCTCCCACCTCACCACCCACCTCCATGAAAACCACCTTGGAAAACACCACCAACTCTACCCAAGAACCAATTAAACTGACCCTATCCCCACCACCCACGTCCCGACCCGAAACCACCACCCTCCTAGTTCTCTACCCCAAAACTACCTTAACCATAAACCTCCACCTTTGCAACCACCATAAAACCCAAACCTCCACTATCGAAACCACCCTTACCAGCTAAAACCCACCTAAAACCCGAGCCAATCGAAACCCACACGAAAACACAAAGAACCGAAAACAAAAACAGCCCAAAAGTCTGATTCAAATATCTGACCTAAAACGCACCAAATAATTCAATCTTTCATCCTAATGCTACAGTAAAAAAAAAATATGATTCAAAAAAATAAGAAGCAATGAAAGCTTGAAAGCTTCATCCACCCCCAAACCACCCTATTCATCCCTATAAGCAACCTTTACTTCACGAAAATCAACCCCAACCACCACAAAAAACCACCCGAACAAATAAAATTTGTCAAAGAGAGAGAAAGTGAAGCGGCGCGATGGCAGTGATTAGGGATTGGTTCATGTGGGGGATCGAGGAAGTGAGGGGCTGGTTCTTTTTAACTTTTAAATTATTATTTTTTAAAAAAAAATAATTAGAAGGTGACATGTGGCAAATTACCTTCTAAAATCAATTAATTAATAATTTTAAAAATCAGTCAAGGATTTTTTTTGAGAAAATAAGGGGGTAAAGGTTTGCTTGTTTCCAAAATACTCAAAGATTGAGCAAAGGTGGGATTATTTTTTCCAATTTTTTCCCAAATTAAAACCAATTAGTAAGTCTCTTAATTAGCTAGCTCAAAAGTTATTAAATAACCATTATTGACACCGAAATTTTGTTATTTTTTTAGATGTTACATATGTAAATAAGGAGATAATATCAAAAAATGTTAGATAATATCTATCTTCAGAATCTCATAGAATATATGATTATTATCTTGTATACTACTCTACGACTCTCTACATAAAAAGAATTGTTGTTAGGGTTTTAAGTAGAGGTGGTCATAAATTCGGGTCGGACCGGGTCGGGCCTTAATATCAAATGTCATGCCCAAACCCGCCCAAAAGTGACGGGCATGTCGGGCCAAAACGGGTTTTTTCGGGCTTTTAACTAAAAAAATGATTTTTAGCTTGTCCAAACCCGCCCTATTTTCGGACCGGATCGGACCGGGCTAGCGGGCCGGGCCATTGTTGATCACCTCTAGTTTTAAGGGGCTTAGACAGAATAAGTCACAAAACCGCATCTGTAATACCTTTCATGATTGTTTTAAAGGAATTTAATAAACTATTCATACCAACAAGATGCGCATCTTTTGTTTAGGGAGCTCATATGATAAGATAATTCTCAGTTAAGCGTGCTTGGCTAGGAGAAGTTTTCCCGCGGTGTGCATGATGAGTGAGGACAAAATGTGCTGGAAGAACTTGTGTTGGTCTGTGAGGACAATTGTTGGCCCTTGATGTGTATTTCGTGACAATAGGTCGGCCCCACCCTAATTTGGGATTAGGATGTTACAACATCTCCTCCATAATATTTGTAAATCAAGCCCTTTGGAGATAAGAGATATACGAGAGTTATAACCCACACATTATCAATAAAATTATTATTTCCGCATATAATTTTTGCCTCTTTTATTTTATACCGTAGATTGGAATTTTTTTGGTTTACAAATTGGCACACTTAGTGGGATGATTTTCCCTATTCATCTCTGCTCTTCAAGTTTCAAAACTCGTAGATTTAATGGGGCCATGCTAAATTTGCTTTCAAATTCTACAAGAAAATTTCGAGACCAAGTTGCATTCGATGTCAAATCTCCACAACACGTCTCGAGGGGACATTTGTTAACATCAAAGTTTTGTTAACTTTTAAGTGTTAGATATATGTACATAAGGAGATAATATCAAAAAAATATAAGATATTTATCTTCAAGATCTCGTAGAATATTTGATAATTATCTTGTTTACTAATCTATGACATTCTATATAAAGAGGCTAGAGTTGTTTCTAGGGTTTAACAAGGCTCGGGTGAAATAAGTCAAAAAGACCCCATCTTCTCCCTACTATCAAACATTATAGGTATAGTATGGATTTAGCCGACAAGGCCCTGTCCTATAAACAAATATCAAAGCCATAACCCTTTGCAGAGATGAATCAAGAGATCCACGAGAGTTGTAATCCCATAAATCATCCATGAAATTATTGTAGGTTTAAAATATTTATGGTTTATAATCATAATTAACATATTATTTAACTTATTGTGTGCATATATATATATACAAATAAAATAAATTATACTCTTTTGCTATGTGATAATTGTCTACAGTCTATTCCATTTTCCAAGTCCAAAACACATTTTAATCACCCTTAATCTTAGCAAACATACACTGGATATAATTTCTTGAAAAGTTGAAGAACTAATACTACATACATCATATTTGTGGAGTAGTACCACCATAGAACATGATGCGTCCAAATCTATTAGTCCATCCATAATCAGTGACAACATAATGTGAATCATCTCTATAAGTTTCAATCTCATGAGGGTCATTATCTTCCTTCAAATTTTCATCCAACACTGCAATTGCACGACAATAAGCAGCATATTTTGGATCTGCGACACCAAAGTAGCCATTTCCCATAGGTGGTAAAGGTTGATCGACAGGGCCATAAGCTTCTCCACCAAATGCAACGGTAGTTGCTAACATTGACAATCCATTGAATATCGTTCCAGGCCAAAATCTTTGTAAAGTGTTTTCCTCCCCCAATGTAAGCCACCAATTTCCATCTTTCGGATCCTTTGTAATTACACATTAAACATAACAAGTATAAATTATAATCCCTTAATTCACAACTTAATCAAAGTATAAATGTAATTTTACTAGAAAAGACAATCTGCATTGATTTGTTCTATTCATTTTTATTTTAGTTGGTTATTTTGTTCTACTCTCTTTGATTTATTCTATGAATCTTGCTAACGAACACCCCCAGGGTGTTTGATAAGCCTTTAAAATATTTGGGAATGCATGTCTACATCACGCATCGATCGGTGTAATTAACTTTCATTGTAATACAATATTTCTACTTTTAATTAGCTTATCCAACGCCCATGGGGCGTTCGTTAGCTTTTGCTTATGGCTAACCTTGACCACTTTTACCACCTTATCTTTTTAAATTTCCAGGAATTACATATTTTAACATACCCTTGCTTACCTTATAACATTTATTGTCTTAAACAACTACAATTCTTTTACTCTCTTTATCTTACTATGATACTTTATCTTACACTCACTCACATTTTTCAAACAATAATTTCTTACTAAGTTGCATGTTTACACTAACTGAATGGGAGAGTATAAAAAAAGCAACAACAAAGAGAAACTTTAATTTAATGGATTCTTATTGCATGTATATATATATATATATATATATATATATATATATATATATATATATATATATATATATATATATAAATTAAAAAAAAAATTAAAAAAATCAAAGTTTAGTATTATTTACCTTAAATATACTGAACGTATTAATATATATTGGCCCTCCTCTTTTTGATATTGGTTCAAACACTTCGTCAATAGGTACGTCTTTATTAACATTAACAAATCCGGGACATAACATATTAAAACAATGTACTTGAGAATAACCAGCCTATAAAATAAAACAAAGGCAATTATATATTAAATCATGGTATTTTGAGTACAAATGTATAGTGCATCATCAGGCTATCTTCAATAACACTTGCTGGAATTTTATGCATGCATATGGATTCATATTGCTTCCAAAGGTAGTGTAAAAACATGTTGCTTCATACTTATGTTTAAGATATGACTCTCTTGTTATAATGTTATACCAATTTAAACGATAGAATTTAAAAAATAATAATAAAAACCAATCATGGGTTTTAACCAAATGCTTTAACTTTTAACATAGTATCAATAAGGAACATCATATGACAAAAAGGTCACGACTTTGAATCTCATTTATCCAACATTCTTTTCATGTGGTATATTTAGCAATGTGTATGAAGAATATAAAATGGCTCTTATGTGAAGAGGTGTAGAATATAAAAATCAATTATAGTATTTTACTACTCCGTATTAGTTTGGACTTTTGGTTAAGTTGGCCTTTTAGCAGCAAGTATTATTTGTACAAAAGTATACTCCCTTCATCACTTTTAATTCTTTACACTTAGAATTTCTCGGTCTGTAATGTTCATCTTTGACTAGGTAAATATTCAATAAAATTCGAGTTATGAGACACCGATCTATAGAAAATACATTTCAAACCCAACCTAACAAATGATCTCATATGATATAGTTTTGATATCTATAATTGTGATTTTTTACACTCAAAGTTATAAAAGTTGAACATAAAAGTCAAAGCATAAAAAATAAAAATTGAAGGAGGGAATAATAATTAGATAGAAAAAGATAATCATCATATACTTACATGAAGATATTGGAAAAGTCGATGCGAGCGTCGTTGTTTAATGTCGGATTAATCTATATTCATACTGAAAAAGTGTATGTTTATCAAGTAGAAGATAACAAAATAGAAACAATTGTTTAACAAATTAAACTACATAAACAATTAGTAGAAAAGACGATACAAGTACAAAGTAATTAGCTAGCGTAGTGAATAAAGTCTTTCTTTTCGTATCTAACTTCTATTTTGCCTTATCCTCACGTCCTGATTATTGCCTACTTATCAGTTAATTTTTGTATTTTTAATTTCAATTGTAAATTAATATCATTAGATGTATAAATACATACATTAAACTTTCATTAATTTAAACTTTATATTTATTTAATTTAAATAAGACTTTCTAAACATTATAGGGTGACATGCTTGTAATGAATCACAAATTTCTCGTTTAATTTAGTAGTTGAGATGTGCTCATAGATTATCTATCATTTAATATTGTTGCGTTGTATCATTAAACCAAATTTCTTGATTATTTTATCATGATATATATTATTAGCCAAGCAAACACAATATAAATTAAGTAGAATAATAAATGGTTTCAAATTTCTATTGATACGTAGAGAAAAAATAAATTCTTAAATGCAGAACGAAATTAGTAAAGATGTGTGCATATGTAAATTTATCATCAAATTTAAAAAAAAAAAAGAATTTACATAATAAAATGAATCAAACAAAATGAACATTTAATAATACATTTTTTGTTATACCAAAATATAAAATTACAGCAACATTGAAAATTATAACCTCCGAAAACAAAAAAGACAAATAATAACATCCGAAAAACAACAAATAAGAAGTCAAGTACTAAGCATATATTACCACAAATAAAAAGTACTACGTATATATGATCAAAAAGTATGAAAATATCTTGGTTGATGACTTACTGTCCATCCAAATTTTATGGTGTCATCTCCATTTGTAAGTGTCATTCCAGCCGAAGAATATTGAGAAGCGCTTACATTAAAGTTATGAACGCTAAGTATAACTTTTGCTCCATAATAATACTTTGGATTTGGATTGGGAGTTTGAACAACTGCAAACTGAGTAAAAACAAAATAAAAATATTTAAAACAAGCTTGCTTTAATTTCATCAAGGACAACATATTAACTTATAAGGTGGACTTTTCTTAACTTTATGTTAAATTAGACAAGTTAAAGTTACCCTTAAAATATTTAAAGTTACCCATATATATATATATATTGTATAGAAAATTATAATATTTTTTACATAACGTTTACCTTTAAAAAATACGCATAATGTATTAGATTAACCACGCATTGCATAATAGAAATTTTTACCCTTCAAACGATCGTCTTTCAATAAAATTAACGAAATTCTACGTGCCTTATACAAGACATTCTTCTATGTTTTACGAGTAACTATTTTTTTGTTGTATTTAAAATAAAAAACAAAAAACACTTACATGATTTTCCAAACTATTACTTTTGATTCGTGAATTATAATCTTCTGTAAATCGTTTTATTTTGATAAAATCGTCCTTGCTCACTCTTTTAATAGGAATTGTTCCTGTTGGGCAACCTTCACCTCTTGACTTCATATTGGTAAGTACCTCTCTTGCTTGAGAAATTTTTGACTCTTCTTCAAAAGGGAGAGTAGATGGTTTCATCTAAAATTAATATAAGCATATACATTAGGTAAATATATAAGGAAATACTTGTATGTTAATTTGATATTTATATAGCCAATACAAATGAATTCACTTGAACCTCGGGATGGAATGAGTGGTTTGCCAATAGCGGATGATCAAAAGCAGGTTGCTTATAAAAATCTACACAGTCATATATGTCTCCATACTCATTCTGCAATTAAATAAAAATAATTAGTTTTCTAACTTATGAATTGTATATAATAAAAATGCTTTTTTACCTTATATATTTTCATTTTTTTGAATAACTACCTTAAAATTTAAAATTTGTAAACAACTACTTCATCCACAATTCACAATTTGAGAATATCTTCTAGTAAATTATTCCTAACTAATGTATATATGTGCCAACCAAAAAGAATTGATATCTAGAGGTGTGCGTGTGTGCGCGGAGTATTTATTTTGATTTTAAAAATAGAATAAAAAGTTTTTTTTTATTGCACATATATGATCCATCAGGGTTTTTACCGCGCAAATGTAGAGGATATTGTATTTGAAAAGATGTAAGACTTTCTGAAATTTATTTTCTTAAGCATATTAGAGACTTAGAGTACGTCCTCCCCCTTTTTATGTAGAGGGACTTTACATGCATTTTGAAATTTGGAAATTTACAGAAGTATCGCATGCATAAAGAGTCTGTATAATACCTATATATAAATAATACAGCTGTCAAAAACATACCTGAATTAGTGAACTTAGCTGTTCCAAATAGTTTTAAAAAGTAATCAAACCGCTAATAATCTGTTTTATGAAAATCGAAAATTAACCCGACCCAATTTTGTAAAAATCCAAATTGAAATGAACCGAATTTTTGAAAACAGTTAATGACTTGTACCCATTATCAAGCCGAATCGTTACAATCCGAAACCGGGAACAACCCGAATTGATTGTGTCTTAACCTAATAGTAACCCAAGCCATTTTAAACCAAAGTTGTTTAAATTCAACAAAACCCATTGCAACATGTAACTCGTTGTGATTGGACCATTTACAACTTGTAACCTGTTATGACCGAACCGTTTTAAACATGTTACCTGTTGTGACCAAATTGTTTATAACACGTAACCTATTACGATCGAATCGTTTACAACCCATTACCCATTATGACCAAACCGTTAACCCCTTAATTCGTTATGTTTGAGCCATTTACAACCTAAGCTATAACCCGTTGTGACCAAAACATTTTACAACTTGTAACTTATTATGGCCGAACCGTTTACAACCCGTGTAACTTTTTTCCCCAATTTTATCTATCTCCTTCTACACCCCACGTTTTTTCTATCTCCTTTAACCCACTAATCAATCAAAATAGCTTGTTTTATGACCCATATTAATTGTGAGTTTATAACCAAAGCATATCTGACTTGCTACCTAATTAACTTGAGGTGTGTGCTTATTATTAGACTATTTACAACCCGACTCATTCCAATTTGTTACCCAATCAATCCAACTTGTCTAAGTCGTGACTCAATTTTGACCACATCCGTTCCTACGTAAAACCCGAATATTTATTTTTATTTCGGACCCGATTCTTAATTTTGCTTTTACTTTTTTAAAACTCGTCTCATTTTTAACCTGATCCGTTTTAACTCACTACTCAATAAAACTAACTTCTTAAAGACTTAACTCAATTATTTCTTGACCCGTTTCTTCTCATTATCTGATCAACCATACTTAATAATTATCTGATTTTAACATGATATGATTTGAACCGAAACTTTCTTTAAAGTGGGTAAACTCATTTTCAAATCGACCTAGTTCAACATAAACCAACTATGACCTGAATTGATAATGACTCGACCCATTTTCACTCGATCTATTTTGAACCATAGCCAATTTACAAACTAACTTACATCAACATAATTAAACCGATTATAACCTGAATCGAGTTTATCCAATTTATTTTTTAATCAAACCCCGTTCAAATCGACTCAGTTCAACCCAAATAGATTATTACCGACCCGAATCGAGTACAACTCAACCCGATTAAGACCCAATTTTTTTGACTCGGAACCCGCTTTAAACTTGCAAAACCCGTTTTCAAATCGACCGAGTTTAACCAGAACCAATTATGACCCGAAGTGATCACAACCCGACCCGATAAGGACCTTATCTATTTTGACCCAAAACCCCCTTTAAACTAGCAAAACTTATTTTCAAACCGACTGAATTCAACCCGAACTTATTAGGACCCGACCCGAATAGATTTCGCAAAAAAACACCAAACCGACCCACTAATTATTTTTAACCCGTTATAAACCAAAAATCGATAAACCAAACCAAAAACCGAATCGTTAACCTGATTTAGATCTTATCTAATCATATGATGTTTTTTTTTTTTTTTTTTTGGTGGAGAAAATATGATGTATTTTTTAATTTTCAAATGATATGATTTTTATTTTTTTTTTTTGTTTTTCCGAGTGAGATATTCAGTTTGGTTTTTTAGTTGTTTGCTTTTTTTATTAATTGAATTTTCGAATTAAATGTTAAAAAGAAGCATATCATAATTTTAAATCACTGCATAGTGCATATCAGAAGGTATTAGACTTGACTATTAATAAAAAATAAAGAAGGTGGACTTGATATATGTTGTATTTCCGTTTTTTTAAAACAATTAAATGATATGCTTTATATTGGTTTTTTTAAGACTGTTAATGAATGTTCTATTTTCGATTTTATTAACGAAAACAATTTTTTTTTAAAAAAAAATTGTCTTCATCAAAATTAAGTTATAGTAAGATTGACCCTCAAAGGACCAGGCCCGAATGGCCTGAAAAAAGCCCGATAGGCTCAAATGAGATGGGTTTGGGCATCAAGTTTTGGCCCGTAGCTTGACCCGACCTGGCCCGTTGCATGGGCATGAGTAGGATGTCAAGGCTAACCCGGCATCTATACATTTGATCAGGTCTAACCTGATTGACACCCCTAATAAATAGGAATGTAATAATTTGACAACTTTCAATCACAAACCTCTTCATCTTCAATCCTCAATTATTTACAATTTTTTAAGACTTAAATTTTGGGCGTAGCTTTAATTCAGGGCCTAGATTAACAAAACTTCCTTCAGGCCTTTAAGTTGTTTTTTATGGGGTAATAGGCCAAATGTAATCAAGTTAATAAGATTGAAATCATTGGATGTGAGCCTTATTGGGCAGTAACCAACAGTCAAAACAATTTGTAATAAATATAAATCATTTTAAAAAATCACCAAATTGAGGAAATGATTCGTAATATATCCTACAAGAACAAATTAAAATAAATAACATACCTTAATTGTTTTAACACTTGGTTTCTGGAGGAGCTCAAATTGTTTCTCATAATCAAGCTCTTCTCTAGTCAAACGATGACATTTTGCTCTATGATTAATTAAAAGTAACAACAAAGCTACCAAGTATACTATACTTTTCACATCCATTGCTCAGCAAATTAAGTTTTCATAAAATTAATCAATAAACTAAAAACCTATTTTAAGTAAAATTATTATTATTATATCATACATCCAAACCTTTAATTTGACTTCAATCGAATGCAACTCTTAAGAATATGGCATTATGCAAGCTATGTGTGTCACGAAATATATACTCATAAGAGAAAGATAAATAATTGAGAAATTATTTTTGACACTTGGCCTATCATTAAATTTCACAAGAGATATTCTATCCAAACAAATCACTACAGATATGGAAAATATTGATCAATAGTATATATATATAGCATTAAATACAATTAATGTTGTCAAAGAAAAATCAATACATTAAATACTACTTTTTATTATAATTGTTACCATATCTAAGTAGTACTAAAGGATGGTTATTGCAATTCAATCATCAAACCTTTTTTTTACTGTACATTTTTTATTTTCACGTATGTCGTGTATAACTTTAATTGTTTAAATTTTTATTTTAGAAAAAATACGCTTTAATAGTCCCAATTATTAGCGATTTAATTAATTCTTAAAATTAATTTCAACTAAGGTTTATTATGTAATAATTCCAACTACGCTATCACTTTGCCTCTAGTCCCAATGACCGGTTACTGAAAGTGTTCTTTTATATATATATATATATATATATATATATATATATATATATATATATATATATATATATATATATAGGGCTGGGATCCAACGAGAAGGATCTTAAAATGAGAAGGATGAGAAGGAATCTTGATCGTACAAATGAATCCAATGGTTCACATTTCACCTGCGGAAAATGCACATTGAGCATAAAAATTATGTACATTTAGTACAAAATTTATGCACATTTAATTGAAAAATTATGCATATTTAGTACAAAATTTATGCACATTTAATTCAAAAATTATGCACAATCGATTTTTCTTTCATTTTACTCATCATCGAAACAAACTCTCTCTCTCCCCTCCATTAAAGCTTATTTCTAACTTCTAATTTGAGAGATAAGAAAGTAAATGTAGTTATGAGCAAATTGCAAACCCGGTACTAAGGATCAGATTTCCAAGGTTCACTACTTGGATTGGATTAAAATGTTCATCTTTAATTAGTACAGAGGGTTTGATGAATTCTGTTAATAAATATGCACATTTGTAAATTATGCATATTTCTTACATAAAAAATGTATTATGCATATTATTTAATCTTACTCTTGGATATAATCCCCTGTATTCTTCTATGTATTGTCCACGACATATTTATTATTTTCATGAAAATCCTTTTGAAATATGAGCTAGAAAAAAAAGGTGGGAGAAGAGATAATTAAGGAGGAGGAAAAGGGAGAGAGAAAGAGAAATGGGGAATTTTTTTTTTTTGTTAAAAAAATACTCGGAGAAAAAAAAATGGGAAAAAAGTGATGAACATGGAAGAAAGAGATGGAGAGGAACACAAGGGAAAAAAAATTGGGAAAAAGTATTATTTACAATTTTGCCATTAATGAAGCTTAAAATAAGAGCTAAAATAAGAACCAAGTTATAATAAAAACCAAGGCTAAAATAAGAACTAGGAACTAATCTAAGCCCTTAGATCATGTTAATTGGACGGTTCACATGCTTCCCATGTCATTAATGGTATTTTCGTAATATTTCAACTTTGCAAAGTGATTTCCAGTTTTATTTCTATAAAGTAAATGAAAAGTTAGTAAACTAAATGAAATTGCCTTAAAAGTTAAAAAATTGGAAAAAAGTTTGAAAAGCCGCGAAATTACAAAAATGTCATTAATAAATGCGGGTGAAACGTGAGCCATCAGATGGAGTGCGATCAACAACTAAGATTGGTTCCTAGTTTTCATTGTTCACCTTGGTTCTCACATGATCTCAATTATCCGTTACTTTTGCATTCTATTGTAACTAGAATAAAGCAAACGTAACACCATTTTATAGAGGCTTGACACGTTATAATAGATTAAATACATTGTTACAATTAATTGATTAGGTAGTGTTACAATAGATCTATTATTAAAGCAGCTAATGTAACAAGGAATATGGTGTTACAATAGGTCTATTGTAACGGATTTAGACCATCTTGTAACAATTTTTGGTGTTACAATATGCCCATAAATGTAGTAGTGATAGTTGAACACTAACTTTCTAAAATTTCTAAATTTAATTTGGATTAGCCTTACAAATTTATAGTGATAAATTCGAGGTATTACCCTTGCTAATAACTAGTTAAGTATAATCACAAATTTCAACTTAAGTTGAGTATGTGAATAATTTAAGGGAAAATTTAATAGGAATAATCCAACCTTTGCCTCATTTTTTCAAAATAATCCAACCTTTTGATTAATCCTGAATATATAATCCTAAGTTTACTATCTACTAGATGAAAGCCCGTGCGATGCACGATTTTTTCATCTAAGATTTTTAATTATTTGATTTATTGTATTTAATAATTTCAGACAAAATTACAATGGTTTAATATTTATTTATTTTTTACTATAATTTATAATGAATTTATTAAATATAAATAAATTGTAAATATGATATTTTTTCCGTTATATAAAATCTTTAATGTGAAATGATAAATTTTTAATAATTTGAATCCTAAATCATTATTCATTGTTTTACCATGTCTTTTATTTCGATAGAATCACCAACCTCGTCCACAACCAACTTACTACATCAATGGATAAATTGAACCGTGAAATATTAGCCAAACTGAAATTGAGATAAACTAAATCTTTACATTTATATAAAATAAATAAATATATTTACCAATAAATGAAAAATTATTGCGATACAAAATCAAATCTATGCATTGGAATTTTTTCATCATCTCCAAAAATAACCAAATTAAAGCCATCCATATATTAAGTATACAACATCTAATCGTATGCCATTATATAAAAAAATAATCGCTAAGTATCCTATATAAATACAATGTAACTAATAATTAAAAATAAAAATATAAACATAAGATTTTTAAAATTTACCCGGACATATGACCTAAAACTAACACAAAATTCGCTTGATAAGGTTTTTTATTGATACGAAATTTTATTTGTGTCGTATGATGTGTTAGATTTGCATGTAAAAATACATTTAGTAAATAAAACATAAACATATAATTGTTGAGTATCCCAAATTAATACAATGTAAGTAATAATTAGAAATACTAATTTAAACATAGGACTTTAAAAATTACGCTAAAAATTACCCGGCCATTGATGACCAAAAAATAACACAAAATTACTAATACAAAATTCGCCTGATGGGGTATTTTATTGATACGAAATTTTGTTTGTATCATAAGATGTGTCAATTTATAATGGTAGGTATCACAAATTTTAATTTAATTATAATTAATGAACAATTTGTATTTCTTATCATAAATACTATCAAAATTTATCTTATAATGATAGGTATCAAACTTTATTATAAGCGTTTATCATTTAAATATTTTATCTTTTCCTATATTTTTACTTTATTTTTTTCATTAAAAATAATTTAATTTGTGGATTATAATCTACGTGTCAATAAAATTTTAGATACATCAAATCTAATTCGTTACTTTTATCTAGGTGGCGACATAATTTTTTAATTCTAAAATAAAATACATTTCTTTCTTCTTATTGGTCGAAATAAGTATATTTCTTACGTGGCGCTCCGAATGCTCTCCAAAAATGCCTACTTTATTTATATAATATTAGATTTTCTTATACCGAGCCTATTTTACCGGTTACTTGAACTTCAGGTAACTTTTTTTTTTCCCTTAATTTTCTTATCCTTCTTCCTTCGCCCCTCTTTAAGCTTCCTACCATTAACAATGTCTCTTTCACCTCTCTCAACCTTGCCGCCACCGTGCACCACCTCACCTCACCGTCAGCCTAACTCATTTTTCCATCAACCATTTGGCCCCACTACCCCCTCATCTCCCTGTCAACCAGGCTGCAACTTAGCCACCCCCTCGCAATCAACCCGCAAGTTAGCCGCCACCACCTCCTCCACCACTGACCCTACCCAAACCCAAACGCAAACTCAAAACCCTTCTCCTAATCCTACCCATAATCTAAATCACCAATCCCACCTAGACGAAACCACCATACCCCGAAACCACCAGCCCACATCAGCTAAAATATTAAATAGAGTTTTTTAGGGTTTTAATTTTCTGTGTATTGATTAATGACCAAGGCTTTACAACAATTTAAATGCATTTGGTTGCCTAAATTAGACCCCCAAGAATCAGTTTGATGGGGTGATTGAAATTAGACTAAAATAGAAAAATTCTAATTTTCTAAAAGTTTACAGAATATTTATAGAATATTTTCTATTTTCTAACACTCTCCCTCAAGTTAGGTCGTAGGGTCTCCAACACCCAACTTGGAAAAAGCTTCTTCAAATGCATGTGTCGTGACTGCCTTGGTCAAAATATCTGCCAACTGATCTTCTGATCTGACAAACAAAAGGCTTATTACTTTTTCTTCCAAATTGTCTTTGATGAAGTGTCTGTCTATCTCCACATGCTTTGTACGATCATGTTAGACTGGGTTTTCTAAAATACGGATTGCTGCCATATTGTCTCAATAAAGCTTGCAGCTTTTCTTGGGTGCATACCCAAGCTTCGACAGTAACTTTCTGAGTTAAAAGACTTCAGTTATTCCTTTTGCTATTCCTCGAAATTCTGCTTCTGCACTAGACATTGCAACCACATTCTATCGTTTACTTTTCCAAGTAACCAGATTTCCTCCAACCAAGGTGAAGTATCCAGATGTGGACTTTCTACTATCTCGATCTCATCCCCAGTCTGCATCAGTGAAGGCATGGAGGTCCAAGTGGCCATGTTTTCCAAACATAACTCCTTTTCCAGGAGTTTTCTTCAAATATCTTATAATTCTGTATACGGCTGCAAGGTGTTGTTCCTATGGTTTATGCATGAATCTACTAACCACGTACTCCTGCCGCATAAGCTAAGTCTGGTCTAGTGTGAGATAGATAGATTAGCTTCCCAACAAGTGTCTGACATTGTGTCCTATTCACCATCTTTTCCCCTTCGATTGTTTGAAGACCATGATTTATTACCATAGGAGTGTCAACAGGTTTGCAATCTATCATACATGTTTCTGTCAGAAAGTCAAGTACATACTTCCTTTGAGAATTAAAGATACCCTTTTGTGATCTGAGTACCTCTATTCCTAGAAAATACTTAAGATTTCCAATGTCCTTCATCTAAAACTCATGGAAAAGCTTCCTTTTTAACTGATCTATCTCTTCCTTGTCATTTCCAGTAATAATCATGTCATCGACATATATAATGAGGCAAGTAGTCAATTCTCCTCTCTTCTTGAAGAACAAGGTGTGATCAGAGTTGCTCTGTTTGTACCCAAATTTCTTCATTGCTGAAGTGAACCTCCCAAACCATGCTCTTGGAGATTGTTTCAGACCATATAGTGCCTTCTATAATCTGCACCCTTCTCCAGTACTAAAGCCTTGAGAAAAACCTAGGGGAGCTTCCATGTATACTTCCTTAGAGAGATCACCATGCAAGAAGGCAATTTTAACATCGAATTGGTGTAAGGGCAAATCTTTATTTGCAGCTATTGAGAATAACACTCTGATCGTATTGAAATTTGCCACGGGTGAGAAGGTTTCATCATAGTCTATCCCGTATGTCTGAGTGTACCCTTTAGCCACAAGTCTTGCCTTGTACCTTTCAATACTTCCATCAGCCTTGTACTTTATGGTGAACACCCATCTGCATCCTACTGGCCTTTTTCCACTAGGTAGAACGCACTTTTCCCATGTTTTGTTTCGGAAAAGTGCGTTAATTTCATCCTCCATGGCTTTATTCCAGTGCTTGCTTCTGAGAGCTTCTTTTGCTGTAGTGGGAATGGTCTTAGAGTAGATTGATGCATTATAAGCCTTGGCCCCTTGGGACAAGTTTCCTTCACCTGGTTTACAAATTGGATATTTTGACCTTTGAGCCTCATACCGCTTTGGTGGGATACCACTTATGCTTCTAGGAGGTAACTCATATTTGTTAGTTTCAGAGACTGACCTATCTTCACCTTCTTTTCTCAAATTCTCAGAAGGTGTACCTGTTTCTGCAGATTCTTCCTCAGAAGAAACATTAGTAGGCTCAGGTTCAGGAATATGACATGATTCAGGAGTACATACCTCATTCCTTGGATCCTCAGACAAGGTGATAATGGGCTCATCGGGCTGGATAAATTGAGTATTGGACTGTATTGTGCTGTCAGTCGTCCCGGTGGCTTTGTCTACTTGTTCTGTCGGATCAGGATCATCTACTTCTGGATAAGTCAACTAACTTAGATCCTCTACTGAACTCTCCCCCTGAGATCTAAGGTGGTGGTAAAAGTATTCGGTTTCAAGAAAGTCACAATCCATGGTAGAGTAAAGTCGGTATGTGACAGGGTCGAAACACCGGTACCCCTTTTGGTTGATCCCATATCCCACAAAGACACATTTAACTGCTCGGGGGGAGGGGGGATAATTTATTCCTACTGCGTTTGGGGAGATGAACGTATACAACACATCCAAAGACTCGGGGGCTAAAGAGTGGGCAGTAGGAACACTATTATGAATTTTAAGGGTGTCTAAAGGTGTAGCAAAGTTAAGGCTTTTGGTAGGGAGACAGTTGGTGAGATAATTGGCCGTGGCAATGGCTTCGGGCTAGAAATGGGCTGGAACACGAGATTCAATCATCATGGCCTTAGTCATTTCAAGAAGGGTTCGGTTTTTTCTTTCGGCAACGCCGTTTTGTTGTGGAGTATCAGGGCAGGTGGTTTGATAGATAAGGCCATTGGTATTTGTGAATGATTCCAGGTCAAGGTTCTTGTACTCCCCCCCCATTATCAGATCTAAGGATTCGAATTTGGGTTTGAAACTATGTTTGGGCCATTTTATAGAATGAAATAAAGGTATCATGCACATCAGATTTATTTTTCAAATAATATACCCAACTCATTCTAGTACAATCATCAATAAAAGTAACATAATAGAAGAAACCATGATTATTAAATTTGGGAGCTGGTCCCCAAACATCAGAATGAATAAGAACAAAAGGAGTTTCAGTTCGGTGATTGCTACTAGGGTACTTATGTTTGTGACTTTTTGCCAAAATACAAGCCTCACAATTAAATATTATTTTCGAATTAGCAAGAGAAGGAAAAAAGTCTTTTTAAATACCCTAGAGATGGATGACCTAGTCGTCGGTGCCATGTCCAGAGTTGGTGCTCAACCGATCCATGAGCAAGCGTTGCGCAGCCATGTTGGGACATCTGATCAACATAGTATAGCCCATTCTCTTCAGTACCATGCCCAATGATCTTCCCTGTCTGAGAATCCTACACAATACAACCAGTGGAATCCATTAGCATGGTACAATTTAATTCTTTGGTTAATTGGCTAATGGAAAGTAATTTATTTGACAATTGGGGAATAAAGAGGCAATTAGGTAGTTTGATGTTTTCTGAAATATTAATTAAAACCGAGCCTTCTATTTTAATTTTTTCTCCATTGGCTATTTGTATATGGTTTTTTGTGGGTTTGTTTATTTTTTTGAGATCGGACATATTAAAGGTCATGGTATCAGTTGCCCCACAATAAAAAAATCCACCTTTTATTTTTATCAGGATTGCACAATAGCCCAACAGATTTATTTGTGTTACAGGAATTTGGGTACGTGGGTTTGTTATTATAACAAGTGGACTGAAACATATTTGCTAAAGGTATGGCCTGATAACCGTGCTCATATAAAAAGGGTTTTGG
This sequence comes from Chenopodium quinoa, assembly GCF_001683475.1. Lineage (NCBI taxonomy): Eukaryota > Viridiplantae > Streptophyta > Magnoliopsida > Caryophyllales > Amaranthaceae > Chenopodium > Chenopodium quinoa. The sequence continues at coordinate 4,969,476 of NW_018742484.1, forward strand.
GGTTTGGTTTGTCATACCTTCCATTTTCATTTCTTTCAAACCTGAGTTATGTGAGGAGGTGGCGGATGCTACAGTGACTCCTCCTTCACTGTTTGTTGGCTGCGACATCTCGCCGGAGGTGTATGCTGGCTTGCCAAAACTATTTTTCTCTCCCTTTTTCTTTCGGTCAGTCCACCATTCAGGATACCCTATAATTTTGAAGCATCCTTCCTTAGTGTGATGAGTACTGCCACAATGGGTGCATTTTAGATTTGCCCGGTCATCTTCTCGCCGGAAATTGGGCTTTTTAGTCCGTCCCTTTGCCGCGAAACCACTACCAATCCCCGGTGAGTCACCTGATGAGGGGGTTGTAGCGGTTTTCATTATACCACTGCATGAGAGCTCTCGCCGGATAATTGCGTAAGCTTCCTCGGTTGTTGGTAAAGGATCCCTGTGAAGAAGATCCCACCGGTCTTTGTCTAGGGTTTCATCGAGCCCTGCTAGAAACTGGTAGAGCCGATTTTGTTGGTTTAAACGATTGTAAATCGTTTTATCCTCTGGGCAAATAATCCGGTTTGGTAACCTTCTATCAATTTCCTTCCAAATTGATGTGAGTTTGCTGTAATAGACCTCAATCGGGTCTATCCCTTGTTGAATTTTGTTTGCATTGATCGTGAGGTCAAATATTTGCGAACCATTTGCGAACCATCTCTCCCGCTGCCCTGCATTGTTTCGATCCCCTTCCATAGATCTTTTGCTGTTGGGTAATCGAGAAATTGATTTTTTAAATCTGGTTCAATGTTCTCAATTATTCAGGAAATTACAATTGAGTCCCGTTGTGTCCATTTTGTGAACTCAGGATCATCAGGAGATGGTGGGGAGGCAGTGATGTGATTGAGCCTACCTCGCCCTCCGATCTCGAGTTGCATTAATTTGGACCATTTAGTGTAATTCCCGTGGTTTAGTTTTTCTGAAATATGGAGGGGTTGGTTTGTGGTTTCAATGGTGGTTTTATTGGTGTTCAACTATGAAAACAGTTGCAATACTTCCACCATTGTGACTGGTTTTGAAGCAATGGACTGGTTTTCGGATGTCATGATAAATGATGAAGCCAAAAAACCTTCCGGTCGCTAGAAAGGAACCTGGCTCTGATACCAAGCTAAATTATTAAACATAGTTTTTTGGGGTTTTAATTTTTTGTGTATTGATTAATGACCAAGGTTTTACAGCAATTTAAATACATTTGGTTGCCTAAATTAGACCCCCAAGATCACTCCCAAGAATCAGTTTGATTGGGGTGATTGAAATTAGACTAAAATAGAAAAATTCTAATTTCCTAAAAGTTTACAGAATATTTACAGAATATTTTCTATTTTCTCACAACATCCACCCATACCCGATTTCCAACCCCTCCTACCTAGAACCCGAAACCCCAACCCTTTCCATTTTCCTTCTCTTCTCTCTCTCTTAATTGAATTTGGGTTTGAATTGGGGGTGGTCGTATGTCATTGATGTTGTGGGTCTTGTTTTCATTTGTTGTGGGTGGTTGTTTGCGGTTATGTTGTGGGTTAGTCGTGGATGTGTTGAGTGGTGATGACGGTGGTGTTGAGCTGGTTATAGGTGGTGGTGTTTGTGGTGATCCCATGGATGGTGTGTTGAGTGATATTGGTGGGTGACAATGAAGGAAGGGAGAGAAGAGAGAAACAAACAGGAAGGGGAAGGGAAGAAGATAGATTTTTTTTTTTTCAAAATTTTCAGAATTAATTTTTTTTTAAATGAACAATAAAATTTTTTTGGCCAATAAGGAAGTGCCACATGGATGGTAACCGGAAGTAAAGGGTTGGGTGACCTACTAGGATTTCTTGGAGAAAATAAATAGTAAACATAGGATTATCATGATTAATTGAAATTTTAGATTATTGGAAAATTGTAATACAACCTTTGGTCCGTTCTTTTTAAATTATACAACCTTTGGATTATACATGAATATTACAACCTTTGGGGGTTGTTAATTTTAAACAAGACAAAAAAACTTATAACCTGGTAAACCGGTTAGCCATGACATGTGTCGTTATGTAATTGGTCTAAATATATATATTTTGAAATAATTAATTTTAGATTTTTTAAAAAAGAAACCAGCCCCTTAATCACCACACGCAACCTTCTTCTCAGCAAAAAACCCCTCCTCGCCGACACTACACGCACAATCCCCCTCTAGCGAACACCACGACGCAATCCATCCTCCCCCGACAGCGCGAGCCGACCGTACCCTGGTCGACAAGATGCGAACATCACCACCGCACCAAAAATCACCCAATTCAAACCGTAGAAACGTCTTGCCTTCCATTTCAGCCGCATCAACCTTCCGCCATAAACGCATCAAGGAGCTCAACGCCAGACATCGCAAGGTCCCATTCTCTCTCCTCACGATTCGTTTGCTTTTTCATTTCAGATACGATCCCTAAGTTTTGATTTCTTTACCCATATTTTATTATGATTTGGGTTTCTTTTGGTTTGATCTTGATTTTGTACAAGTGAGAAGCAGAGCTAGGCTACGGTGGCGTGGTTGTTGCAGCAGTGAGGGTGGCTGTGATGTGCGAATTGGTGGCGATGGTGGTGAAGGTTGCTATAATGTGAGGGGTTAATGTGGTTGCGCCTGCCGCTCTAATTTGATGCTGGGAGCAGGACACTGGGATGGTGGCCATGGTGTGCAAGGAAGGACGGAGCAGGTCTGTGGTTTAGTGCTGCTCAATGTGGTGATTTTAGTGGTGGCTGCAAGGGTTAGAATCTCGGGGTGGTGGTGGTTTAAAGGGGGTGGTGGTGACTGCCATTGATATGGGAAGGAGGAGGAGATTGAAAAAAAAAAACTCAAAACAAAAAAAAAATCAACAAATAATAAAGCAACACGTGTCCCATTACTTGTAAAAACGGGTTACCATCCGGTTTTTTCCTGCTTAAAATTAACATCCCCAAAGGTTGTAATATTCATGTATAATCCAAAGGTTTTATTATTAAAAATAATTGTCCAATGGTTGTATTATTTTCGGCAATTTTTCCTAGATTATTTTGGGAGAACGAGACAAAGGTTAGATTATTCTTGTTAAATTTTCCATAATATAAGTAACCACATGAATGATAACTAAGTGAGACTTTTTGAAAAGGAGGTAGTATAACATATAATTCCTTTGTTTTTATTTAAATGAGACATTTCATATGTTTAACCAATAATATCTTCGTTTTTATTTAAGGAAAAATTGGTTTTAATAGTCTCAACTTGCCTGATTTTCTTTTAATAAACCCAATTTTGGATTATTTTGGAATAATCCGGATTTTAATTTGGGAGTTTTTTTCTTTCTTCAATCTCATTGACCAGTGACCTGTTAAATGATTTTTTTTTTTTTTTTACAGAAATGACACTTGTCGCAAGTTAATTGGTAAGAAAATAAAAAAAACAAAAAAAAAATTTAAAAAAAAATTAATAAATTACACCTAGCCCCCACCACGTACTTTACGGTTATCACCCCAACCAAACACTTGATCACCCACCCTTAACGCTGGCAGGCCGCCCCCACCCTTCCCCTCGCGCCGGTGCTGCGACTCCTCCATCGCCCTTCTTCCCTTACAACCTAACCACTCCTTTTCTAGTTTTCCACCACCATTGAAAATCCTTAACCTTCGCTTGAAATTCCCTTGAAACTAACCCCTCCTCCACTCTCGAAAATCCCTAATCGCCCCTCCCCCACCATGAAAAACCTTATTCGTTAGGGTTTCGGGCTGGGAGATGGGTGGTTACGGGTTTTCAGGGGTAAGGGGGGTTTTCTACGAGGTTGCGGTGGGGATTGGGAGGAGGTTTGGGGGAAGAGGGATGGTGGATGGTGGTTCGAATGGAAAGAGAGAGCCGACACCAGGAGTGGGTGAAGGGCGGCTGGCCAGCGAGATTGGGCTATTTGGTGGCAAACTTTCAGTTAGGTAAGAGGGAGGGGTTGGGGGTTTTCCTCGGTTTTCTATTTTTTTAAAAAAAATTATTATTTTTTTATTTTTTTTTACCAATTATAACTTGACACGTGTCAAGTTACTTGTAATAACAAGGCATTGACTTTTTTTGATTGGTTTGGAATTCAAGAAAGAAAACCACCACCAAAGTTCGGATTATTCCAGAATAATTAAAAGTTGGATTGTAATTGAAACCAATTTTTCCTTTTCTTAAAGGATAACTTTTAATGGATGATGTTTTGGGGTTTTTGATGTGTCCTGCGGGAGAGTTACAATTCTAAAGATGGATGCTGACCATCTGTACATGCAAAACAACAGAGACTCCGGTTGGGTGGAGTTCCGCCTTTGACGATCAAGTTAACACTTGTTCGGAAGATGTAAAGTGCAGAATGTAAAGAGTCTTTTTGGATTCCGAGAGAGAATATCTGCAATTAATATTGCTCTTATTGGTGGGTATTTTTGAATGAATGCATTTAATGGGGATATCTCCTTATTTATAGGGTCTGGAGAGCAACTCCCATTCTCTAGGTTATGGATCCCAAAGATTGGTGGGTTGTCTCATGAATCGGGCCAAAAAAGGCCATCTTCTTATTCATGACTGGGGTTGCCACGTGTCAGCAGGGGATTGGTTCATTTAGAACCTCTATTGGGGTGACACGTGTCACCTTTTGATTGGGCCATGTGGCCAGGGTATTTTAACCCAAAACATTTGCCCCTCACAGGTGTGACGTGGCATGCCACGTGGCACTTGTGACACCTGTCAGACGACCATTGAAGAATGATTTTTAACCGTTTGTCTTCTAGGGAAATTACGGGGATGCCCCCCGAATTACCCCTCTATAAATAGACATTTACCCCTCCTTTTTGGACGTATCTGCAACTAAAAGAGAGACATCCGTTTTTAGAGAGATAAGCTCTGCCAACCACCTGTATATCTTACAAGTAATTTCCTTCACTTCTTTACTCACAGCCGGAGCACCTTTTAGGAAATTTGCAGGCAATTATTTGCTTCTCAAGGGGTACATCCGGTTAACCGTCTAAGAGTCTTGCAAGCCATTGTTGAGTTTTCGCCTGCTATTTCAGCCGGTCAACGCTTGTCAACTTTGCAGCTCATTTTATAGGTACCGTCTCACCTCTTCTCAGCTCTTTCATATATTTCCATTTGTGTACATTTTTCTTTATAAATGGATTCACCAACATCATACACGGCACAACATAGTTTAGCTGGCAGCTGGTCCCCTGGTACTGCTGAATCTAGAACGTGGGGTGCCGCCTCTAGGTGTTTGGCCCACTCTTGTTCATCTCCCAATCCGACCGTCTCCGTGTCTGTGCAAGACACTATGGCTAGGACTAGGAAGGCGGCTGTAGATCCAGGATATAGGGAGATTCAAAAGGTGTGTCGCCTAAGTTAGAACAGGTTGATATAAGAAGATCCCCCATGGGTACACCCGATACTCCTAGTGACGGGATCTTGGAGTCTGAGAAGGGAGACAGTGAAGAGGCCGCCTCCATCTCTGGTGCTCAGGAGGCGGGAGAGTCTGCCCCTAAGAGAGACGACAATGACTTCGCCTCTGTGTCTAGATTTAGCTTTGATAGGAGCAGCAGCAATAGCTCACTATCTCCGGATGTGGATAGTGAGGAAGAAGAAAGGCCATCATGGAATAATAAAGGGGATCCATTTCAAATCCATGTCTTAGCCAGAGACAAGGAAAACATGGAGAGGCACCTGGAGACTTTTAAACGCAGGCGTCCTCTAGAGGAGAGATATACCATCCGGGTGCCGCCTGAGTTGTGGACCATTGCCTGGAATGATGATCATCCCAACGCCAACAAGTATTTTGGCTGCTATGAGGCGGCATTTTTGGCTGGACTTTGCTTCCCCCCCTCCCCCCCCCCCATGGTGCAATAAAGGCTATCTTGAGAGGATATGGCCTAGACGTGTGGCAGTAAACCCCAAACTCTTGGGTTAACATCTTGGACTACATCACCGCTTGTGAGATGCAAAGTCTCCATCCCGGCTGGGAGGCCTTTGCCAACATGCATTACCTGAGCCTAAGCCCATGCGCGTGGCTAGCATGGTATACCCTGACCACCTACCGAAAGTATTTAATGACCCTAGACAAACCGTCTAAGTGGTCATATTGGAAAAACCGCTTCTACCTTGTGTCTGCCCCTTTAAAGCGTGAAAACTTTGAGCTCCGCGCATTTAACCGGAAACCGGATTTACTGGGGCAGAAGTGCAAGTTTCCTCGAGTCTCGGAGGAGGAATTTGAGAAGATAATAGAGGCGGGGTTTTTTGAACTTACAACCACCGTTCTCTCAACTGGGGAATTGATAAGTGTACCAAAAAATTGGGTACCCAGGCATGAGTTTCTGAGAGACGAAGGATTTTTGTCCGCCTCTGGGTTGAGCACCCAATTTGACAGACGTATGTAGCCCATGCATCCGGCAATACTTTGCCGTCTTTATTATTTGTAACTTGTGTTTTCACTTTTTCTTAAAATCTAACAGACGACTCCTTTTAGCAGAAACCGCCTTAAGGATGCTCCCTGAAGACAAGACGCCTGCTCATTCTGCAGCAAACATCCGCAAGGAGAATGCGGAGAAAAAGAAGGTCGCTCTAGCGGCTAAAGGCAAGGTATTCACTGCCTGCACCACTCTCAACCTTCGTTGCTTTTTTATTCATGTGTATAGACGGTGATTGACCGTTTGTGCGGTTAAGACCTAGGCCTGGCTGCATATTTAACATCTGGCTGTAGGGGTTTCAAACCCTCAGCCTTATCCTCAAGGTACGGCTGACCCCTTCACTTTTCCATTTGAGCTAGGTTAGCCCATGTGGGTCAAGTCATATTCTTAGCTCCAATTAGAGAATTCTTCAGGCAGTCGACGGTCTGAAGGAGGTGCTTATGTAGCTTTCTCACAATCTCTTTCTGGTACAGATCTATCCCCCCGGTGGCCGAATGTACAGCAGTACTATGAGGCCATGCTGAAAGCCGTCTCCAAGGAGGAAAAAGAGGCCATTCTCGGGATTCAACAGTTTAATGTTAACCGCATCCAAGCCACGCTATATGAGGTATGATAGTCTTCCAATTTTTCTTCCTCTTAGTATATTATCAGTTGCATTTCTAACATCGTCTCTATTTATATAGACGATACCGCGGGTGGAAGGGCTGAAAAAGTCGTATCCCCGTAAATAGGAGGAGGTAAGACAGGAAAAAAGAGACGCGTTAGAGACGTCTGGTGTTGCTCAACATCAGCTGATTATTCATGATTTAGAGACTAAAGCTGAGCTTTTGTCACAGGCGGAGTCTATCAAACGGCTCTAAAAGGCCCTTAATGAGGCTAATCTGAAGGTCTCCAATCTGCAAGACCAACTTGAAAACGCTGATTCTGAGATAAAAAAAACACTCAAGCTGATCTCAAGTCTTTTGAGGACATTAAGAAGGAGAACGCCTCCCTAAAATCCTCCAATGACCGCCTGCAGAACGACATGGCCGCAACCTATAAACATTTCAAGGCCACGCTGGCGGTTGAGAAGGCTTATTAAGGAGAACGAGCACGACTGCGAGGACCAGATGAGGATGGCCTAGTCACTCTTGAATCCACAGGCGGATTACAACGTTTAGGAGCTGGCCTACAAATACGCAGACCTTGCTATCTTGGCAAAGGAGGAAGGTGCGCCAGAGTCAGAGCCGTTCCAAGAGTGGGTCAAGAAGGAGATCGCAGCCGGTGAGGAGGAGGAGGCGGACTCTGAAGTAGCGGAGGAGGAGGAGCGAATGGAAGCTCAAAAGACCTCTACCCCAGCTCCGCCTTCTAGGGATGCGGCTTCAACCCCAGCTCAGTGATTCAGCAGCTTGGTTGTTTGTATTTCCAACCTACGTGCCGTGTATTCTAATGTATCTTCTCTCCGGATGTAGATCCGGCTTACAATTACTCTCCCGGCCTTTTGGTCGTTTTTTATAATATAATTTGTCGACTGTGTCGGTTTTGCTATATTTGGTTAAATTTTTCAATCTTTGCAATTTTGTGAATCTTTGCAACATTTCAATATGCACATATATTTTGTCAAGTAACCTAATACATGCAGTTTGTCTGCCTCTAGACGGATTCGCGCTTAGTGATTGCCCCAACCCAAGCGTGCAGTCGTCCAATAAGCATCCGGATGGAACGTTAGGCGGTCATTGGCCGCATCTGAATCAATTCCCAGTATTTGATTCTAAGTTTGAATAACAGGCGGTTTGTATTATGACGCTTAGGTTCCAACTTTGATTATTCGGGTCAACCGGCAGTGAATTATGCTTTGGGATAATCAGTCTTTGCCAATCATTAAATAAGTAGGCGGCCATTGGCCGGGTGTATTTGTTAATAACAAAATGTTTTAGCTCCTAAGGTTATGGCTTAGCTTAGATCTTCAATTGTAACCGTTTGTGTTGCTTCTGAGCAATGACCGGTTATATCTAACCTAGAACAATGTACCACCCAAAGGTGAGATGCTTTCTTCGACGAATTCACCCGGATGGGCGTCGCCGGTTGCCTACTCATGTTGGAGTAGTCGATGATTTTAATGATATCCGGCCATTGGCCTCATCAATAGCTGCTAAGTATTGGACTTAGCTTATAACCACTCACGTTGGAGCTATCGTAAAACCTTTACAAGTTCGTTTGTACATTGCACAGACGGTATTTAAATAGAGAAATAAATATGTGAAAATAAAGCATCTTTTCATTGATAAACTTTATTTACAAGAAATTTACAAGTCTTAGAAGTAGTACTTTTTTAAGTTGTCTACGTTCTAAATTTTGGTTAACTGTCTATCGTCTGGGGTTTTTAGGCGGTAGGTGCCGCCTCTCACTTCTTCATAGATTCGGTAGGGGCCTTCCCAATTGGGAGTCAACTTGCCTTGCTCATTGGTCCTATCGGTTGCCTCCATTTTTCGTAACATAAAGTCCCCTACTTTTAGGGGTTGTTTGTGTACTCTTTTGTTGTAGGCTATCGTCATTCTTAGACGGTAAATCTCATAACGCAAGGCGGCATTGGTTCTGCGCTCTGTAAGTGAGTCCAATGAAAGCCGCATGGCCTCCCAATTAGCCTCTTCATCATATAGCATGATTCGAAGTGTTGGCTCATAATGCTCAATAGACAGGACGACTTTAGTGTCGTAGGTCATGAGAAACAGGGTTTCACCGGTTGCCCATTTTTCAGTTGTTCTGATGGCCTATAGGACATGAGGCAACTCATCTTCCCATAGACCTCCAACCCTTTCAATTTTCTTCTTGATGTCGTTTGAGATGAGTTTGTTGAAGGCTTCAACCTGGCCGTTTGCTTGGGGACAGCCGACTGATGCAAAACAATGTGAGATCCCTTGATCTCCCAACCAATCTTTGAGGGTAGGCGTCTCAAACCGAGGACCATTGCCAAATACCATTGACATAGGTACCCCGAACCGGGTGATGATATTCCTCCAAATGAGGGAGATGACGTTCTTTGTCTTTATGCCATTAACCGCCTCTGCTTCTACCCACTTGGTGAAGTAATCAACGGCAACTAGAATGTACCTTCGTTCGCCTGTAGTAGGTGTATATAGACCCAGGATGTCCATGCCCCATTTAGCGAATGGCACTGGGCTGTGAATAACCGTCAGATTAGTAGCCGGACAGTGTATGAGTTTGCCGAACTTTTGACACTTATCACACTTCTTCACCATTTCCATGGCATCTGTCTTAAGGGTGGGCCAAAAGTAGTCTTGTCGTCTGGCCCTCTTTGCTAAAGTTCTGCCGCTTATATGTGACGCACAAAAGCTTGAGTGCAGATCTTCTAGAACCTCTTTATCCCTTTCCGGGGTGACACATTCAACAGCGGCTGGAGATACCCTTTTTTGAAAAGTTCCCCCTTATGAATTTCAAAGCTTGAGTCACGTTTTTTCATAGTAGCCACATCTGAGTATGCATCTGGCAGAGTGTCGTCTACTAGATAGACCCGGATGCCATCCATCTAGGTTGAGCTTCCGTCCAGAATTCCAATGGGATCTTGTTTAATACTTCTTTTTTCAATGACTTCCTAAAAGACTGACCTAAGCGTATCACAAGAGGCGGATGATGCTAGCTTAGAGAGAGCATCCGCCTGATTGTTTTCTGACCTGGGCACTTGTCTTAGATGAAATTCATCAAGTGTTCCGGCCTTATCTTTGACCGCCTGCAGATATTTGATTATAGTCGGATAGGTGGCCTCATAGTCACCATGGTATTAGCTAAAAATCAAATGTGAATCGGAGTAGGCGTCAACCTTTTCTTGCCCTCGCTGCCTTACACATGAGGATACGGGATAAACAAGGCCTCATATTCCGCCTCATTATTTGAGGCTTGAAATTTGAACCGTAGTGCATATTCATAGTTGTCCCCTTCCGAAGACTGGCATATTATCCCTGCACCACACCCGTTCATAGTTGAACTCCCATCTATATACACTTTCCAAACCTGGTCAAGATTTTCCAACTCAGCCGATGTTGTCATCTTAACAATGAAGTTGGCAAACGCCTGACCCTTCACTGCCTTTCTAGGTTAGAAAGTGATTTCAAGGCTTTACATTTCAATAGCCCATTTAACCATCCTACCGGATGACTCTAAAGTTGTCATAGGCAGCTTGAGCGGTTGGTCTGTATAGACAACAACCGGATGTGCCAAGAAGTAGGGTTTCAACTTCTTGATTTCCATGAACAGAGCGAGACCGAATTTTTCAACCATGGGGTACCGTAGTTCAGTATTTTGGAGGACATAGCTAATAAATAGACTGGGAGTTGTATGTCATCTCTTTTTGCCAAGAGGACAACATTGAGGGCATGGTTTGAGACGGCCAAGTACATGTAGAGCACCTCCTGAGGTAGAGGGATGACAAGCCTTAGCAATGAATGAAAGTGCTCTTTTAACTTTTGAAATGCCGCCTCAGCATCCTCCCCCCATTCAAATCTTGTTTTCTTTTTTATTGCTTAGAAAAAATAGTGGCACTTGTCACCTGACCGGCTGAGGAATCTCCCCAATGCCGCCAAGCAACCAGTTAGTTTTTGAACCTCTTTGGCAGTGCGAGGTGACTTCGTGTCAATTACCGCCTGTACCTTTTCTGGATTGGCCTTTATCCCCTTTTGATCAATCAAAAATCCGAGAAACTTCCCATACTTAACACCAAAGACACACTTCTTGGGATTGAGCATGACCTTGTGCCGCGTGAGGGTGGTGAATGTTTCTCAGAGGTCAGCAAGGTGATCCGTCTGTAGCTTGGATTTAACTATCATGTCATTAATGTACGCCTTTTCATTCCTCCCAATTTGATTAATGAAGACCGTATTAATCATTCGTTGGAAAGTAGCATGCCCAATCTTCAAGCCAAACGACATCACAGTATAGCAAAATAACCCTTGATCAGTGACGAATGTCGTCTTCTCTTGATCTTTTTTCCACAAGGGTATCTGATGAAAGCCTGAGTAGGCGTCGATGAAGCTCATCAAGGCATGACCGGCTGTAGAGTTGACCAAACTGTCGATCTTTGGAAGTGGATAACTATCCTTCGGACATGCCTTGTTTAGATCTGTGTAATCAACACACATGCGCCAGGTACCATTCGACTTTTTAACAAGAACAACATTTGCTACCCAATCCAGGTAATAACATTGCTGAACTAATTCGGCATCGATCAGCTTCTTTACCTCGGTGGCTGTCGCATGAGATCTCTCCTCACCGTGGTTCCTTTTCTTTTTCCTAACAGGCTTCTTTTTTGGATCCACGGCAAGTTTGTGGACAGCAAGATCCGGGTTGACGCTTGTCATCTTTTCCACTTCAAAGGAAAAAATGTCTTTAAATTCTTTTAGCATTTGGTGCAAGTCTGCACCTAACTTTGCAAAAGCAACCGTCCCAACCTTAACAGTTCGCTCTAGACGTTTATCGTCTAGAGTGATGTCAATATGTTCACCAGCCGGCTGAGGACGGAAATCATATGACCGTTCCTCAATCAGTGATTGTTATTGCTATTCTTTTTTTACGGCCATCAATTGGTCTGCCTTCCTATTTTTGCCGGCTGCCCTTGGAGTAGGCGCGGCTTCCTTGAGGTCATCAAGGTCAATGGGCTCTCCAACTTTTTTAATCAACTTTTTTAATTTTTGAAAATCTCCTTAAAAAGTTCTTGTATGAATTAAATCTCCTTAAAAAATCAGAATTTTTTTCTAAAAATAAAAATTTGAAAATCAAAAGAAAAAAAAAACTGAAAATTGAAAAACTCCCAAAACCCACCGCCGATAGCCACCAATCCAAGGAGGGCAAAAAAAAAAATCCAGCGATGGCGATGGCTTGTAGCATAAAATCCGGCGAAGGCTTCTCAAAGGGTCAAAAACGATTTAGAACATCGATTCCACCCAAAAGTCACTATTTTTGAGTCGAAATCTGGGTTCGTAGGCCAAAATTAATATAAATACAAGATTAAAACTAATCAAAACGAGCTTCTAATCTAATTAGAAAGCAAAAACCAGAATTTAAATCCATTTTAAATCACCACAATTAACTATTCATTGCAATAAATAAAAAAGAGCGCGGCTCCGATACCACTGTTGGGTTTCGTAGAGTCCGACTCTACATGGAAGAGAAACCCGCCCAAGACCCGCCCAATAATTAAAGCAATTAAATTTGCTAATCACATAATTTAAACAACTACAAAAGAAAGAGAGAAGGAGAAAAGACTTTATTACCCTTGTAGCGTGCTTCGCTCGATCCTGAGCTCTTACTTGAAAGTCGAACCTCGCAAGTGCGACAGACTCCAACGGGATAGCACCCTCAACCCGACCCGAGCGATCTTATTCCCGGAGGTTAGTCGGGACGTGACCAAATCTAAACTAGAGTATTACGAACTTAAGGTTTTCTCACTAATTAAGGAGATTCCTTTTTAGTTCAACTCAAGTGATTTTCCTAAACCCCATAACTTGGGTATTTATAGGAAAATGGGACTTGATCACCCTTCTCCCATCAATGTAGGAGATTTGTAATTTTTACTCATTTTATTTTAATCAAAAACAAAATGAATGCAAAGCAATCATCAAGCTACAAGTGTCTCATGGAGGGAGAGAGTTGGTGAGGACCACCAAAGGAGGGGACCAATTCACCTTGCTTCCCAAGCCAAACACCAACCCCTTTGGTCCCCTCCCCTTGACCGGCTAACTATGCCACATGATGTAATTGTCCATAGCCTCCTGGCCTACGAACATTCATCATGCATACATTATTTGATAAGAAGAAAATCCAAGCGATTCATCTCTCTTTTCTCATTGAGGAAGTTCAAAGCTTCTTCCTTTTTTCATGTCTTTTCTTTTGGGGAAGTTCAAAAACCATTTCAAAATTTTCTTGGCGAGAAAGTACAAAACTTCTTATATTTTTCATCTTTTTTCTTTTGGGGTTGTTTAAAAAAAATTTCAAAATTTTTCTCATCGAGGAAAGTTCAAAAATAAAACTTCATCTTTCACGTCTTTCTTTTTCGGGAGAAAGTCAGTACCCTCCACTCATGACAAAAAAAATGACGAAATTTTTTTGCTTTTGCGTTTTCATTTGCTTCACACGCACTCAAATCATACACACACACAATCACAAGTCATACACGTGTCATGTCATGTCAAATCAAGCTTGGTCAAGTCAATCACAGTCTATATGAGTCCCTTGGAAAATTTATGTTTTTGGTCTCAGTTGTAGCCTCTATTCAGGGAAAATCGAACACATTAACATCTCTACACCCCACGTTCAGGGATAATCGAACCATCATCATCTGCAATCTACGTTCGGGGTATAATCGAACCACCATCAAACATCTAATGACTATCTCCCAAGGCGAGGACCATTCACGTTGCAAGGTTCTCGATAAACAAAAGCCTGTAATTTTTCATTATCAGACAAGTTTTTTCCGAGGCGTGAAAAATTGTCAGTCGTTGCACACTTCTCGAGGCGTAGGAGTCAGCGATTATATCCAACGACCGGGATATTTAGTGTTATTCCCGGAGTATGGAATTTCACTTGTGTGCTACACGAGGCGGAGTGGCTCACGATAGAGTTCCTGAGGCGAGGAAACTATCTCCAACCAGACAAGCTTTTCCCGAGGCGAGGAGAATTGTCGGTCGTTGCACACTTCTCGAGGTGTAGAAGTCAGCGATTTTATCACCTTCTAGCGGATTGCTCAAGATGTAATGGTTCACGGTAGTGCTCCCGAGGTGAGGAAACTATCTAATATTAGACAAGCTTTTCCCGAGGCGTGGAATATTGTCAATTGTTGCATACTTCTCAAGACGTAGAAGTCAGCAATTGTATCATCTAACAAAATTCCCGAGGCGTGGAAAAACATCATCTAACAGAATTCTCGGGGCGTGGAAAAACATCATCTAACAAAATTCCCAAGGCATGGAAAAATATCGTCTATCAGAATTCCCGAGGCATGGAAAAATATCATCTAACAAAATTCCTGAGGCGTGGAAAAATATCATCTAACAAAATTCTTGAGACGTGGGAAATCATCTTCCGGTGGACTTCTCGAGGCGTAGAAGACTACCAAAACGGGTTTGTTGTCATGCACTGGTGTTAGATACGCATTCTATACCCTTACTCTTATATATGATGAACTAACGCTTTTCTGCAGGTATCAATGTATATAGAGTGATTTAGGTTTGCCAAACGTCTTAAATCTTTTGACTATCGTTTTTGAAACTTACCACTACTAGAAAACAGCTAATCAACGACGGAAATAATCCTTCGTAATATCCTGAAATTCCGTTGGAAATGCCGGTTTCCGACGGAATTCCGTCGAAACGCACCGTCGCATTACATTTTGTAGGAATTTGGCTATATTACGAGGGAATTTCCGTCAAAAAGGTCCATTCCGACATAATTTCCGACGGATTTTGTTCTATCGAAGTCAAGTTTGACTAAATGGGAAAGTCCGTCGGAACATTCCAGCGGACTGAATTCCGTCGTTGTTACAACCTTCCGACAGAATATTCCGTTGGAAACAACTATGCTTCCGATGGAATTTCCGTCGGAAAGTTTAATAAAAAATAAAAAATTAAAAATAAATTAAAAATAAATAAAAAAAATAAAAAATAATAATAATAAAAAAAAAAACAGCCTTAACTACATACCCCTAACCCACTGCCCACAACCCACACCCACCACCCCTAACCCGCTACCCCACCTACCCCTAACCCATCACCCCACCACCCACCACCCACCACTACCCACATCCCTTAATCCATCCCCACCACCGTAACCCACCCCACCCCTTAACCCACCGTAACCCACCCACACCCTTAACCCCAACCCACCCCACCGCCACCCCGTAACCCACCCCACACCCTTAACCTACCCCACCACCCGTAACCCCACCCAAACCCCTTAACCCCACCCCACTAACCCTAACCCACAACCCAAAACCCACCCACAATCGAAACCCCCAGATCCACCTACGAAACCCACCGTAACCTACCCCACCTCCCAAACCACCACCGAAACCACCAACATCCACAACCACCACCATAAATTAATTATAAAAAAAAAACCAAATTACAACAAAACTAATTAAAATTAAAAAAAAAGACACATACCTTAATTCGACCACACAAAACCTCGAAATTGGGTTTATGAGGTCAAATTCGACCATGAAAACTCTAGATCTAGAGTTTTCATGGTCAAATTTTGACTTGAAAACCTTGTGTTCTTGATGTTGATGGCGAAAATTTGATGTTGATGGTCAAGTTTGACTTGAAAAGCTCGAAATAACGTTTGTTGGTGGTGTTGGTGGTGTTGGTGGTGTTGTGGATGTCGGCGTTGGTGGTTAGTGAAGAAGAACGAGAGAGGAGAAGAGGAGGGAGAAGGAGAACGAGAGGAATGGGGGGGCGTAAAGGAAGAGAAGAAGGAGAAGGAGAAGGAGAGAGGAAGAGAAGGAGGAGTGAGAAAAGGTGAAAATGAGAAAGATGGAGGAGGAGAGAGAAAAATGGAAAGGTGAATGAGAAAGAAGGGGTAGGTGACTGTTGAGGGTCTTAAGGGTTTTAATTTTTTTTTTTATATAATTTTATTCCAACAGAATATTCCTTTGGAAATTTAATGTTCCGACGGAATATTTCGTAGGAAAATTCTTACGAATTCTATTTTCATAGGAAGTTTGATGTTCCGACGGATTTTATTTCCGTTGGAAGTTTGATGTTCCGACAGATTTTATTTCCGTTGGAAGTTTACTGTAGCCTATTCCTACGGATATATATTCCGTCGGAACTTTCCTACGGAATAGAAAATCCGTCAGAATTTCTGATTTTTCCGACGAAAATACATGTCCGTCGGAAATCGACCTGTTTCTAGTAGTGTACGTTTCTACAAACTTAGTCAAAGTGGGGGCTGTAGACACATAAAAATGTCTCCACAAAACCAAACCCGATGATGAAAAACCTTTCATCGCCATTATTGGTCGAGTCGAGTATTTAATCTCGAGAGTGCTTAAAATTCATGTTCAGTCAAACACATCACTTAACAATTCAGTCCAAACATTTATTTGAACATTGTCCAACTCACATTGTAGCCCAAACCCTTTTTAATCCATTTCGGTATTTATTAATTAAGCCTGATGAATAAATAATAAAACCCTAAATAGGTCCGGAAGTCTGAAACGACGCCTAAATCACGTACATAATGATTAAGAAATAGGGTTAAAATGAATTTGGACGGAAATTTGGAAAACAAATTTTTCGTGTCACGGCAGAAACGCCACGCCACGGCAATTCTTGTCGTGTCACGGCAAATCCTGCCATGACGTGGTAATTTTTAGGTTTTCTACCGCGGCGCATTTCATTTCTAGGGCTCTGTGCATCACCTTGTTTATTTCTTCTATAAATACGAGGTTGATTTCTCAGTCTCGGGGCACCAAATATTTTCTCTTCCTCTCTTATACACCAAATCATTCTCTCTTCTCTCTGTTATGCTCTAGCCTAAACACTATCCTTCCCTATTCTCTCACCACACATCCCCTAAGCACTCCCCGGAGTCCGTACTTTACCCGAAGTTCCACACTTAAACAAAGACGTGAAAGGTAGAACTGTTTAAGGGTTTGGCCTCAAATCAACTTTACTTTAATTTAATTTAATTTATTTTCATTATTGTTTATTATTTTCCTTGAAGTTACTAACACGTTTATTGTTTTATATTTGCAAGCAAACGCAATCAAAGTAAGGAATCATGTTCCTTTTATATTTCTAACGATTTTTATTATGTTTTTCATGTACTAATCATCGTTATGTTATTATGGTTGAATTGCTTCCATTGTTAATGTTTATTCTATTGTTATTGTAATAATCACCATATTGCATGTTTAAAGGGAATATGTAATCAAATATAATGCCTAATAAGATAATTTGGACGACTGGTTTAGGTTCCCTTTTAATCTTGTTGTTTAATCAAGTGATCACAATATAATTAAAATTATATGTTGCATTAACATTCAACCAATATAGCCTAATATTAGTTTGGAGAAAATTGAATATTTGTTTGTATGCCTTTGAGATCGCAGGAATCACTTTTCACAGTAAGAATCGAGTATAGGCCAATACGGGCAGATGTGACTCCATGACTCACTTCGTACCATCATCCCCGATCCTCCTTTCGTGGTTCCGAACCATATGGAGTTAGTAATCTCATGGATTATAAATGGGGTGTACCTTCACGGATCAATCGTTGTTGTCTATCGTTGTCCCTTTATCGTGGTTGCCTTGTAATGATCCGTGAATGGTTTACAAGTTCCTTAAAAACTTGTTAGCGACTCCCTACTTTGCTTTGTCCCTAATTGTATTCATAATCGTATATATCAATTCCCACTTCCTATGATGGCCAAGCATATTCACAACATGCTTAACGTAGGCGCGCTTTGAATGACGCCTACACCAGTGATCACCTCTAGTTTAAAGTTATTTTTAATTTCTTTTTATTTTATAATATAAACAATAGTCTTTTTTTAATATTTTTTTTTTGGCAAAATACAAGGCTATTAATTCAATATTGCAACTATTATTATTGTTATTACTATGTATTATTTTGACAAAAAAAACAATTATTATTATGTTTAACCTTTCTATGTTCCAAAATATACATTATCATTGATATTATGATAGCAATTACTTACCGCACATATGAAATTTAGTAAACTTATTGTAAACAAGTTTCACAATAAATTTGTTTATACTTGTACATTGCATGGGAGTTGATTTTTTTTTTTTTTTTTTTTTTATGAATAAGCATGCGAGCAACTCAGTAGTCTTAATATTTTAGAAAAATTTAAGAAAAATAATCCAACCTTTACTGCATTTTCTCAAAATAATTTAACCTTTGGATTATTTGTGGATAATCCAACCTTTATTACCCATTTTCTCCCAACAAGCCTTCGTGACCAGTTACCTAGAGATCAGGTAAAAAAAAAAAAAAATTTCCTCTTGTTCTTTCTTCCTTCTTTCTCCTTACTGACATCAATGGCTGGATGCAGCTCCAACCATCAACAATGGCTTCCCCTCTCTCTCCTCCTCTCTCTTCAATGTCATTCCACCTTCAAACACAACAAACCCATCGTCTTCCTTCGATCCCACAATCACAACCAACCCCCTTTCCAACTTCTCCTCCGACCACCATACAATACTGCTACCCACCCCGTCACCGCCCAATTTGGCTGAAAACCACCTCAAAAGCCCAAAACCCCAACCAATTGCAATACTAGTAAAACCCAAACTCCTACAATTTTTTTAAAAAATTATACGAAAGTGAAAAAATCCTAAATTTAAATCTGGGTTTATTTTAGAACTATTTGTTGATTTTTTTTATTGATTGAACAAAGTGGGTGATTGCTTGCTGGAGTAGTTTCATTATTGTTGGTGTTGGGAAGTTGATGTTAGTGAATTATGTTGGTTTGTGATGCAGGGAAAAGTGGTTGTGGGTTGGTGGTGCAAGGAAGTGTCGTTGGTAGTGGTGGTGCGTGCTCTATGCTCATGGTAATGGTCGATGCAGGATTTGGTGAGGTGGTGTGGGTGATGTGTTGGTGGCTTGATGGTTGGGTGGGGGTTGGTCATAGTCATGGCCGTGGTTGTGTTTGTGGTTGTGGTTGTGGTTTTGGGTGGATTATGTTGGTTGATAATGGTGGGAGTAGTTTTTGTTTTTTCCTTATCTGGGTGGAGGAAGTACGGCATGGTGGATGTTAACAGTGACCATGGAAGTGGCAGTGGTGGATGGGGCTAATGGTGGCCATGAAAGGTAACATGAGATATGGGAACAGAAAGGAGAAAGAAGAAAGGAGTTTTTTTTTTAATTAATAGAATTAATAGATTAAAATTAAAAATTTAACCAATACGGAGCTGACACGTGGATTGGCAACCGGTTGGATGGGTAGGGTGACCTGTTAGGGTTGCTAGGAGAAAATAGATAGCAAAGGTTTTATTCCCAAATAATTCAAAGATAGGATTATTTTGAGAGAATGGAGCAAATATTGGATTATTCTTGTTAAATTTTTCAATATTTTATCCTTTCTTATACGTTCTATTTATAATTTGTGACGTAATAACTAATCAGTACTTGATTACTTATTAAAGTATTTTACAAGTCTCTCGATTTTGTTTTAATGTGTAGGTATCCATATTGAGAGATCGAATCTAGTTTTCAAACCAAGCCCAAGTCCTTGTCTTGATCATGTTGTGCAACTGGTGCAAGTGTGCAACTCGAAATTTGGGCTCATAAGGATCATATTATAATCACTTTTGAAATGTGAGATTCAGTCCATCACTCACAATTTAAGGCTAGGAACAAAACTAAAGAGCAGCCCCTATCGATGATGCGTCTAATTGAACTACGGCCTAAAATCTCACATCATCCGGCCCACAACACCACATTGCGAACCTCAAAATATTGTACAAAAAATAGAGATTTTTCATTTCGTACCATTATAGTTTTAGTTTTTCTATTTGATACCTAATTTTTATTTTTATTTCACATGGTACCATTTTAATTTTGACTTGTTCTTTAATATAGCATCCCATTAAATAAAACATTAGATTTGTGCGATTGTGGTCCTTATTTTTCTGATTTCGACTGCAAATTTTGATCGTTTAAGGTCATAATAACCCCCAAAACTTTAACCGAACATTTTATTTTGTGCGAAACAAATAAAAATATACAAATCGAGACATTTTTTGCACATAGATCGAGACATTTTTAAGTGTTTGTTTGCTAATTTCAACCTTAAACTTGAACCTTAAGGTCACCAAGGGCTAAAACAACCTATTAAAATATTAACAAATAAATTTTTTAACACCCTAGTCGAAGATAACATAATATATTTGACGGTGATGCGGGAGCAATAGTCTAATATATATGGGTGTTCTTGATAATTCATGGAGTTTCTAGAAACCTACACTATCTTTTAGTTATTACTAATTAATTATTAGGATTTTTGCCTATGGGTTTTTACCTTTGACTTGAAAGGATTTTTCCTGTTTTTAGGCTTTAAGAGTTTTAGTTATTAGGATATTTATTTGTTTATTTTATTTATGTTAGGATAGATTTAGTGGTTGGTTAAAAATATGATTAGGAGATTTATTAGGATTAGGATTCTTAATATTCTATCTTATTTTAGGATATGATTATTAGTTTTCCATCTTATTATTATACAATTTTTCACCCTATAAATATGGGTGCATATCAATAATGAATAATAATGAGAGATTTGTTTTGAGAATTTCTCCTTTGAGCGTTGCTCGTTTGATTGTTAATTAAAAACATCACTTGTTGCGACTTGTGTTCATCTTCTACTTGCGACTAGGAAGAGACCCTCTATTCCTGCGAGAATTAGAGTACTATCCTTTTAATTTTCGTATAATTTCTTTAGTTCTTGTTAAAATCCGAATGTCCAATGTTATTATAGCTTGCGAGCCTTGAGAGAGTCTTGAGAAATCCACGTTAGACGAAATGCTACTGTAGAGAATAAATTGAATGTATAGTGGTACCATTTAGAATAAAAATAAAAATTAAAATTGGGTACATAATGTAAAATCCCAAACTACAATGATTCTAAATGGAAAATTCCAATAAAATATTAATTTCGTCTCAGAATAGTTACACCATTTATACTTCTAACGTTATTTACGTATAGGTTTAACTATACTTTTCTGTCCAGTCACAAAAAAAATTAAGTAAAAGTGTTATTGAGATTACAAATTACTGTAGCTTCTATATAAAATAAAATAAAAATACTTTTTCGTTTTTTAAGTGGCATATTTTGACTTTTGACATTAGACATGAATTCTAATTTGACTAGATTTGATTTTTGTTAAAATCGTCTTAATTTATTATTATTATTATTATTATTATTATTATTATTATTATTATTATTACTACTACTACTACTACTTTGACAAGAAGAAAAAGGATTTCATTAATGAAAGATAATCAAACGGCACTTACAAACAATTCCTAGGAAATCTAAAATTCCACCACTAGTACAAATCACCTTAAAACTAGTTACATCGCAGATTCGATCAACGACCGCCATAATAAAAAAAAACTTCATCCGAAGCAATACAATCTGTGAGTTAGCACTAATTCGGCTTGAGATCCACAGATGAATAGTTGTTTAGGTGAAAAAAACTCATATAGCCTTCTAGATACCTTCGGAGATTATGAAACCCAAAATCTTCAATCTTTGGCAGGCGAACAAACAAAGAAATTAATAGAATAAATGATAGGCCGTCGTCGAGCCTACCAAAGATAATAATTCCTATCTTGGTCTCACTAACAATAGTAAGGGTAAGAAAGGGTCGAACCCAAGAGAGGCGTTGAATCAACCACCGAGTACTACCGTTTAAATAAGCTAAACGAATTCTAAATTGGGTTGGTTTTGAGTAACTTCTTCTAACACAATTCAACTAAGCTAAGAGGAGGTTAACAATATTTAGAGGAATCTAGGGCTTGGGTTATACCACTCAACTTCATCACAAATCACAATTAGCATGCAACAATCAAGGTAAATTAATGGGATAAATTAGGGGAAGTCATCTAAAGCACCCAACTACTCTCTCAAGCTAGAGGGATTACTTGAATCATGAATACAACCTACTCTCGTGGTTACATAGCATAAAACAAGTGTTAAAGCATAATCACGATGACATAAACATTCCCTTGACCGGTAATCCCTATTCTCATGGCATTTCGGGTCAAGCAAGCATAAGGGAGCTAACTCAAGTTCATCTCTCGATCCTTCGTTGAGAAAGCTTGGATAAATAGTTCTAGCAATGGCCATATACAAGAACTAAGCAATTAAACCACTTAAGCTCAACTAATTAACATCCCACAACAACCAAATTAGCACATGCAACAAGTAATTAGTGACTACATTGAGGGTTTTGCCCAAACCCTAGAATTTAGACTACTCACAATCCATGGGGATTAAAGCAATTAAAGATTTCAAGCAATTCATGAACAAATTCAAACTAAGGATTAAGCTAATTAACAATCCAAAACATGCAAGAACTAGCAAATAATTAACAACAAAGTAAAGGGAAGTAGAAAAGATGAGTAAGAAATGGTTACTATGAAGCTTCAAGGTGAGCAACAATGGTGGATTTTGTCTTCTACAATGATTGAATTTGAATAATTCCAAGCTAATAATTGAGAACTAACTAATGATTTGAGAATTTAATGTTCTAAGACTACAAACTAAGAGGAAAGCTCTAAAAAACTGCCTCCCCACTCAAATGAGCTCTAAAGGGGTATTTATATGACCCCAAATAAAAAGGACGGAGAAAACAAGGAAGGAGTTCGACTGCAGGTCTGCACGGACGTGCCAGATTCGGCACGGACGTGCAAGCATAAGCACGGTCGTGCCAGATTCGGCATGGACGTGCAGAGGGGGCAGAATTGAGGCAGAACGTACTGCTAAGAATTGAGCAGTTCCGCACGGACGTGCAGATATTGGCACGGACGTGCAGCTACATCTGCACGGACGTGCTTAATTTGGCACGTCCGTGCAGGCCTTGGCAGAATGTTCTGAGTTTCTGGAGCACTCCTGCACGGACGTGCAAGGTCTGGCACGGCCGTGCACCCTCTTCTGCACGGACGTGCCAGATTAAGCACGGCCGTGCAGACCTTGGCAGCTTGCTAAAACTTTCTGGAACCTCCTGCACGGACGTGCAAGGTCTGGCACGGCCGTGCAGGGTCTTCTAAGCCCTTTTTTTCATCTTTTCTTCTATATTGCTCCTTTCCTTGGCTTCTTTCATCCATCTTCTTGCTTTTAACCTCGGCTTTGTATCCATGGGCTCCATTTGGTCGTTCTTTTGAACCTAGAATCTCAACAAAAACACCAACAACCCGTGAAGCATAGGATACACAAAAATTGCATAATAATAGAGTAAAAATGAACCAAAACGCAATTTTTATCAAGTAAACTAGGTTCAAAACATCCTAAAATCATATCAAATAGCAAGTTATCAAATCCCCCCAAGCTAAGCTTTTGCTCGTCCTCGAGCAAAACAAACATGTCAAACCAAAGGAGGAAAACAATTTGCTAATCATCAATCCAAGGAGAGGCAACAAGGGGGAAGCATACATAAACAAATCCGCATGGTGACAACCATCATCACTTTTAGCACAAGTGAGAAGCAATTTAAACCTCTAAGTCGCCTCAGAGGACGAGTTTTTATCTCGTGAGGGTTTCCAATGAGTTTGCCCCACAACTCACGCAGTCCACAACACATCGCCAAAAATTGCACAAGTTTAATTTTTCGCCCAAGTCAACTCATCGGGATATGAGATACAAGCAAGACAAGTGAACGACTTTCAAGAATTACCGATCATACAAATGTACACATGAGTTGGGGGTAGAGAGGATAACTAAACAAGGTTGCACTAGGATACTTCCTTTGGCCTTTTACTAGTTCATTAGAGCACACCTAGATATTCCAAAGTTGTAATGAGCCCTCTTTCGGTTATAAAATCTCAAAATGCTAGTCCACCTCCCAAAATGCACACCCAAGGCCCCTTAATTACACTCTAACTCGGGAATTTCACAAGAAACAATAAACAACATATTCGACAATGTGTGGGAGGCATCCACAAGTTGACCTCTAAAGAAAAGAAAATCAAAATTTTGAGAAATTTTTTTTTTGGGGGAGTTTTTTTTTTGTTCTCCCTTCTTTTCTATTTATTTTTTATTTTTTTTTAACATTATTGCCCTCGCCTCTTTTAATTGTGAGCGGCTCTTTCTTTATTCGAAACGTGTGGCTTATTATGCCACTTATTACACATAATACAAGTATAACCAATTCCCTAATAGAGTTTCATTTCGGGGAGGAAAGGAGGCACATTAAGGGCACAAGGGACCGCAATTTGACTCAAACATATCCTACTTTGGGCAAATTTAACAATATCTTATGCTAGACGTGCAATTGAGTATTCATCGATTTTCATTTCATATACACTAATGCAACCAGGATTAATAGACCTCTAAATGACCCCAACTCTTGCATACACCCTTCTAAAAGAACTTTTACTCATCACTCAAGAGTCAAGCAAGCAAAACATATTAGCGTCGTCATTTGAGTTTCATCCTTGGGCAATTTTTTTCATTTTTCAATATCTTTTTCGTTTTTCGATTTTTTTTTTTTTTTTTTTTTTGAGTAAGAAATGAAAAATTACAGCATTAGGCTAGCTAAACTAAGCATAAAAATAATAAAAAAAAACTATACATCTAAATGAAAAGATAAGAGAGGTAATCACAAGATAAGAAATTTGGATTTAGGGTATTGGATTTCAAAGGGAGCAAATTTGGATTTAAAGGATTTGGATGTTAGGGAAAAAGAGAATGGGAAAAACCAACATGCAAACTCAATCATGGAAACACGAAAACACAACACGAACCAATGACACATGAGAGAACACTCCCCCCAAGCTATCATAAACATTGTCCCCAATGTTAAAGCAATGCAAGCACAAAGAGAAGGGGAGGAAGAAACTAACTCATTGGTTCGGGCCCCCTTGGGAGCTTGAGCCCCCTGGGTAGAGATGCCGGTACATAGTGCGGAAATCGCCCAACTCCGATCTGAGACCTTCGAAACTTGTTCTCATGTTGTCAAAAGAAGTCCTCATATCTTCGTTTGATTTCCTTAAGGTCTCGAATTCGGTGGTCATGCGGGCAAAATTCGCATTCATGTTGGCTACTTGCTGCTCAAAAGAGAGGTATGGGTTATTTTCACCCACACCTTGATCTTGGTAACCCTCTTGGTCCCTTTGTTGGAACTCGTGTTGTTGATGAAATTGTTACTGCTGAAATTGTTGATGATGTTGATGTTGTTGAAATTGTTGATGATGTTGTTGCTGTTGTTGTTGTTGTTGGAATTGTTCCTCACCGCCTTGGGCTTGGTCATCTTCTCCACCCGGGATCCACTCAAAATCCGGCTCAAAGACCCAATTCTCGGGGTTGTAAATAACTGTGGCTTCCGGATTTGGCAAAGTTGCATAGGGGCGCCTACTTACCATCCACGTGTAGGTCCTACCCTCTTCATCTTCCTCCAACCAATGCATAGCCTTGACGGAGCGGATGTCAAGTGTCGTTGGCCCGGGAATGATTTCCAAATCTGCAAAATTAAGATCGAGAAAAGCAGCAATAATAGTGATCATCCCCCCAATTGTTATCACTCCACTCCCCGAGGATACATCATCTAGGTGGTCTACAAGCCAAGCCCCTAAGTTCAACCTCTCGTCACCCTCACTCAAGTGCCAAAGAAAAAGCAACTCACGGTTAGAAACTACACCCGAACTATCTCCCCTAGCAAAAATAGTATTAGCTATTAGGCCCTGGGATAGTCTAAAGGCGGGGTGTACTATGGCCGTGGCCTTGTCGGTCCTAGGATCTCTAGTAAATAGGCCGGTGATTTTTCTCCAAAAAGATCCCGGGTTATGCTTTCGGGAAGGCTTATCCTTAGGTCCGAATTTTCCATCCGTTGGCCACCCAAATGCTTGGTTCACTTGTTCTATGGTCATCTTGTGATGGGTGTTCATCAATTGGAAGGTCAGGTAACGGGGGTTGTTGCGGTTATCTCGGTGGACATATAGTGAGGAGAGGAATTCTAAAGTAAGCCGTTTATAGGTGTTAGCATGCATTTCTAACCAATTTGGGACACCAGTTTGAAAAAAAAGTTGCCTCACATCATTCTCTACACCTAAGGCTTCGGCTACCTCATGGTTGTAAAATTTCGTAGGCCGAATTCTTCTCCTACTAATTCTTAGGTAGTTGTCCATGAAATCCGAATTATTAAAGACAATACCTAGGGTGTCCACTTGTGGTGGTTCGACGGTTGATGGAGGTGGAGGGTTTCTAAGCCTAGCGGATGAGGTGTTTCTTGGTTGGTTTCTTCTTGACATGATCAAAAATTTTTTTTAGAATACTTCAAGCAAGCACAACACCTAATGAACAAGTATTTGAACACACAAGACTCTAAGTCTTCCACCTAACCAACACACAACAAGAACAAGCCTGAAAATTACCAACAATGATCTTATCAATTCAAACAATCAAACACCAAAATTGTCAATGTGCATAATTTACCAACAACAATTCAACAATCCAACACCAAAAGCATCCATACTCACACAAACCTATCACCAACCAAAATTTTAATGCTCTCAATTCACGCAATTTTTTTTTATACTACTAAACTAACAACAATCACAATTACTTAACAAAATGTCAACAATTTCAACTATTACTACTCCTAATATCAACCAACAAGCATTTAAACTACAAAGGAAGAACTTGAGATTAGAAAGATTATACCAAGAATATCGTGGGTGTAGAACCCGCAAATGAACCTTTCTAGTACTCCTTGTTGTTGATTGATGGTCCTTTTTCACCCAATTTGCTTAAAGAATCAAAATTCAAGAAACCCCCAAATCAATTTTGAAAGTTAGGGTTTGAGAAAATTTTGGTACTTTGGGGTTTTGATGGTGAAAAGGGGTAGTAATTTGTGAAGAATGTTGAAAGAGGAGTGAAATTTGTAGTTTAGAGTTGGGATTTAAGTGAAAAATGGAGTTTGAAGGGTGAGAAATAGGAAGTATGGAGTTTGAAGGAGTAGTATGAAGTATGGAGTATGGAGGAGGAAGGAGAATTTGAGTGTGAAAGAGGAGTGAGAATTGTGAGCATGGGGGGGTCTTTGCTATTATAATTTTTTTATTTTATTTTATTTTATTTATTTATTTATTTTTAGTAGAAACCGTCATATTGCTGAGCAGGTTGAATCTGCACGGACGTGCAGATTTTGGCACGGACGTGCAGATTCCTGGCTGAATGGCAATCTGTTCTGTCTTCGAGTGCACGGACGTGCAGTGGTTGGCACGGACGTGCCGATTTTTGGCACGGATGTGCGAACCTTCAGATTTCACCAGTCAGGTTCTGCCTTCGTCTGCACGGACGTGCGATGTTCTGCACGGACGTGCGATGTTCTGCACGTCCGTGCATACCTGATGGTGCACGATTTCTTCTTCTTTCCCCTTTTTTTTTTATTTTTTTTATTTTTTTTTAATTTTTTTTTTCTTTATAGATACCTACAAAACAAAAAAAATATATATATATAAATAAAAGAAAAAAGGGGATAATAATAATAAAAATAAAACAAATGAAATAATAATAATTGAGGGGGAGTGAGGAACTCGGGTTGCCTCCCGGTAGCGCTTCTTTAACGTCACTAGCTTGACGACATTGCGGGATCAAATGTTAGTGAGGAATATAGAACTCATCAAGGTGAACAACTTTTGCCTCTTCATTCACAAAACCATCAAAGTACGCTTTTAGCCATTGACCATTTACTTTGAACGGTTCACCATTCTCTTTGGCAATTTCGATTGCACCATATGGGAACACCTTCTTGACGGTAAAAGGTCCACTCCATCTTGATTTTAGCTTACCCGGAAACAACTTCAACCGGGAATTGAATAGTAGGACCTTGTCACCTTCCTTGAACTCTCTTTTGTTGATATGCTTGTCATGCCAAGCCTTGGTCTTTTCCTTGTAGATCCGTGCATTCTCATATGCATCCAATCTTAGCTCTTCCAAGTCATGGAGGTCAAGTAACCTCTTTTCACCGGCACTTTGAAGGTCAAAGTTCAACGTTTTAATAGCCCAATGAGCACGATGCTCAAGTTCTACCGGTAAATGGCATGATTTCCCATATACTAGCTTGTAAGGGGTGGTGCCAATGAGAGTCTTGAATGCGGTGCGGTAGGCCCATAGAGCATTATCTAGCTTCGTAGACCAATCCTTTCTAGACCTATCCACCGTCTTCTCTAAGATAACCTTTATCTCCCGGTTTGAAATCTCGGCTTGACCACTTGTTTGAGGGTGGTAAGCCAATGACACCTTGTGCCTCACACCGTACTTCTGAAGAAGAGCTTGGAAGGACCGCTTTGCAAAATGCGAACCTCCATCACTAATGACGGCACGTGGCACCCCAAACCTCGGAAAAATGTCCTTCTTGAAGAGTTTGACCACCACCTTAGCATCATTAGTAGGAGATGCAACCGCTTCTACCCACTTTGACACGTAATCGACGGCCACAAGAATGAATTTATTCCCAAAAGAGGTTGGGAAAGGCCCCATAAAATCTATGCCCCATACATCAAAAATCTCCAACTCAAGAATGTTGTTCAATGGCATTTCACTTCTTCTTGAAATATTGCCGGTTCTTTGACACCGGTCACAAGCTTTCACTACACCCCACACATCTTTGAACATGGAAGGCCAATAGAAACCACATTGTAAGATCTTTGCCAAAGTTTTGTTAGCACTCATATGTCCTCCACAAGGTGATGAGTGACACATTGTGATAACACCTTCAATTTCATCATCCGGGGCACACCTTCTAAAAAGGCCATCAACACCTTGTTTAAAGAGCAAGGGTTCGTCCCAAAAGTATTGGCGAATATCATGAAGAAACTTCCTTTTTTGTTGATAGGTGAGGTCGGGAGGAAGAATAGAGAAAGACAAGTAGTTTGCAATGTCCGCAAACCATGGTGCCGGTACTTGAAGGATAGCAAATAGTCGATCATCCGGAAATGAATCATCAATTGGCAAGTTATCAAGATCACCTACAAAGATAGGCAACCGTGAAAGATGATCGGCCACAACATTTTCGGCACCCTTCTTGTCTCTAATCTCAATATCGTAATCTTGCAAGAGCAAGACCCACCGTATCAATCTTGGCTTAGGTTCCTTATTAGACAAGAGGTACTTCAAGGCCGCATGGTCGGTGAAAACTATGACCTTAGAGCCCAACAAGTAGGACCTAAACTTCTCAATTGCATGAACAATGGTTAGAAACTCCTTTTCCGTGGTTGTGTAA